>NC_143576.1:239629136-239964170 GCF_048544385.1 Mastigoproctus giganteus
GATGGAAGTCTGTTCCACCAACCAACCACCCGCTGGCTAAAGGCAAATTTCCGCACGTCTATCCTACATCTGTCTTTCCTCAATTTGAATTTATGCCCTCTCAGGTGATTTTTCTGAGCTAGAGGAAGAATCCCATCAGCATTGAGCATGCTTAAACCATTCAAGGCTTTATACACCTCTATCAGATCACCTCGCTGGTGCCTAGTCTCCAGACACTGTAATTTGCAAAACTTAAGCCTTTCTTTGTAAGAGCACCCCTTTGTTCCATTCACTAATCTTGTTGCCCTTCTCTGTACTCGTTCCAGCAGCTCTACATCCTTCTTGAAATGAGGCCTCCAGACCTGTATACAGTACTCTAGGTGTGGCCTGACCATCGCCTTATACAATGGAATAATCACCTCCTTATCCCTGCTGGAAAAATTCCTGTATATCATTGACAATACTCCATGAGCTACTCTTGCAGCCCGTCTGCACTGCTCAGAGAACTTCATATCTGCCTGCACAACCACCCCCAAGTCCCTTTCATTCTCTACCACTGTCATTGTAGTACCACAGAGTTGATACGTTGCTCTGGGGTTGCTGTTTCCCATGTGTAGTACTTTACATTTGTCAATGTTAAACTTCATTTGCCACCTCTCAGCCCATCTGCTCAACCTTTCCAGATCCTGTTGCAGCAGCATAGTGTAAGTAGTGTCCTTGACAACCCTGCCAACCTTTGTATCATCTGCAAACTTGGACATTAAGCCCGATATACCATCATCAATATCATTTATAAATACAGAAAACAATAATGGACCCAACACTGAGCCCTGAGGGACTCCACTAATAACATCAGTCCACGATGAGCAGTGTCCATTGATTACCACTCTCTGTCTTCTCCCCCTCAACCACCCCTTTATCCATAGCAGCAATTTGCCTCCAATGTCACACTGCTCCAATTTGTGTAGCAGTCTTCCATGTGCAACAGTATCAAAAGCCTTTCTAAGATCCAAGTATATAATATCAAAGTTATTCCCTGCATCCAGTTCTTTTGTGACTGCATCATAGTATCCAATCAAGTTGGTCAGGCAAGACTTCCCCTTAACAAAACCATGCTGTGTCTGAGCTATAACTGAAGTCTTGTCTAAATGATCCTGCAGTGCTTCTTTAACCAGTGCCTCCATTAATTTTCCTGGAACAGAAGTTAAGCTCACAGGTCTATAATTACTTGTGTCAGCCTTTGATCCTCCTTTGTGAATTGGGGTCACATTTGCACATTTCCAGTCTATGGGTACCTCCCCCGAGTCCAAGGAAGCTCTCATAATTATGGCTAAGGGTTTGCTTACTTCCTTTGCTGCCTCCTTTAATATAACTGGATAGATCCCATCCACCCCGGGTGCCTTTCTTGTGTTTATCTTCAACAGTTTCTCCTCCACTTTACTCCCAGTTATTTCAAGATTCTGTAGCTTACTGCTAGAGTTGAATACACCTCTGGCATTCCCCTCGCTGAATAACTCCTCATGTGTGAATGTCGATGCAAAATATTCATTTAGTTTGTTAGCTACCTGAGCAGGATCATCAACACTTGACCCATCAATATCAAGTGGACCAATCTGATTCATCCCCTTCCTTCTAGACTTTACATAAGTAAAGAACTCTTTGCTGTTTTTCTTTGCATCCCTTGCCAAGGATTTCTCGTAATCTGCCTTCGCCTGCCTAACCTCCTTTGTAACTTGGTTGCATATCAACTTGTATCTATCATAGGCTTCTGTGTCATGTGTTAATTTGTATGTATCCCATGCATTTTTCTTCTCTGCCATATGCCTCATTATTTCATCTGACATCCATTTTGGCCTAAACCTTGAACAATATTTCTTAGTTGGTATGTAAAGCCTAGTAGCTTCCAAGATAAGTTCTTTGAATGCTTCCCATTTTGAATTTGCTGTTGGTAACATCATCAGTTGGTCCCACTGTATAGAATTTAAATACTGTCTCAGTCCATCGTAGTCGCCTTTACGGAAGCAATAACCCTTCCCTTTACCCCTAATGGTAGTTACCTCTTTGAGTAAATCCCACTTCAGCACACTGTGATCACTGCTACCTAGTGGTTCATTTATCTGCAGATTCTTAATGCATGAAGAATCACTGCTGATAATCAAATCAAGAGTATTACTCCCTCTAGTTGCCTCCCGAACATGCTGATGTAGAAAACAATCATCCAATAAATCCACAAAAGCCCTGCTAGTGTGTGAGTAACCAGCCCCCAAATTCCAGTCAATATCTGGGAAAATAAAATCTCCCATTATAAGACACTCTGATTTACTGGCCCACTCTATTTCCCTGTACAGTTCCTTATTATACTCATCAGAGTCATTAGGCCTATAGCACACTCCTACTCTCAATTTTGATCTCCCAATGTTTATGTCACACCAAACTGACTCCACACTGCACTGTCCAGCGATGTCGACTGGCTTCACTTCCTTGGTTTTTATGTGTTTCTTAACTAATAGCATAACTCCTCCCCCCTTCCTATCCTGTCTATCCTTTCTGTAGACGTTGTACTCCCCAAATTGCAGTTCTGCATCCCTTATATCTGTGTGACACCACGTCTCTGATATCCCAACAATATCTGCCTTCGATGTTTTGAGCAATACCTCAAATTCATCAAATTTATTTACTAAACTCCTAGCATTGGTGTACACGCAAGTATACCTGCACCTGTTTCTATTCTTAGCTACCCTAACACAACCCATGTGTTTACTTGTACTGCAATGGCTCCCAGCAGTCTCTGAAATACCACGCATCTTGTTTTTCAGGCTTCTGCTCATTCTAATAGAAGCAGTGCAAGAATCTCTTTCACCTCTGCCAGCGGCTACTGTCAATATATTGGTCTTTGTCTCCCCCCAAGCTAGCAGTTTTCCGACCCACCTAACACTGCCTCGATAGCATCAGCAAATATTCTTGCACCCTAAGATGGAAACCATAAGATGGAAGCTTGTTTAGAAGACCTTTATGTCAAACACGATTGAAAGCCTTTGAGATGTCAAGAGCAACTATTTGTGTTTCACCGAACCTTTCCATTGAATTAGTCCATAAATGGGTAACATAAGCCAGAACACCACCAGTGGATCGACACAGACGGAATCCATACTGGCGATGGAGCGTGTTGAGAATGATGGGAGGTGTTTTACCACTGAATGGAGCGTGTTGAGAATGGTGGGAGGTGCTTTTCCAAGGTCATTAATATATGAGTTGGAAGAAAAATGGGATGCTAGCAGGTCAACTTTATCCTTGGCTGAAGTGACAACAAAACCATCAGGTTTGGATAGAGGTGGGAGCAGAGATGGGCAACAGTTGCAGCCAATAGCTTTGGCAAGGGACCAAAATGCTTGGCTTACCACTAGGGCAAGAAGCAAGTTTTCTACTCTTAGCCTGTTCAAACTCTAGTTTGGACTGATTAATAACTGCTTTACAATTGTTACAAGCTTTGGTGTAGGCAGAATATGAAACTGAAGAATTAGAAACAAGCTAATTACGATATGCAACATTCTTCTCTTGAACAGCCTTAGCACATTTATTGGAAAACCAAGGTTTAGATAAAGGATGAGATTTTAAAGTGGAGTGTGGGATAAAGGATTCCATTCCTGCAAGAATAATTTCACTGACATGACTGAGAAAACGTTGACATCAGAAGTTTTGAAACAGTAATCCGACCAAGGAAAAGAAATCTCGCAGGTCATCCCATTTTGCATTCTTGTAATGCCAAACAACACGAGGTTGGGAATAGCCATGAGATAAAGGCTCCATTGGAGAAGAAACCCAACTCTTACTTCAGTTCTATAACAAGTTATACAATAAAAACTATTTCAAAAGTAGTCAAACTATGTCTAAACAATTTAAAAAACTTAATTTACATATTTTTGAAATTATTACAGATGTATAACTTTTTTTTTTCACAAGGAGGAACCTCAAAATAAAGGAGAACTCTAATTAATAAGCCACTACTGTATGTGGGAGCACAGTTAACTGAAGTCTGATATTCATTTAACTGAAAGGGTAAGGAAATTTTAATATTACCGTATGTATTATTAAAGATTATGTTAACACTATTTTTCATACCAAATGTTTAGTTTACTGAAGCTATATAAATTCATGTCACACAAAACAAAAAAAATAAAAAAAAAAAAATAATAATAAATAAACTGACCTTGATGTGTTTCTTAGTTCTGTAATATAACTAAAATTGGGAGTCAGTTTGCCATTACTAGCAATAATGCACTGCAATATCAAAATGTAACTGTTTAGACAAGATTTACATTTCAATGACATATTAGTAATTTTTAAAAGTTGCAATATTTCTTACTAGCTATTAGAATTTATAAGCACTTACTTGTACAGCTAACAAAAAGCTTCATGCTTTTGTTTGCTGTTCAAGTTAGCATGTCTACAGACTGGATACTAGTCCACAACAGAATTTTGCCCAATCCATAAACATGTGTGTTTCTACACATTAAAAAAAAATTTCCAATCTCAATAAAAGCAACTGAAAGTACATTTTACGAAATTCTATTCATTTATGAAATGTAAACTAAAAATTATATGAAAAAAAAATCAAAAAAAAAAAAAAAAAAATGAATAAATAGTTTTATTTACTAAGCAAAATGACCACTGCAGATGAACTCATACCTTTTGCTTTATCTCATTTCATAGTATTAATCAGAATTCCTATAACATACACTATGTGGTCATTTTATTAGGAGCAATGAGGACCTATGCACTGGTGCACGCACGTACACACACACACAATATATGCAAATCTAGGTATATATCGTACACACACAATATATGCAAATTAGGTATATATCTGAGTAGATATATGCAAATCTAGGTAAATGCATGCAATCATGTTATTGTTATTTATATACTGCATTAGCATCCAAGGCTGTACTGAAATGTGAGTATTATGCCTGTACCAGTGTTTGTTCATTAGCCAACTTAAATATTGTTTGGGCTTAAAAAGTCTCAATAGTTCACAGGGAGACACCCCTGTTCCCTATACCTTAGCTTGGCTAACTACAGCTCTGATCGAAGAGAGGATTACTCCAGTCTCTGACTGGATTCAACCACCAAGACCTCTCCAAACAAGTGAAAGTGCTGACTGTCATTGAGGACCAAAGCAGCATGTGACACATGTAAGACACTGAAAAAGATGTGTAATACCATTACTGCATTAGCTTCACTAGCAATTGGGAAAGCAAAAAATTTTACCAGCTTCAAGTGAATTATGCTCAGTGTGAAGCCAGCAGATACAATTAGCATGAAAGAAAGAAAGAAAAAACACCCTCCCATTTCATCCCTCCATTCGTTCCATATGCCTGTCCAAGCTCAGCCTTAAATTTATTTAGGCTATCAACTTCCACAACAAAAGATGGAAGTCTGTTCCACCAATCAACCACCTGCTGGCTAAAGGCAAATTTCCGCACATCCATTCTATAACTGTCTTTCCTCAATTTGAATCTATGGCCCCTCAAGGTTCATAATCTGAGCAAGAGGAAGAATCCCATCAGCATTCAGCTTGCTTAACCCATTTAAGGCCTTATACACCTCAATCAGATCACCTCGCAGGTGCCTATCTCCATGTGCTGCAATTTGCAGAACTTAAGCCTTTCTTGATAAGAGCACCCCTTTGTTCCCAGTCTTTGTACTCATTCTAGCAATGCAACATCCTTCCTAAAATGAGGCCTCAAGACCTGTACACAATACTCAACATATGGCCTGACCATTGCCTTATACAACGGGATAATCGCCTCCCTGTCCCTGCTAGCAAAATTCCTATATATCATTGAAAAGACTCCATGACCTACCCTGGCAGCACGTCTGCACTGCTCAGCAAACTTCATATTTGACTGCACAATTACCCCAGGTCTTTTTCACTTTCCACTTCCCTGAATGAAGTACCACATAGTTGATATATTTCTCTTGGGTTATTGCTACCCATATGAAGTACTTTGCATTTGTCAATGTTAAACTTCAGTTGTGACTTCTCAGCCCATGTGCCTAACTTTTCTAGATCCTGTTGCAGTAGCATACTGTCTTTGGTGTCATTAACAATTATGCCAACCTTTATATCATCTTCAAACTTAGATATTAATCCTGATATACCTTCATCAATATCACTGATGAAGACACAAAACAACAATAGGCCCAGCACCAAACCCTGGGGAACTCCACTAATAACATTTGTCCACGAAGAGCAGTGTCCATTCATTACCACTCTGTTGTCTTGCACCCAACTATCCCTTTATCCATTGTAGCAACTTACCCTTAATGCCATACCTCTCCAATTTGTACAGCAATCTTCCATGTGCAAAAGTATCAAAAGGATTCCTGAAATCCAAGTATATGATATCAAATTTATTTTTCACATTCAGTTCCTTTGAGACCACATCATAGTAATCAATCAAATTGGTCAGACAAGATCTCCCTTTAACAAATCCATGCCGTGTCTTAACTATTACTGCAGTCTTGTCTAGATGATCTTACAATGCTTCTTTAAGCAGTGATTCCATTATTTTCCCTGGAACACAAGTTAAACTAACAGGTCTATAGTTACTTATCACCTTTTGAACCCCCTTTGTGAATTGGTGATATTTTTCACACCTCCAGTCCATGGGGACCTCCCCTGAGTCCAAGGAAGCTCTCATAATTATGGTTAAGGGTTTGCTTACTTCCTTTGCTGCCTCCTTTAATATAACTGGATAGATCCCATCCACTCCAAGTGCCTTCCTTAGATTTAACTTCGACAATTTTTCCTCCACTTTTCTTTCAGTTATTACAAAATCACTTAGCTCCCTGTTAGAGTTCAATAAACTTCTGGCATTCCTCTCATTGAATAACTCCTCGTGCATGGATGTAGATGCAAAATACTCATTCAGTTTATCAGCTACCTGGCCACGATCATTGATAGTCAACCCATCTATGTTAAGTGGTCCAATCTGATTCATCCCTTTCCTTCTAGAGTTTACATAAGGAAAGAACTCTTTGCTGCTTTTCTTTGCATCCTTTGCCAAGGATTTCTCGTAATCTGCCTTCGCCTGCCTAACCTCCTTTGCCACTTGATTACAGACAAGTTTATATGCTTCAGTGTCACCTGATAATTTATATGCATCCAATACATTTTTCTTCTCTGCCACGAGCCTCATTAATTCATCTGACATCCATTTAGGCCTGAACCTTAAACAGCATTTCTTAGTTGGAATGAACAGCCTAGTTGCCTCCAAGATTAAATTCTCATTTAGAATTCAATGTTGATAACATCATCAGTTCATCCCACTGTAACGAATTTAAAAACTGTCTGAGACCCCTGTAGTCACCTTTACAAAAGCAAAAGCCCTTCCTTTACCCTTGATGGTAATTACATCTCTAAGTAATTCCCATATCAGTACACTGTGATCACTGTCATCCAGTGGTTCCATTACCTGCAAATTCTTAGTGCATGAATAATCAGGCTGATAATCAGATCAAGAGTATTACTCCCTCTGGTTGCCTCTCGAATATGCAGCTGTAAAAAAAGTTATCCAATAAATCCAAAAAAGTCTTGCTAGTGTGCAAGTAACCAACCCACAAATTCCAGTCAATATCTGGGAAATTAATATCCCCCATTATAAGGCAATCTGATTTACTGGCCCACTATTTCTCTGCACAATTGCTCATTATACTCTTCAGATTCATTAGACCTATAACACACACACCTACTCTCATTTTTTTCTTTCCCAGTGCTTATGTCACACCAAACAGACTCAACATTGCAGTGTCCACCAATATCAATTGGATGCACTTCCTTAGATTTTGTGTTTCTTAACTAACGGCATAACCCCTCTTCCCTTCTTGTCCTATCCTTTCTGTACACATTGCACTCCCCAAATTCCAATTCTGCACTGCTTATATCTGTGTGACACCACGTCTCTGATATCCCAACAATATCTGCCTTTGATATCTTGCCTAGCACTTCAAGCTCTTCAAATTTATTAACTATACTCCAAGCATTGGTGTACATGCAAGTATACATGCACCTGTTTCTACTCTTAGTTACCTTGACACATCCCACGTATTTATTTGTTCCACTATGACTCCTAGAAATCTCCATTGCCTTGCTTTCCATGCTGCTGCTCATTCCAATAGAAGCAGTGCAAGAATCACTTTTGCCTCTGCCTGCGGCCCCTGTTAACCTTTTAGTCTGTATACCCCCCAAGCTAGCAGTTTTCCGACCCACCTAACACTGCCTTGATACCATCAGCAAATATTCTTGCACCCTTTCTATTTAAGTGTACCCTATCGCTGTAGAAGCAGTCTATGATACATAAATTAGTTTTTGTTGTCAGGTATTCTGAGACAACAGTTATCTGAGTATGCCAAGAATGGAAAAATGCAGAAAAAAGCAAAACACCAACACAGGCAGGTGTAGCTGCAAGTCTAGGATGACAACAAGGAATGTGAAGTTGCAGACCACTCCAAATGCCATTGATATTGGAAGCAAAGTGGAAAATAAGGCTCCATTCAGATTTGTGGTGGAAGTGGTGTGAGACTTATTATTGATTTATTACTGATAGTAAATAATTCAAAACAATACTGTTATTTTAACTTATGCTTAGAATATGATGCTGATAAACCTTTGACAACGTTCTTGTGCATTTTCTCAATTACAGTGAAAATAACAAGACTGCAACTGAAAAACAAAAAAATTTTATCAACTACCCAAAGTGCTATACACATTTAGAAATAAAAACTAAAGAATCTTTCAATTTCTTTACATGATTAACATTTCTTTACAAAAGTATGTCAAAATTTGGAAATGAGAAACCTGCAAATGAGACAAACTTGTTTGGTTATTTCGTTTTTAGGAGCATTAGCAACTAAGGCCATTTTGCTCTGGGGATATGCGGCGGTCATTCCCTGACCTTTCCACATCCTCCGTATTTGCTGGTCACAGGCTCAAACCCCGGTCTAACAAGAAGCGTGTGCTACGCACTGCTGCTCCTGCCCACTTGGCTACAGAGGCACCTAATGAGACAAGCACACACAAGAAAGTTGATAAGGTGATCAATGGCAAAAATTTGTACGATATACAGTTGAGAAAACTGCGAGCCATGATTAGAAGCAACCAGCAAGAAACAACACATGGAGTTTAATTACGAACAGACTGTCAATCTCTTCAATTTAATTTTCTGCCTCCACCAGAGCTTGCAACAATTGTAAGGCAGTTAATAATCAGTCCAAATAAGATTTCGAACAAACTTGTTTCTTGACATAATGGAACTGAGTATTATGGTCTCTTGCCAAAGCTATTGGCTGCAACTTTTGCCCATCTCTACTCCCACCTCTGTCGAAACCTGATGGTTCTATTGTCACTTCAGCCAAGGATAAAGCTGACTTGCTAGCATCCAATTTTTCTTCCAACTCATGTATTAATGATCTTGGTAAAACACCTCCCACCATTCCCAGCACGCTCCAGTCAATGCCTCCTGTAGTCTTACGTCAAAAGGATGTCAGAAGGATTCTGACAAATCTTGATGCTAAGAAAGCTCCAGGTCCTCATGGTATTTCTCCAATTGTTCTCAAAACTCGTGCTCCTGAACTTATTCCTGTTCTTTGCTGCCTTTTTTCACTTTCTTATTCCAAAGGTGTTTTTCCTTCTACTTGGAAATTTGCTCACATCCAGCCAGTTCCTAAAAAGGGTGACAAATCTCTCCCATCCAATTGCTTCTACTCTTTCTAAAGAAATAGAGAAATCAATTAACTGCCAACTCTTAAACTATCTAGAAACCTTCCATCTAATCAATGATCGCCAGTATGGATTCTGTCAGTGTCGATCCACTGGTGATATTCTGGCTTATGTTTCCCATTTATGGACTAATTCAATGGAAAGGTTCGATGAAACACAAGCAGTTGCTCTTGACATCTCAAAGGCTTTTGATCGCATTTGGCTTAAAGGTCTTCTAAACATGCTTCCATCATATAGTTTGCAACTGTTTTTTGTAATTGGTTATCCAGTTTTCTCTCTGACTGCTCACTGAGGGTGATGGTAGATGGCTCTCTGTCTTCTAACTTCTCCACTAATGCTGATGTCCCCCCACAGTTCAGTTTTCCCCCCCACTCATTTCCTCTTGTATATTAATGACCTTTTTCCATTGACCAGAAATCCTATCGAGTTTTGCTGATGGTAGCACATTGCATTCCACTTTCCAGTTAGAGAAATCTCGCCCTGCTTAATCAACTTCTCGAATATCCGCTACCAATTTCTTAAATGTCGATCTCCAGTGGGGCAATGACAACTTAGTTGATTTAAATTCTTCTAAAACTCAGTCCTGTCTTATATCTCACAAAAAAGAATTCTTCTGCTGCTATGCTTATCTTTGGTTACACTCCAATTTCTAGGCAAGATGATATATCTCTTCTGGGGTTTACCCCGACTTCTAATCTCTCTTGACACAAGCACATTACAAATGTGCTTGTGCCCACCTGAGAGGGCATAAATTCAAATTGAGGAAAGACAGATGTAGGATAGACGTGCGGAAATTTGCCTTTAGCAGCGGGTGGTTGGTTGGTGGAACAGACTTCCATCCTTTGTCGTGGAAGTTGATAGCCTAAATAAGTTTAAGGCTCAGCTGGACAGATATTTTGAATGAACAGAGGGGTGAAGTGGAAGTGGTTTTTTTTTTTTTTTTTTTTTTGGCTGATGCTGCCTAAGCTTGCTTTCTTGCATCAAATGCCTATGCTAATGCTAAAAAATATTGCTTCTTCTGCATCTAAAAAACTTGGTTTTCTCTTTCGCTCTCGGCATTATTGTTATTCCAAACAGCTGTCCACTCTGTATAAATCACAAATCCGCCCTACCATGGAATATTGTTCCCACATCTGGGGCAGTGCTCCCAAAACCATTCTCAGGCTTCTAGATTCTATTCATTATTGGAGGCTTGAAGTGGTGGAACCCATGTTTAGTCTCTAGAACTAAGTTCCGGTCAACCCTTCCCTATCTCTTCCATCATGCAGTATGATTGATGACTTTTGAGGTTATGATGAACGTCGTGGCGAGATCCAATATTCCTTACATTTCGAGGGTACAGCTCTAAAACGGTGTTCGCAGGCCGGCCGCTAGTTAGTACACCGGACCGAACCTATTGGTAACTCTCTAGGAGGCTTCCGGATCAGCTAGTGTATAATCTTGCTACTTCTACTCTGCCAGATAGTGACTGGGGGGAGTCCGAGTAGTGTGTATGCGGGGAGCATTGTCGAGGCCACATTATGTCAACGATCTGGGTATATTCTTACCACATGTACGCCATATCCAAAAATTTCATTACTTCATACAGCATGTCCCACCTACTTTTTCTTACTATTGAATACACCATGAATTGTCAAACTAATGGAGCAAGCTTATCTGCGAAAAGATCTAAACCTCCTAAGGACTTCCTAATTCATTTCACAAATATACATGGTCTCAATTCTAATCTCAACGATGTCCATTTCCACTTGCAGTCTGCCAAACCCCATGTACTTTTTCTGACAGAATTTCAGTTATCGGTTGATTCAACTACTGCTCATCTCAGATGCCCAAATTTTTCGCTGTATGATTCCTTTCGCCTCAAAGGTGGTACTTGTGCATATGTCCGTTCTGATATTCCCTGTCAGAGACTTGGCAATTTGGAATCTCCTCTCTTTGATCTTCTCTGGCTTAAAATCTCTCTACCTCATTGTGTCAAATTCATCTGTTGTCTCTACCGTTCTCCCAACTCCACTAATCACTTGGAGCTCTTTGACTTCCTCTCTTTGCAACTTGACTTTCTCCAGTCCAACTTTCCTAACAGTGAAGTAATTTTCCTTGGTGATTTTAATGTTCACAACTCCAGCTGGCTTCAGTTTTCTAGTCACACCTACCCAGCAGGTCGAGATGCTGAGGCTTTTGCAATTACTAATGACTTAACACAGATTGTTCATTTACCTACAAGAATACCGGACAATCCTAATCATACAGCCAATATGCTTGATCTTTTTCTCACAAACAACCCTTCTAAATACACGGTTGAAGTGAGAGGTCCTCTAGGCACTTCAGATCACAACTTGGTGATTGTCTCTTCCCCAATGGAACCTTTATCTCATGGCTATTCCCAACCTCGTGTTGTTTGGCATTACAAGAATGCAAAATGGGATGACCTGCGAGACTTATTTTCTTCTTTTCCTTGGTCGGATTACTGTTTCAAAACTTCTGATGTCAACGTTTGCTCAGATCGTGTCAGTGAAATTATTCTTGCAGGAATGGAATCCTTTATCCCACACTCCACTTTAAAATCTCATCCTTTATCTAAACCTTGGTTTTCCAATAAATGTGCTAAGGCTGTCCAAGAGACGAATGTTGCATATCGTAATTGGCTTGTTTCTAATTCTTCAGTTTCATTTTATGCCTACACCAAAGCTCGCAATAATTGTAAAGCAGTTATTAATCAGTCCAAACTAGAGTGAGTAGAAAACTTGCTTCTTGCCCTAATGGTAGCTGAGCATTCTGGCTCGGCTACCAAAAAGTTGCGGCCAATAGCAAAGCTATTGGCCGCAACTTTTTCCCATCTCTGCTCCCACCTCTGTCCAAACCAGATGGTTCTGTTGTCACTTCAGCCAAGGATAAAGCTGACCTGCTAGCATCCCATTTTTCTTCCAGCTCATGTATTAATGATCTCGGTAAAACACCTCCCACCATTCCCAACACGCTCCATTCAATGCCTCCTGTGGTCTTCCGTCAAAAGGATATCAGAAGGATTTTGATGAATCTTGATGCTAAGAAAGTTCCAGGTCCTGATGGTATTTCTCCACTTGTTCTCAAAACCTGTGCTCCTGAACTTACTCCTATTCTTTGCCGCCTTTTTTCACTTTCTTATTCCAAAGGTGTTTTTCCTTCTGCTTGGAAATTTGCTCATATCCAGCCAGTTCCTAAAAAGGGTGACAAATCCCTCCCATCCAATTATCGTCCCACTGCAATTACTTCTACTCTTTCTAAAGTAATGGAGAAATCAATTAACCTCCAACTCTTAAACTACCTAGAAACCTTCCGTCTGATCAACGATCGCCAGTATGGATTCTGTCAGTGTCGATCCACTGGTGATATTCTGCCTTATGTTACCCATTTATGGACTAATTCAATGGAAAGGTTCGTAGAAACACAAGTAGTTGCTCTTAACATCTAAAGGCTTTTGATCGTGTTTGGCATAAAGGTCTTCTAAACAAGCTTCCATCTTATGGTTTGCCAACTGTTTTTAGTAATTGGTTATCCAGTTTTCTCTCTGATCGCTCACTGAGGGTGATGGTAGATGGCTCTCTGTCTTCTAACTTCTCCACTAATGCCGGTGTCCCCCAAGGTTCAGTTCTTTCCCCCACTCTTTTCCTCTTGTATATCAATGACCTTCTTCCATTGACTGGAAATCCTATCCATAGTTTTGCCGATGATAGCACATTGCATTCAACTTTCCATTTTGAGAAACCTTGTCCTGCTCAATCAGCTTCAACTTCTCGAAAATCTGCTACCAATTCCTTAAATGCCAATCTTCAAGTAATTCTCTAGTGGGGCAAAGACAACTTAGTTGATTTCAACCCTTCTAAAACTCAGTCTTGTCTTATATCTCGCAAAAAGGATTCTTCTGCTCCTATGCTTATCTTTAGTGACACTCCGATTTCTAGGCAAAATGATATATCTCTTTTGGGGATTACCCTGACTTCTAATCTCGCTTGGCACAAGCACATTACAAATATTGCTTCCTCTGCATCTAAAAAACTTGGTTTTCTCTTTCGCTCTTGGCATTACTTTTCTTCCAAACAGCTGCTCACTCTGTATAAATCGCAAATCCGCCCTGCCATGGAATATTGTTCCCACACCTGGGGTGGTGCCCCCAAAACGTCTCTCAGGCTTCTTGATTCCATTCAGAACAGGGCAGTTAGGTTAATTAATGATACATCTCTAACAGAGTCTCTCCACTCGCTTTCTAATAGATGCACTGTTTCTGCTGCATGCCTCTTCTACAGATACTTCCATGGGCACTGTTCTTCTGAATTGGCTTCTATAATTCCCGCTCTCTCTTTCAAAACAGTCCGAACACGTGCCACCACCAGCCAACATCCATTTACTGTCCAACTTCAAACCCACAGAACCAACTTTTCATCTTCCTCATTTATTCATTCAACTGCCGTTTTCTGGAACAACCTTCCTTCATACGTATTTCCTGAAAATTACAATCTACGGAAGTTCAAGTCCAATGTCAACAAATATCTTCTTTCGTCTTCTCAACCTCCAACCCAAGCACGGTACTAAGTACTATAGGTTCTAATACCTCTCATGTTTGCAGTTTTCATATTAAAAAACCTACCATAGTACAAATATGACACTGAGAAACATGCTGCTGATTCAGGAAGCTATTGAAAAAATTAACTTTAATGCATATAACTGACTACTGTCTTTGATAATTTAGAAGAGTGCTATAACAGTTACAATAAGTAACAGACATGTATTTTTCTATGACCTTTGAATCTCTTTAAAAGTAAGTTCAACTGTATTTCTTTTTCAGTAGTTTATCGTATGTTCTATACTATACTAGTTTATTTATAGTGTTTAAAAAAAATTTATAAAATAAAATAAATAAATAATAAGAAAAATTACAACTAGTAAATGTATTGACTGCTCACAAGGCTATGCTTACCAACCTCTCACAAAAGTATTCCTAAATATTTCATATAAGATAGGCAATAATTTTATTTGAACTGCTCAAATACCAACACTGACCTTCAAGCCAGATTACCTAATAGGCACATGTTGAAGGAACCTACCCATGTAGATTGGTTTATATAAACAGTATTAACAAGAGCAAAAAGAATAAATAAATAAAATAAAAATAAATACAATAATTTCTGCATGTAATTTTGATGGTAACTGGTGCAGTTACCAACAAGTGCTATCTGCCTCTTACTTCTTTGAAGCCTTGTAGAAGGTCTGGCTGCTGCTGGCTGATGCACAGTACAAATCTGTTTACATGTAAGTTATATCATGTGGCCACACAGCCCATCTTGGCAATGTTACCATAAAGTCTTGGTGCATAGGGCTCCCAGTGTGTCTTAATCTACAGCAAGTGAGCCTATTTTTAAATGCTCTCTTGAAAGTGATGGACTTTAGTTTTGTACTTAAGAGCATATATAAATATTATCACAAACAATGAATAAAGATTTATTGTAATGTGTAAATGGAGGAATTCAACACAACAGCAAAAAAAACCATTGGAAATGTATGGATAAATTTAACAGAGTACATTCTGTAAAAGAAAAAAAGGTGAATCTTTTACAAACGTGACCAGTTCAATAAAAAAATTACCTCAGCTTAAAATTCCATTTGACAGAGGAGGAACAAGGAAAGCATTTTAAAAATCAGTTAAGAAATTTGTAAAAATTATTCAAAATTCAGAAGGTAAAACATTTCTAGAAAATCTGATATTTAAGCAAAAATTAAAATATAAAAGCTAAAAAGAAAGAATGGGGGGTTAACTATAAAGACGATCTTTTGCCACCAGAATTACTGCAGTTGTACATTTTCCTTATGGAAGTGTCAAAATTTATTAATCATGTTCAAGTTTTATGGTCCCCTCACAGTTTGTCATTAAGATGTAACATTATTGCATTGGCCCCCCCTTAAGAAACATAAAATAAAGCAGAATTTCTAAAACTGCTTCATATGACAAAAAATTCACTTACATTTTGAACAGTAGGATGAAAGTTGTGTTCTTCTAAAGACTTATTTGCATCTGACTGTAGCTACAAAATAAAATATAAATAAAAATAATTACAGTAAAATCTCAACAAGAAAAAAAAATTATTGTGTGCCGAGCACACACAGCAGAAGTTAAGTGAAACTTTAGAATCTTTTGAAATATTTATCATTTCAATGATATAGTGGTTTAATATTTTACAAGTTTATTACAAAGTTTTTACAGATCTCTCCTTTGTACTCAATAAAGATGGTTTCGGTGGTTACATTGCACATATACGTGCTCTATATGCCTTACAATGCTATTCGTCTTCAGAATGTTGAATAAATTTTTTCCATCAATTTTTTATGAAATACGGTAAAGAATAATGAAAGAAATATTTTGGTTTTTAAATTTTTATAATCAGACTGCTAGAAGCTGAGCTATATAGCAATTTAAAATATAAACGTGACATTCGTGTGAGTTATACC
This sequence comes from Mastigoproctus giganteus, assembly GCF_048544385.1. Taxonomy (NCBI): domain Eukaryota; kingdom Metazoa; phylum Arthropoda; class Arachnida; order Uropygi; family Thelyphonidae; genus Mastigoproctus; species Mastigoproctus giganteus. The sequence continues at coordinate 239,645,377 of NC_143576.1, forward strand.
ATGGCCATGCTGTAAGGGTACTGACTGTGTCATGTGTCACTGCTATGTACAGTGCCGTGCTCACTTGTGCCTGGTACGGAGTGGTACAGTGGTGGGGGCGATGAATCATTTTGTGTTGAATTTTTGTGGCGATTTTTGTAAATCCACGGGTTCAAGTTACTCCCATGTGAAAACTGTGTGGGGCACACCTAAAGGAGTTTCACTTCAAAAATCAGACATGGCCCAAGGAAAAATCCTGGCTTTCATCTTCTGATAATTAGGATTTAATAGCAATTATTCCAGAAAGAATAACTGGCATAAAACCCCATTCAGCAAAGTGTTATGGATTGGTCCACATTGTACTGCTACCATGACTCCTTCTGGTCTGCATGAGTTACTACACACAACTCTCAACCCATTCATCCTCCATCATTTTGCATAACAGGTGTTGTACAATATGAATGTTCTGCCCCTTGTCTGCAACTCCCAGTACACTTGAACGGAAACAACTCGCTAAACACATCTTGAAAATGGATACATCTCTGTACCTTGCACCAGCAATGACTCATTAACAGTCAATATCACTCTCTTCACACATTCATCACATGTAATGCTATGTTCCAGCTGTACACATACCCATACCGTGACTGTGTTTACCTAGCTGATCTTTTTCTTGTGGTGCAGTCTACTTGCTCCCATTGTTAAATGATCCTCTCTCTCACACACAAGTGTTACAAATGAGCATATCCAACAAGCAGTAGTGAACTCTGAGTACAGAGGAGGAATAACCGATAAACATTTATTGCCATATGAAGATAAACGGACTTAGTTGATTCGAAACATGCCAGTCTTACCAAGAATATAAGCCATTTACACAAGGATAACAGTCTGCCCAGGACTTGCATCATCTGGGTCAAACACACAGAGACATTATTGAAACAACTGTTGACATCCAGGGTCAGCTACAATAGTATGGGTGAGAAGTACAACAAACAGCCTATAGCCCTTACCTGTCACCCTCTGACTACCACATTTTTGGTTCTTTGGAAAAAGTGTTCAAAAGTGGTTGTCTCACTCAGAGGCATCATCAGCCTATGGAGTTCTGTGTTGTTGGTGTCTCTCACATGGTGATATGATGGAACCAATATCTCAACACAGGTGCTAAGTTTAACCAAGGGCACCTTTGACTGTTTATTCCAAAAGGCAGTTTCATTTGAACTACTCACAGAAGGCTAAATAAAAATAAATCAGATTAATTTGTTAAATGGTTAAAAACATTCCATACACGTGTACAAAGAAATTCTTATCTTGGCACATGCTCACGTCTGTAACACATGCAAACCACCATTCAAAAAACTTGCTAAATATCAATTTGTACTGAGAGTTTGAAGTAAGAAACTAATTAGCTGAGAAAATATAGCTGCTCTCTTCATAAAACTTTATGAGTGAATAATTTTTGCTGACAAACAGTGTGATTGTATTGTGTGTATTTATGAATATTCAAAATTAGACACATGACTCCATGTTTGTTTTGCAATTTTAAACAGCTCACCAAGTAACAAAAGTAGAAATTAATAAAAAAATTTCCCAACCACAGGTATGTTCAACATACTAAATAATAGTGTACTAATAGTGCCATTTTGGATCTATTATCAAGACAAAACAAAAGAAATGATGTACACTATATACCTAATCTGTAATATGTTCAGATAATCTATTGAATCATAGGATTAAAGTAATATAATGCAATAAACCATTAAATAAATCATGACACTGTATTATTTTAATCCTACAATTAATACATTTAGATGTCTGAATGTACTATAGATATATATGTATAGTTTTTTAATTACTTAATAACAGGTGTGCACATTGGATCCAAAATGTCAGCATTAATGCAATATTATTTAGCATACTAATATGCCTGTTGGTAGGAAAGAGTTTTAAGAATTTCTACTTTGGGGAGTCAATAAGCCATTTAAAATTGTAAAACAAATGAGTCAATGTTATTTAATACTGGGTAATTATCAGATAAGTTTTATTAAAATAATGTTTCCCATGTTGAAATATGTATTTGTCCATTTATTTATGAAAACCACACTAAAAACAATATAAAAAGTTCATATGTTATATAATTTCTCATAATAACTGCAATACAATTACTGCAATATTAGATTCTACAAAAGTAGAATAATCCAAACATTAAAAAACTTACAATATCATTCATATAAGGAAATAAAAGGCTTCCAAAAAAGTCTGTGGCTTCCAATGGTAGTTGGGTAGGCATATTGTCAATAGAACACACAAGCACTCCAGGTCCAGCAAAACTGATATTAAAAAAAAAAAAAAAAAAAAAAAAACTTATTTCCAGTTCTTCTTCAACACAATTCATTCAATTTATAATGAGCAGTACTAAAAACCTTAACAGTGAGGTACTGTAAAATTAAAGAAATATTTAAGGTAAAGTATTATACAGACAAAATTAAAATACAATGAAACATGTGAAAGTGTATTTTGTCACATACAAATAAATCCCATGACATCAGTCCCCTTTTCATTAGCTACATGGCACATGTGTCGTCACCACCTGTACATCACTATCTTCCTGCAGTAAGAACTTGCCAAATTTCTTTCTCAAGCACTTCAAAATTAAAATTTGTGTCAATGAAATAATGGCGCAGTAAAGAAGCATGTAGAATTCAACATAGATAGTTTTATGCCCATGGTCCATCTTCAACTTTTGATGCAAATGCTTCTAGAAAGTTGCCCTAAGATTTCAATCCCAATTTGGTAAATGGTTCAATGGTGTTTACTGCAGTAAGTTTAATTCAAACATTAGTATTATACTGTTTCATTAGCCCTTATGTCCATTAACATCAAAGCCTATTTTAAACAGTTCACACCTGTTTTATGTAATTAATACTGTAATCATGCAATACAGTCAGCCCACGTATAACACGATAGTTGTGTTCCTAGAAACCCTTGTGCAATATAAACAGGCCCTATGGGAAAAATAGGGTTAGATGCCGACCACCCAAGATTGGACACACATTTGTAACCAAAACATTACCAAACACAATAAATAATCGTAATAAAACACTTACACAGTTGAAAAATGTAAAATTAATAGTTTAATCATTTAAATTTAGATTCTTACTTTAAAAATAAATGAAGACAGCTTGAGGGAAAGGGCTTGAGAATGGGTTGAAGCAGAGAAATTATGGGGAAAGTGGTGGCAAGTTGTCATCATTATCAGAACTGGGAGGTGGAGGAGATGTCAATGAGGACTTTGGACAAAATGTGGTCACGCCAGAACTACAGGGCTGTGGCTCAATTTCTGTCTCTTTCTTGGGTGTTTTCATAAAAAAGACATCTAGTTTCTGTTGTTTGGCAATCTTCCTTCTTTCACAAAGCAGCTGCTATATGGCCCAGAAGCAGATCGAATAGTATGAAGTGCTCTTCTGCTTATTTCTGCATTATAATCGTTATCTTCTAGCCATTGCATATTTTTCTCAAATTAATTTAAAACTGAAGATAACTCTGAAGTAGAAAGCTGTTTTATGGTAGCATTCAGGCATTCAACTTCGCGTATTCCTCATTTTTCACCTACCCTCCAGCAACAAGTGTTGCAGTTCTTCAGATGAAAGTTCTTCTTCATGAGACTGAAGCAACTGTTCTAAATCTTCTTCCTCCAATTCCTCAAAGCCAACCTGCTTTGTGAGAGAAACACAATGTGCTTTTAATTTAGGAAGCTCATTTACAGGATCAAAGCCTTTAAAACCATTAATAAAATCTGATAAAAGAGGCTGCCAAACACTATGTAAGCATTCTTTTGTCACTTCGTTCCAAGCCTCCACAATTATGTAAATTGCATTCTTTATGTTGAATCGCTTCCAGGAGTCTTTGTAACTGTTGGTGCATTTTCACCTTCTGTTTCTGATATCAGCATCTTAAATGTGCATCTTGTGTAATAGTGCTTAAAAGCAGCAATTACTCCTTGGTCAAGTGGCTGGATAAGAGATGTTGTGTTAGGTGGTAAAAATGGAATTTCAATGTTTGGTGACAGTTCAGCAAGGGTTGGAGGGCGACTTGGTGAATTGTCCAAAATAATTAAAATCGTAAAATCCAAATTTTTCTTTTTGCAGTAGCTTCGAAACACATCCTCAAATACTTCTAGTAGATCTGCCCTGTTATCCACCCTCTCCTGCTGTTCCTAAAGTTGTTATTTGGTTTTTAGGAGCATTAGCAACTAAGGCCATATTGCTCCGAGAATATGCGGTGGTCATTCCCTAATCTTTCCGCATCCTCCGTATTTGGTGGTGACGGGCTCGAACCGCGGTCTAATCAAGAAGTGTGTGCTACGCACTGCTGCTCCTTCCCACCTGGCTACGGAGGCGGCTCTGTTCCTAAAGTAAACACCCAGGTAGTCCTTACAATCCCTTTAATGCTTGTGGATTGGTTGCATGATAAACAACAACAGGCTTCAGTTTCAAGTCGCCACTTGCATTTGCTCCTAACATAATGGTCAATCTATCCTTAGCAGCCTTGAAGCCTGGAGCTCGTGCTTCCTCTCTGAGATATATGTTCATGATGGCATTTTTTTCTAATACAGTCTGGTTTCGTCAAAGTTAAAAATTTGGTCGGATGCATAGCCCTCTTCCTCAATTAGTCTTTTCAATATTGGTGGAAATGCCTTTGCTGCTGCTTCATCTACACCGGCAGCTTCACTTGATAATTTCACATTATGAAAAGCGTGACTTTTCCTGAAATTTTTGAACCAGCCACTACTGGCAGTAAAGGGAGGCCTTCTTGAGGGTTTTCAGCTTTATTTCTGAGTTCTTCAAATATTACCAATGCCTTTGCTTTTATTGTAAGCAAACTTGTTCCTGATCTCTTCTTTGATCTATCCAGATAAAAGACGTTCCATCTCTTCCAATTCTTTGTGTCTTGATCTAATTGATTTTGTTACACTTTGTGTTGTTCCTGCTATGAAAGTTGCTTTTATTTTTTCTGCATTCTTTCTAATTGTTCTCAGTGTTCCCTCATTTAGGCCTGTAGCATGTACAATATCGCATGTTCTTTCATTTTGCTCAAAGTGTTTCAACATTTTCATACTTTTCTTCTATCAATATTGCTTTTCTTTTTCTCTCTGAAGTATTTTCACCAGAATGCTTCCTTTTCACACTTTTTTTCAAGTATTTTACTCATTTTTTTGAGAATAGAGCACAAGTATAAAAAGAACAAAAATGAGGAGGCAAGCTTGATATACATAAACACAAAGCGAACAAGTAGCAACTGAATAAACAATACAGTAAAGGCGGAAACATTATTCTCACATATTACATGCTTAGCACATTTCTGGAGGTCACTACCATAAAATAAAAACAATTTGCAGTTTCCTGTTTGTTGGGGGTTCCTGCTAGTGAAGTCTGTTATAAACAAGTAGTAAAAGTCAATCTAATTACTGTACATTTGCGATAATACTGATAGGTTGAATTCTGTGGGTTTTTATGTTATTACGTGAAATGTGTTTCCTTTCTACGAAATCATAAAAACAAAAATTTTCAGAATCTTCTCTTCATTCCTACTGTGTCGTGTTCAGTTGGGGTGATTCCGCTGCGTTCTACTACCATTTCTTGTAAACACAAAGGCGAATCATGCATAAGCGAATTATGTTTGTGTTATATGCAACATCATTCCCCTATTTATAAATCGTGTATGATCGAATTCGTGTAGTGTAAACACGTGCTATACGAGGACTGACTGTACTCTGAAGTATAAAAAATAGTTTAGCTTAATGATATTAATAGTATTTAGTGTTATATAAATTTGGATCTAGACATTTCTATGGAAGAAAAATATCACAATAAACATTAGATACTTCCCCACCTATTAATTTTATTTTTGTCCTTATGTAATAGTGATGTCAATCTTGTGATTGATATGTTTTTCTCTCTAACCTTGCGATAGAATGCAGCATTGCATTCAAAACCACCCACAATTTTTTATTTTTTTTTTTGGCTGATACAGCAAAAAAAAAAAAAAAAAGAAAGAAAGAAAGAAATTGTTATATTGGCAAAAAATAATGAGGAAAACAAAACAACGTGTGACATACTACAGATAGAGAAGTGCATATTAATACATCATGCAATTTGTTATATAAGGAGATCCTGTATCTTTTACAGTGGGTCAACTTAGGTTGAAATAGTATGTAATACATCACATAATCCTTACATATGCCTTTATCTATATATCATAGATTAGATAGTATGATTTGTTTTGTTTGTTTTTTTGTTATTTGGAGCATTAGCAACTAAGGCCATATTGCTCCGGGATATGCGGTGGTCATTCCCTGAATGACCTTTCCGCATCCTCCGTATTTGGTGGTGACGGGCTCGAACCCCGGTCTAATCAAGAAGCGTGTGCTACGCACTGCTGCTCCTTCCCACCTGGCTACGGAGGCGCCCAGATAGTATGAATCAGAGCTGTAATGCTCAATACGTTCTACATTAATATTTGTAAAATAATAAGAGAGTTTACCTTAATATAGTACGTAGAACACTACCGTATGATACTCTCCAGAAATTAAAACGAAAAAAATTTACATTAGAGTAAAAAATAATTAAAAACCAATTTCACACAATTAAAAATCAATTTAATGCAATTAAAAATATTAAAAAGAATCTAACAAAAATATTCAAAAGGGATTTTCCTCCCTGAAGCTGACAATGCTTACCAACTGTATGTCGTGATCACAGGAATGAATTTCAATGTAAGCATTGTGAGCTTCAGGGAAAAAAATCGTTTCGATTATTTTTGTTAGATTCTTTTTAATATTTTTAATTGCATTAAATTGATTTTTAATTGTGTTAAATTGATTTAATTGTGTTAAAATGGTTTTTAATTATTTTTTACTCTAATGTAAATTTTTTCGGTTTTTTTCGTTTTAATTTCTGGAGAGTATCATATGGAAGTGTTCTACATACTACATTGAGGTAAACTCCTCTTATTATTTTACAAATATAATAGATTTTATCAGGGCTGGAGAGTAGGAGTAAGGAGTAAGAGGTTTTTACAGGAGTAGGAGTAACAAAATATATTTGTTACTCCTTATTCCTGTTATCATAATATACATGCTAACACCAAAAATTGATTTTATTATATTGCACCTGTCTAATTTAAATTTTAAATTTTTATCTTTTGTTTTAGGTAATATGAATTTGTAAGCCTGTTAAAGTTAATTTTGAGATAAACTACTTAATTTAATTAGTCTAAAATGGAACAAAAGAAAGCTGGAGTATTTGAGTTATCTCAAGAAAAAAATGTCTTCATATGTCAATTGATGAATGGAGATAAGCCATGCAATTCAGAAATCAGCACAGGGAAAGGAAAAGGAGGCTATGCACCCACCAGGTCATCCAATTTAAAACGCCATTTAGTGTGCTTGCATCCAAAACAATTCAAGCTTATGGAGGAAAAGGAAAGCAACAAAAAGTCATAAAGTTCTAGCACAGGTTGTAAAGTAGAAGGAAAAAATATTCTAACAAAGTACTTTGATACCCAAAAAATTACTATAGCAATGACAGCTGCTAAATTCAAAGGGTGTATTATTGAACTTGTTGTAAAGAATGGACTACCACTTAGTGTATTCTCTTCTCCAGGTTTTATTGGATTGAGTGGTGATATGGCAGCCAAACTGAGAGTATCTTTGGAACGACATAATATTAGGAAAATAATATTAGAGGAAGCTAACAATCAAAAAAATTTCTTGAAGGAGATGCTAAAGGGAAAGTATATTCATCTGAAGATGGATGCATGCACCCATCAACCGGTAAATTATTTTGGAATAAATGTCCAGTTTGTGAATGAAAATAAAGAAACAACAATACGTACTTTAGCACTTAAAGATACCAAAGTGCAACATACAAGCGAACAGGTTTGCAAATTGATTGAAAATGTGCTCAAAGATTTTGGAATTAAGAAGGAAAATATCTTGACAATAGTTATAGACAATGCATCGAACATGATAAAAACTGTCGAGAAGCTTAATGAGGAAAAGACAGATTTAGAATCATGAGAAAGCTGTGTACAGTGATTTAGATGAAGATGAGTACTTAGACAAGACCTTGGATGCTATTGCAAACAATTTCATTGGTTTCACTTTCCCCAACATCAACATACAACATATGAGGTGTGGTGAGAACACTTTACAGCTCGCAATCCATCATGGTCTGAAAGGAGCTCATGCAGCAAATCTCATAAGTAAGTTGCGCCAGGTTGCTGTAGTTGCTCGATCCCCTAAGATCGATGCTATTCTGAAGAGGTGCTGCGGAAAAGGAGCTCTAAATGATCAAGCTACTAGATGGGGCAGTGTTTATTTAACGATCAAACGTCTTTTGGAATTAAAGCCTCTATTTATTGATATGGCAAATCCTGGAAATAACCTTATCTGATCATGAATGGGAAGAAGTTGAGCAGCTTGAAAGATTACTTCGCCACCCATATAATGCGACTTTAAAGTTCCAAGAGTCTTACTTAACACCTGGATCATTCTACAAAGAAAAGGAAAAGTCTAATCTTCACGTTTTCCCAAATTGCTGATGGAATCAAACAGTCTATGGAGCACAGAGAAACTAATTTAATAGCATTAGCATTAGTAGAGGCATTTGATGCAAGAAAGCAAGCTTATGCAGCATCAGCCAAAAAAAAAATAATAATAATAAATAAATAAATAAAAAATAACTACTTCCACTTCACCCCTCTGTTCGTTCAAAATACCTGTCCAGTTGAGCCTTAAACTTATTTAGGCTATCAACTTCCACGACAAGGGATGGAAGTCTATTCCACCAACCAACCACCCGCTGGCTAAAGGCAAATTATCCTCACATCTATCCTACATCTGCCTTTTCTCAATTTGAATTTATGCCCTCTCAGGTGATTATTCTGAGCAAGAGGAAGAATCCCATCAGCATTGAGCATGCTCAAACCATTCAAGGCTTTATACACCTCTATCAGATCACCTTGCTGGTGCCTAGTCCCCAGACACTGTAATTTGCAAAACTTAAGCCTTTCTTCATAAGAGCACCCCTTTGTTCCATTCACTAATCTTGTTGCCCTTCTCTGTACTCATTCCAGCAGCTCTACATCCTTCTTGAAATGAGGCCTCCAGACCTGTATACAGTACTCTAGGTGTGGCCTGACCATTGCCGTATACAAGGGAATAATCACCTCCTTATCCCTGCTAGAAAAATTCCTGTATATCATCGACAATACACCATGATCTACTCTTGCAGCCTGTCTGCACTGCTCAGAAAACTTCATATCTGCCTGCACAACCAACCCCAGGTCCCTTTCATTCTCTATCACTGTCAGTGTAGTACCACAGAGTTGATACATTGCTCTGGGGTTGCTGTTTCTCCATATGTAGTACTTTACATTTGTCAATGTTAAACTTCATTTGCCACCTCTCAGCCCATCTGCTCAACCTTTCCAGATCCTGTTGCAGTAGCATAGTGTCACTAGTGTTCTTGACAACCCTGCCAACCTTCGTATCATTTGCAAACTTGGACATTAAGTTTGATATACCATCATCAATATCATTTATAAATACAGAAAACAATAATGGACCCAATACTGAACCCTGAGGGACTCCACTAATAACATTAGTCCACAATGAGCAGTGTCCATTGATTACCACTCTCTGTCTTCTCCCCTCAACCATCCCTTTATCCATAGCAGCAATTTGCCTCCAATGTCACACTGCTCCAATTTGTGCAGCAGTCTTCCATGTGCAACAGTATCAAAAGCCTTTCTAAGATCAGAGTATATAATATCAAAGTTATTCCCTGCATCCAGTTCTTTTGTGACTGCATCATAGTATCCAATCAAATTGGTCAGGCAAGACTTCCCCTTAACAAAACCATGGTGTGTCTGAGCTATAACTGAAGTCTTGTCTAGATGATCCTGCAGTGCTTCTTTAACCAGTGCCTCCATTAATTTTCCAGGAACAGAAGTTAAATTAACAGGTCTATAATTACTTGTGTTTCCCTTTGATCCTCCTTTGTGAATTGAGGCCACATTTGCACATCTACAGTCCATGGGTACTTCCCTTGAGTCCAAGGAAGCTCTCATAATTATGGCTAAGGGTTTGCTTACTTCCTTTGCTGCCTCCTTTAATATAACTGGATAGATCCCATCCATCCCAGGTGCCTTTCTTGTATTTATCTTCAACAATTTGTCCTCCACTTTACTCTCAGTTATTACAAGATTCTCTAGCTTACTGCCAGAGTTGAATACACCTCTGGCATTCCCCTCGCTGAATAACTACTCATGTGTGAATGTCGATGCAAAATATTCATTCAGTTTGCTAGCTACCTGAGCAGGATCATCAACGGTTAAACCATCGATATCAAGTGGACCAATCTGATTGATCCCCTTCCTTCTAGAGTTTACATAAGTAAAGAACTCTTTGCTGTTTTTCTTTGCATCCCTTGCCAAAGATTTCTCGTAATCTGCCTTCGCCTGCCTAACCTCCTTTGTAACTTGGTTACAGATCAACTTGTATCTATCATAGGCTTCTGTGTCACGTGTTAATTTGTATGTATCCCATGCATTTTTCTTCTCTGCCATATGTCTCATTAGTTTATCTGACATCCATTTAGGCCTAAACCTTGAACAATATTTCTTAGTTGGTATGTAAAGCCTAGTAGCTTCCAAGATAAGTTCTTTGAATGCTTCCCATTTTGAATTTGCTGTTGGTAACATCATCAGTTGGTCCCACTGTATAGAATTTAAATACTGTCTCAGTCCATCGTAGTCACCTTTACGAAAGCAATAACCCTTCCCTTTACCCCTAATGGTAGTTACCTCTTTGAGTAAATCCCACTTCAGCACACTGATCACTGCCACCTAGTGGTTTATTTACTGCAGATTCTTAATGCATGAAGAATCACTACTGATAATCAAATCAAGAGTATTACTCCCTCTAGTTGCCTCCTGAACATGCTGATGTAGAAAACAATCATCCAGTAAATCCACAAAGGCCTTGCTAGTGTGTGAGTGACCAGCCCCCAAATTCCAGTCAATATCTGGGAAATTAAAATCCCCCATTATAAGACTCTCTGATTTACTGGCCCACTCTATTTCCCCGTACAGTTTCTTATTATACTCATCAGAGTCATTAGGCCTATAGCACACTCCTACTCTCAATTTTGATCTCTCAATGCTTATGTCACACCAAACTGACTCGACACTGCACTGTTCAGCAGTATCGACTAGCTTCACTTCCTTGGATTTTATGTGTTTCTTAACTAATAGCATAACCCCTCCTCCCTTCCTATCCTGTCTATCCTTTCTGTAGACATTGTACTCCCCAAATTCCAGTTCTGCATTCATTATATCTGTGTGACACCACGTCTCTGAAATCCCAACAATATCTGCCTTTGATGTTTTGAGCAATACCTCAAATTCATCAAATTTATTTACTAGACTCCTAGCATTGGTGTACACGCAAGTATACATGCACCTGCTCTTCCTCTTAGCCACCCTAACACAACCCATGTGTTTACTTGTACCCCAATGATTCCCAGCAGTCTCTGAAATATCCTACATCTTATTTTCCAGGCTGCGGCTCATTCCAATAGAAGCAGTGCAAGAATCATTTTCACCTCTGCCAGTGGCTACTGTTAATCTATTAGTCCTTGTATCCCCCCAATCTAGCAGTTTTCCGACCCACCTAACACTGCCTCGATAGCATCAGCAAACATTCTTGCACCCTTTCTATTTAAGTGTATCCCATCCCTGTAGAAGCAGTCCCTCCTGTTAACAAGTACAGACCAGGCTGAAAAAAATTCTACCCCTTGAGCCTTGCACAATCTTCCCAGGGCCGAATTGATCGACAGGGCTCTCATCATATACTCCCTCCTATCGTGTCTGGGCAGAATTGCAGACACTTTCAAATTCAACCGTAATTCACGCTTTTTTCAACAGTGACCTGTACTTGTTAAGTAAATATAGAAAATGATATCTTATTAGCAGCAATTTATGTTGATCCAAATTACAGAATTTTGCTATCAGAGGATCAGGTAGCCAGAGGAAAAGCTGCACTACTTGATTTAAGTGAAAAAATAACAGGATTAAAGCAAGATTATGTGGCCTGCCCTGAGCTTGACACATCACCTTCTTCTTCTAGTTCATAATTTGATGAATGTGATTTTGAAAAACAGCTTGATCACCAAGAAAAAATAAAAAAGAGACGCATTCAAGCTAGTAATACAAATACCAACAAAGGAGAAGCTGCAGCGCTGGAAGCAACCAGTTACGAGAAGTTCCGCTTTGATTTCTATCAAGCTTTAACTTTAGTGGAGAAAGTAAGACGTACAAAGTTACAGGTGATAGATGCAATAAAAACATATCCACTAATAGTTCAAGATGCAGCCTTTTGCGTTACTGCTCTACCACCTACCCAAGTCAGTGTTGAAAGGCTGTTTTCAGCACTCAAAATAATAAAATCTGATTTACGTGCTTCGATGAAAGAAGTTTTGATTGAGTCCATACTGTTTTTGAGAACTAATTCAATCTAAAAGATGATGTATATTTTAGTTTTAGTTTTTACTAGTTTTTTGCTCTTTTTGTATTAAATAAAATTAAAAATTAGTGTATTAGTGCATTGTATTGAATAAATAATGTTTGTATCAAATATATAGGCTGCCGTAGCCTAGTGGTCAGGCGCGCGGGTACATAAGTACACGTGCCTTGAGTGACCGGGGTTCAAGCCCGTGACTGCTGAATACGGTGCTGTTTCTTGTATTCTGTGTATCTTGTAAACTCCTCTGACCGTTTGGTCGTTCCGGAGTATAAACAGAAAATTTATTTATTTATTTATATATTGTACAATTTCAAATTTGCATTAAATAAAAAAAAATATAGCTATAGCCATTTGAATTCTGAATAGTGATTACCATATAATCATAATGTAATCAGAATTCCAAAAAGCAGCCTGAGTCATGCGGCAATGACAAAATATTTTTTATTGAGGAGTATAATAGGAGTAGGAGTAATATTAAGAAAAAATATCTTACTCTGGAGTAGGACAAGGAGTAACCTCAATATCACCACTACTCCCCAGCCTTGGATTTTATCATTCCCTTCCCTGCCAGAAGTTACTCATCCAGTGGTCCCTTAAACTACCATATCATCAATCTCAGTCACCCAGGAAGGGTTTATTCCAGTGATCAAAAACATGTCAGCCAAGCAAACCTTCTGTGGACCAATCTTTTAGTTTCCCCAATAGCTCATACTTATGCCCCCTCTTGGTTTTGTGCACGATTTCAATGTGAAATTTTCACTGTCATTCAATTTTGCTTCTCCCTCAGTACCGTATACTCCTCAATTAGACCTTTGAGCAGCCTTGTTTCCAGGCTCTATAGCCTATACCATTGTAATCTTTCTTCACACAGACATCTCTCTTTGCTATTTGCACTAGACAAGTCACTTGTCACTGGATTCTTTTAAGCTCAATGTTGTTTCTCAAATATGGCCTCCAATCTAAACACACTATTCCATTATTTACCATTAACAATGTTACTCAACTTGGCAATGTTTTTAAGTCAAGGAACAAAATGTTTTTTACCTTCTCAATTCCTACTTTTGCATCTGGGACCAGAGTCTTTAAAAAATGTGCAATTAACCATGTGCAGATTACTTTCTTACATAATCTTTGTATCGATGGTTTTTCTAATGACAAGAGTTTTCCAGATCCACCTGTACTGTTTGCATGTAACATAGTACACCTTTCCTTATTTTGCTTAGTGTCTTGGCAAGATTTACTCTTAATCCATTATCAGTTGCTAGACTTTGTATTACAAGTGGCCACTGGGAAGAATATTTCAAATTTAGGAACTTATAACACAGTTGCACGTGAATAATTTTCATTTATCTTGGTTAATACAGTAAAATTCTGAAATAACATTCCTGTAGTAGCAGTAGTTGTTTAAAGACACTTAAGGAGCTGACAGTTGAAGCAGTAGGACCCACCATATTGGATGAGGATGCTAAATGAGTATAATAAGTCTCTGATGAGTATAATAAGGAACTGTACAGGGAAATAGAGTGGGCCAGTAAATCAGAGTGTCTTATAATGGGAGATTTTAATTTCCCAGATATTGACTGGAATTTGGGGGCTGGTCACTCACACACTAGCAGGGCTTTTGTGGATTTATTGGATGATTGTTTTCTACATCAGCATGTTCGGGAGGCAACTAGAGGGAGTAATACTCTTGATTTGATTATCAGCAGTGATTCTTCATGCATTAAGAATCTGCAGATAAACGAACCACTAGGTGGCAGTGATCACAGTGTGCTGAAGTGGGATTTACTCAAAGAGGTAACTACCATTAGGGGTAAAGGGAAGGGTTATTGCTTCCGTAAAGGCGACTACGATGGACTGAGACAGTATTTAAATTCTATACAGTGGGACCAACTGATGATGTTACCAACAGCAAATTCAAAATGGGAAGCATTCAAAGAACTTATCTTGGAAGCTACTAGGCTTTACATACCAACTAAGAAATATTGTTCAAGGTTTAGGCCAAAATGGATGTCAGATGAACTAATGAGGCATATGGCAGAGAAGAAAAATGCATGGGATACTTACAAATTAACACATGACACAGAAGCCTATGATAGATACAAGTTGATATGCAACCAAGTTACAAAGGAGGTTAGGCAGGCGAAGGCAGATTACGAGAAATCCTTGGCAAGGGATGCAAAGAAAAACAGCAAAGAGTTCTTTACTTATGTAAACTCTAGAAGGAAAGGGATGAATCAGATTGGTCCACTTGATATTGATGGGTCAAGTGTTGATGATCCTGCTCAGGTGGCTAACAAACTAAATGAATATTTTGCATCGACATTCACACATGAGGAGTTATTCAGCGAGGGGAATGCCAGAGGTGTATTCAACTCTAGCAGTAAGTTACAGAATCTTGAAATAACTGGGTGTAAAGTGGAGGAGAAACTGTTGAAGATAAACACAAGAAAGGCACCCGGGGTGGATGGGATCTATCCAGTTATATTAAAGGAGGCAGCAAAGGAAGTAAGCAAACCCTTAGCCATAATTATGAGAGCTTCCTTGGACTCAGGGGAGGTACCCATAGACTGGAAATGTGCAAATGTGACCCCAATTCACAAAGGAGGATCAAAGGCTGACACAAGTAATTATAGACCTGTGAGCTTGACTTCTGTTCCAGGAAAATTAATGGAGGCACTGGTTAAAGACGCACTGCAGGATCATTTAGACAAGACTTCAGTTATAGCTCAGACACAGCATGGTTTTGTTAAGGGGAAGTCTTGCCTGACCAACTTGATTGGATACTATGATGCAGTCACAAAAGAACTGGATGCAGGGAATAACTTTGATATTATATACTTGGATCTTAGAAAGGCTTTTGATACTGTTGCACATGGAAGACTGCTACACAAATTGGAGCAGTGTGACATTGGAGGCAAATTGCTGCTATGGATAAAGGGGTGGTTGAGGGGGAGAAGACAGAGAGTGGTAATCAATGGACACTGCTCATCGTGGACTGATGTTATTAGTGGAGTCCCTCAGGGCTCAGTGTTGGGTCCATTATTGTTTTCTGTATTTATAAATGATATTGATGATGGTATATCGGGATTAATGTCCAAGTTTGCAGACGATACAAAGGTTGGCAGGGTTGTCAAGGACACTACTGACACTATGCTTCTGCAACAGGATCTGGAAAGGTTGAGCAGATGGGCTGAGAGGTGGCAAATGAAGTTTAACATTGACAAATGTAAAGTACTACACATGGGAAACAGCAACCCCAGAGCAACGTATCAACTCTATGGTACAACACTGACAGTGGTAGAGAATGAAAGGGACTTGGGGGTGGTTGTGCAGGCAGATATGAAGTTCTCTGAGCAGTGCAGACGGGCTGCAAGAGTAGCTCATGGAGTATTGTCAATGATATACAGGAATTTTTCCAGCAGGGATAAGGAGGTGATTATTCCATTGTATAAGGCGATGGTCAGGCCACACCTAGAGTACTGTATACAGGTCTGGAGGCCTCATTTCAAGAAGGATGTAGAGCTGCTGGAACGAGTACAGAGAAGGGCAACAAGATTAGTGAATGGAACAAAGGGGTGCTCTTACGAAGAAAGGCTTAAGTTTTGCAAATTACAGTGTCTGGAGACTAGGCACCAGCGAGGTGATCTGATAGAGGTGTATAAAGCCTTGAATGGTTTAAGCATGCTCAATGCTGATGGGATTCTTCCTCTAGCTCAGAATAATCACCTGAGAGGGCATAAATTCAAATTGAGGAAAGACAGATGTATGATAGACGTGCGGAAATTTGCCTTTAGCCAGCGGGTGGTTGGTTGGTGGAACAGACTTCCATCCCTTGTGGTGGAGGTTGATAGCCTAAATAAGTTTAAGGCTCAGCTGGACAGGTATTTTGAACGAACAGAGGGGTGAAGTGGAAGTGGGGTTTTTTTTTTTTTTTTTTTTGGCTGATGCTGCATAAGCTTGCTTTCTTGCATCAAATGCCTCTACTAATGCTAATGCTAATGCTAATGCTAAATTCACTATTAAAACCAGAATGGCCAGGCAACTGGCTCACATGAAATTTCTCCTAAACTGATCAAGAACATTGGAAAGATAGCCATCCCCAATACCTAAGAAAACCCAAACATATAAACATGCAGAACAATAACAATTAACTTAGTGGAACATCCTATTTAGGATGTTCCAAAATCCTATTTAAAATAATACCCAACAGAATTTATGAAAATGTGGTCAATTTAATTAAAAATTATAGAAAAGGCCTTGTGTTGACAGAATATTCACAATATAAAATTCTTGCAACAGCAACAACAAATATAGAGAAAAAAAATTCTTGTTTTCTATATCTTTCCTAAAACCTTCCCATGACACTTTTGGTCTTTTTCCCACATATCTCATCCTTTGCATACTGTTCTTTATATTTCAAGAAGAATTTAGTAGTTTTTAGAAATTTGCCAAAAATTTCTTTTTTTGCATTTTCTCTAACTGCCTCTGACTTCTTAAGTTCAGCATGGAATTCCAAATTTCATGTCTATGCAAATCTTCACCACACAGACCTCTCTCTTTCAGCATTCACTAAGATTCCGTTAAATATTTTCTTTATCTGAAGTCATTTCAGCACCAGAAATGTCTTGAGCAAGAAGGTATAATATGCAATAATACATAAGCAAACTTCAAAATAAAGTGAACCTCAAACCATATGAAGACAATAATTTCAAAGATACCTTTCACTATTTTTGTGCTGATCAGCATCATAAAGACAAAAAGGGGTATCAATAGTTGTACATTCTGTCATAAATTCAATAGAGCCACCGGGATCTGCACTAATGTCACATATTGCCAACAGACGATGTGGTAAAGGAGGAGATCCAATGCCTGACTGAAGCCATGGTTGATAACTGGGCTGCAAAAGCCACTTTGCATCTGGAATAGTTAAAAGCCTTGGAGAATTCACTGCCCAGTATATCCCATTAATAATAACCGAAGCATATGGAGCAATCTAGAAAAAAAAAAAAAAAAATGAAGTGTTAGAAATTTTTTTTTACATATTTTCTTGTAATACCTATAATAAAGGAAGAGATACTCCATAAACAAACGATCTGAACAAATTCATAAAAACTGTGTTCATAAAAATAAAACCTAACATGATTTCAAACTGGTAGCTGACAGAGAACAGGACTCACAGAAATATTTTTATTATTGAATTATTTTTCAATCTGTTAATACTGACATTCAATAATTTTATACATCTATTATTATATACATAGCTTTCTCAATAACTATGATAATAATTCCTACTAAATATTTAATACATTCGGAATTATTGAAACATCAGTTATTGTAATAATAAACTAAAAAGAAAAGAAATTTTCCAACATCCTAGAGCAAAACCTCAATAAGTTTTGGCTAGAAACGTAACAGAGAACTAATGAGTAGGTGAGGTTATTTTTCATAATTATCAAGTAGGCCTATGCTTACTACTTGTAAAATTATTATGAAGCAACAAAATATAATCAATTGTATTATACAGAACAGAATACCTTAAACAAAGATTGTGGGAAATGTGCTAAAACACACATAACTAAGTGACATGAAGCTTAAAACAATAGCATCTTAGATATACAGTCAGTCCTCATATAACACGTGTTTACACTACACGAATTCGATCACACACGATTTATAAATAGGGGAATGATATCTTATATAACACGAACCGAATTCGCTTATGCACGATTCGCCTTTGTGTTTACAAGAAATGGCAGTCGAACGCAGAATCACCCCAACAGAACGCAACACGATAGGAATGGGGAGAAGATTCTGAAAATGTATTTGCTTTTTATTTCAGTGAAGGGGAAACACATTTCACCATAATAACGTAAAAACCCACACAAATCCAGCTATCGGTATAATCGCAAATGCAATTAGATAGAGTTTACTACCAGTTTATATTAGATTCCACTAGCAGGAACACAGCTGGAAATAGTTTTTGTTTTATGGTAGTAACCCCCAGAAATGTGCTTTAGTAAAATGTGAGGTGTTCATAGTGTGTCTCTGCCTTTACGGCGTTGTTTATTCAGTTGCTACACGCGCTCAGCTTTGTTTGTGTATCAAGCGTGCCTCCTCGTTTTGTAATTGTGCTTTATTCCCTAAAAATGAGTAAAATAGTTAAAAGGTGTGAAAAGAAAGCGTCCTGGTGAAGACACTGCAGATTCAGAGAGAAAAAGAAAAGCAATATCGATAAACAGAGGCAGACTGGGTCAAAAATTCTTCCCCAGGAAAATTTATAGTGGCCTCATACTAGCGTTTATGGCCAAAATCACACAGGCCTCCGGCCCACTGGGGTTTCCCCGGTAAGGCTTATGGCCAGTCAGCCTCTGTCGATAGAGAAAAAATATGAAATTGTGAAACGCTTTGAGCGAAATGAAAGACCAATGTGATATTGCACATGCTACAGACCTAAATGAGGAAACGCCGAGAATTACAAAGAATGCAGAAAAAATAAAAACAACTTTCATAGCAGGAACAACTCAAAGTGTAATTAAAATCACATTAGATTAAGATACAAAGAAGTGAAAGAGATGGAAGGGATGTCATCTATTTCGATAGAAAAATCAAACAAAAAACATGTTTGCTTATGATAGAAGCAAAAGCATTAGCAATATTTTATTACGTAATAGTCGTAATAAAATACGTATTTTATTCGACTATTTATTGTGTTTGGTAATGATTTGGTTACAAATGTGTGTTCAATCTTGGGTGGTCGGCACCTAACCCTATTTTTCCCATAGGGCCAGTTGTTTATATTGCACGATTTTGCATTGCACGAGGGTTTCTAGGAACACAACTATCGTGCTATATGAGGACTGACTGTATATTAGTATGTAGAAGCAAAATTACACATCTTTGCACAATTCAAATTAATGATTGAGAAAATTAAAATGTTGAGTTGGGGGGGGGAAGACAACTGACTGCTGCCTAATTAGCAACAAAGAATGCAGTACTTAATCAGAGGCCTAAGCAATACTAAGTCATACATTTTATAAGAATTAATCTCATGATTTGGTTCTGAACATATCTATTCTCTTTCTTTCCATTTTCAGATCCCTTGAGTTACAGAACAGATTACTTTATTGATGTAATTCTTAAAATTACATATACCACTATTTTTATGTCTTATATCTAATGATTTGCATTATATTTAATTTTTTTTTTATTTATTTATTCTACAATAATATTTCCTATTCTTTAATTTTAATTGTCTCTCGCAGATTAATTTATATTTTATCTGTACACAGTTTTTTTTAATACTTTATCCATAAGATAAAGGTTGGCTGATTGATGACTGACTTATTAAAAAAATAATAATAATAAATAAATAAAAACTGTACATTCTTAAAAAACAGAGAGAGAGGTTCCGTGCATACTAAACAAAATGACTGCAGGTGCAAATGAAATTTAATGAAGATCATAACAAACTATTACCAGTCCCAACACTATTCAATACTTGAGCATCTTGATATCTTTCATCCTATGGAGGTAACTGAAAGAATACATAAGAAAATATACCAAAACAGTTAAATTTAGTTAATAAAGGCATGCAGCTATGGATCATAAGTCAGGTGATAACATGCATAATTTTGCAATGGAAGAGCACATAACATTCCAGATTTTCAGAATTAATTAGTACTAAACAAACACTAAGAAGATACAATTCCTATTTTAAACATATGAATGATATAATGATATAAACAGAATACGACAGAAGTAAATTAAAAATAATTGACAGGATGCTAAATGCTATAGTAAAAGAAATTAAAATCCTTATATTAACAATTTAAAATAAACTGAAATCAAAACATTCCATTAATTTTTTTGAACTTATCTAAAATGTACAAAATGCAGTATACTTACTGCTATAGTCTTTCACACACTGTAAATAAAAAAATCATCTGAGTGCCTAAGATATAAAAAAATTGAAAACTGTGCCTTAATTTTTAATTAAGATTAAAATTAACCTATTTCACTTTTCTTAAAATCCCAGTCAAAATACTTTAATTAACCAAGTCAGTTTTAAATAACTACAACCAAATATTGGCTTCATATATAAAAGTAATAAATAAAGATAATGACATTTAGCTATAACTTAGCTTTCTAGGTCTATGTTATTCATATGAATTCCTAGCATATGGAGAGGACTACTCAGGTGTGAACTAACGTAAGGAGATGAGGTGTAATAAATAAAGATAATGACACTGCACATAGGAAATGCAGAGCCTTTGTGACACGAGGGCAATACAAGGTGACTAATGACTCTACATAGTACAATACTATTATTATGCTTAGTGGATACTTGAAGTGGAATAATGCATGTTTAGCAACCAGAGAAAACTGCTAGTATTTCTTCTATTATGCAGTATAAGTCATGAGTATAGATTGTGATTGACATCATGGTGAGGTCCAATATGCCCTACATTTTAAGGGAACAGCTTTAAAATGGTTTTAACAGGACAGCCACTAGAGAGTCCACCAGACTGAAGCTATTAGTTCCAGGTAAATTTCTGCTTTAAGGTGGTTGTGCAGATAGCTGCTCTAATATTCTTTATTGGAAACTTTCTGATATGGAATCTTCTCTTTTGAGTATTAATATTAGCAAAACGATGCAAGGAAACAAACTCATGCAGCACCAGCAAAGGGACTTTTACTATTTCATTTGCTCATCCCTTCTGATAATCTGTCCAACTCTTCTTTTAATCTTATTATTACTATATTACAGTTGCTCAGAGTGAAACGGATACAAAAATACAGATTGTGACAGGTTTAATAATAGGAAATATACATGCGTTATATTAGATTAGATACAAAGCTTTCGGTTGTTTAGTTAACCTTCTTCAGTTGAAATGAAATGACAGTTAGAATGGAGGCGTGTACTGCCAATCTTGTACGTGAAGTGCGTGGATAATTGTATGATGTTGAAGCATATGCTAGTCAATGCTAGGCGAAGTATATATTCCAATGCTCAATTACTCTTTAATTGAAGACAAATTTCTTAAATTATAAATATATGCTCCTTGAGGTGTTGACTGAGATAGAATAATAATCAGCATTTAGTTTACCTAACTCTTTTAAACTCTTAAATGCTTCAATTAGGTCTCCATACAGATGATTATTTTCTAGAACAAGTCTTTCTGGTAAAATTACCCATTTCTAGCTCCCAAACTAATGATTTCTCTTCTATGCTCTCTTTTTAGGAGCCATATCCTTTCTAAAATGCAGCTTCCACAACTGTATGAAATATTCAAGACTAAGTCTAACCACTACTTTAGACAACTGGGTGATCAAGTTTTTATTCCTGCTGAAAAAGTTCCTGTATATTACACAAAGAACCCATGAGAAACCCTAGCAACTTGTCTGCACTTTCATTATAGACATCTTGTGCTTGGTTTCTCTTCTCTGCACTATCTAAATATATGCAATATTCAAGATGACTGCTCATTCCTTTACTTGAAGACTCTTAATACACCTGGAATCACTGCTGATAATTAAGTAAAGAATGCTAGGAGTTTGGTAAATAAATTTGATGAATTTGAGGTGTTGGTCAAAACATCAAAGGCAGATACTGTTTGGATATCAGAGACGTGGTGTCACACAGATATAGGGAATGCAGAACTGGAATCTGGGGAATACAATGTGTACAGAAAGGATAGACAGGACAGGAAGGGAGGAGGTGTTATGCTATTAGTTAGAGGCCTAATGACTCTGATGAGTATAATAAAAAAACTGCACAGAGAAATAGAGTGGGCCAGTAAATCAGAGATTCTTATAATGGGGGATTTTAATTTCCCAGATATTGACTGGAATTTGTAGGTTGGTCACTCACACACTAGCAAGGCTTTTGTGGATTTATTGAATGATTGTTTTCTACATCAGCATGTTCGGAAAGCAACAAAAGGGAGTAATACTCTTCATCTGATTATTAGTAGTGATTCTTCATGCATTAAGAATCTGCAGATAAAGGAACCACTAGATGGCAGTGATCACAGTGTGCTGAAGTGGTGGGATTTACTCAAAGAGGTATGTACCATAAAGGGAAGGATTTTTGCATTCGTAAAGGCGACTACGGAGGTCTGAGACAGTGTTTAAATTCTATACGGTGGGACCAACTGATAATGTTACCAATAGCAAATTAAAAATGGTGAGCATTCAAAGAATTAATCTTGGAAGCTACTAGGCTTTACATACCAACTAAGAAATATTGTTCAAGGTTTAGACCTAAATGGATGTCAGATGAACTAATGAGACATGTGGCAGAGAAGAAAAATGCATGGGATACATATAAATTAATGGATGACATGGAAGCCTATGATAGATAAAAGCTGGTCTGTAACCAAGTCACAAGGGAGATTAGGCAGGCAAAAGCAGATGAGAAACATTTCACAAAGGATGCAAAGTTTGTTGTTTGGTTTTTAGGAGCATTAGCAACTAAGGCCATACTGCTCCGGGATATACGGTGGTCATTCCTTGACCTTTCCGCATCCTCCGTATTTGGTGGTGAGTGGATGCAAAGAAAAACAGCAAAGAGTTCTTTACCTATGTAAACTCTAGAAGGAAAGGGATGAATCAGATTGGTCCACTGGATATTTATGGTTCAACTGTTGATGATCCTGCTCAGGAGGCTAACAAACTAAATGAGTATTTTGCATCTACATTCACACATGAGGGGAATGCCAGAGGTGAATTAAACTCTGGCAGTGAGCTAGATGATTTTGTAATAACCGAGAGGAAAGTGGAGGAGAAATTGTTGAAGATAAACATAAAAAAGGCACCCGGGATGGATGGGATCTATCCAGTTATATTAAAGGAAGCAAAGGAAGTAAGCAAACCCTTAGCCATAATTATGAGAGCTTCCTTGGACTCAGGGGAGGTACCCATGGACTGGAGATGTGCAAATGTGACCCCAATCCATAAAGGAGGATCAAAGGGAGACACAGGTAATTACAGACCTATTAGTTTAACTTCTGTTCCAGGGAAATTAATGGAGGTACCGGTTAAAGAAGCACTGCAGGATCATCTAGACAAGACTTCAGTTATAGCTTGGACACAGCATGGTTTTGTTAAGGGGAAGTCTTGTCTGACCAATTTGATTGGATACTATGATGTGGTCACAAAAGAACAAAAGAACTGGATGCAGGGAATAACTTTGATATTATATACTCGGATCTTAGAAAGGCTTTTGATACTGTTGCACATGGAAGACTGCTGCACAAATTGGAGCAGTGTGGCATTGGAGACAAATTGCTGCTATGGATAAAGGGATGGTTGAGTGAGAGAAGACAGAGTGGTAATCAATGGACACTGCTCTTCTTGGACTAATGTTATTAGTGGAGTCCCTCAGGGTTCAGTGTTGGGTCCGTTGTTGTTTTCTGTATTTATAAATGATATCGATGATGGAATATCAGGCTTAATGTCCAAATTTGCAGATGATACGAAGGTTGGATGTGTTGTTAAGGACACTAATGACAGCACGCTGCTGCAACAGGATCTAGAAAAGTTGAGCAGATGGGCTGAGAGGTGGAAAATGAAGTTTAACAATGACAAATGTAAAGTATTACATATGGGAAGCAGTTACCCCAGAGTAACGTATCAACACTGATAGTGGTAGAGAATGAAAAGGACCTGGGGTAATTGTGCAGGCAGATATGAAATTTTCTGAGCAGTGCAGATGGTCTGCAAGAGTAGCTCATGGTGTCTTGTCAATGATATACAGGAATTTTTCTAGCAGGGATAAGGAGGTGATTATCCCCTTGTATAAGGCAATGGTCAGGCCACACCTTGAGTACTGTATACAGGTCTGGAGGCCTCATTTTAAGAAGGATGTAGAGCTGTTAAAACAAGTACAGAGAAGGGCAACAAGATTAGTGAATGGAACGAAGAGTTGCTCTTATGAAGAAAGTCGTAAGTTTTGCAAATTACAGTCTGAAGACTAGGCACCTGCGAGGTGATCTGATTGAAGTGTATAAGCCTTGAATGGTTTTAGCATGCTCAATGCTAATGGGATTCTTCCTCTTGCTCAGAATAATCACCTGAGAGGTCATAAATTCAAACTGAGGAAAGACAGTTGTAGGATAGATGTGCGGAAGTTTTCCTTTAGCCAGCAGGTAGTTGACTGGTAGAACAGACTTCCATGTTTTGTTGTGGAAGTTGATAGCCTAAATAAATTTAAGGCTGAGCTGAACAGGTATTTGGAACGAATGGAGGGGGTGAAATGGGAGCGGTTTTTTTTTTTGTTTTTTTTTTTTGGCTCATGCTGCATAAGCTTGCATCATATCATTAGCATTAGTAGAGGTATCTCTACTAATGCTAATGCATAGCTGTTGATAATTAGTTTTTAATTACATGTTCCTTGCAGTCTTCTTACTTTTCTCTTTTATATTCTTCTGTTTACATTTCTAGAGGATATCTGTATCACTCTTCTCTTCTGTTTCTTTTTCTTCATCCTCTCTTCGCTTTTCCCTTTCTAAATTATTTTGAGGTTCTTGTGACAACCTCAGTTCGTCTCTTGATAGTAGAACTTGGCTGCGTCCTCATGGTTTGGGACGGGAGTTGGAGGGTAAGGTAGCCTTTGTTATCTTGCCCCTTGACTGCTGAATGTCAGGCGCTGGCTTACAACGTACAACAAAACACACAATAATATACACATAAAGATAAAAACATTTCATTAGATCTTTTTTTTTAAATGCTGGCCTTGGCACTTTGCTGTTAGATGACTTGGCGGCATATAGGGAAAACCCTGGTTACCGCCTTTGAATACTTTGTACAGATCATTGGGTGGTCTCTCGGTGGGCCTTGATTGTGTTAGATGTTGATTAGTTAGCTCCTGGATTTTCATTGTAATATTGTGTTTTCAGGCCATCCCTTAGTTCTAAATATGTTCTAAAAGACAGTAAACTTTGGGTGAGTTGACTGATACCTTTGGTTTTGCTGAAAGCTGAGAAATTGACATTATATAATTGATTCAATTTGACGTTTATTTTGAATTCTGAAACTGTTGTACGGCATAATGGCTGCCATAGAGAACTTTATTTTTTAATTGTCAGTGAATATTATGTTTGTTCTTCCTAAAACTTAGGTTGGCAACATGTTTTGACTCTTATTTTGGACTGCAGGGTGGCTGATTGTGGTGGTGGGTTACTTTTTATGACATTTTTTCCACCAATAGCCAGCCAATTTTAGTTTTTGATAATTGTTGGCTCTAGCTACACAAAATATATTCTTGTTATTCTTATGCTGCCATCTTGTCTTCTCTCTTCTTACTGACAACATGGCTCACGTCTGCTTTTTGGAGGGAAACCTGTAATAGGAGGTCGCCATCTGGAACGTCATAGCTTATACAGTCATTGACAAAATATTATGACTAATGTTATTCCTATGAACCTTGGAGGTTACCCAATTGTTTGATACTGACTGCTGTGCTCTGATTGGATGTCTCTCAGTGATTACATAATTAACCATGTTAACAAAATGGATGCCAGTATGTGTACCATAGTGTGTATAGTAGTGTTAAAAATATTTGGATATTGTAACAAATTGAAGTTTCTCTCTAGATAACCCTAACTTTTTGAACTTGGTGTAGATGTTTGCAGTAGGCTCTGAGTATCCCCACTACCAAGTGTTATGCAAATTGGATCATTAGATCAAAAGTTATTAAGGTTTTTTGCATTTTGTACAAAAATGACATTCAACTTATTTTTGGGCTGATATTGGATACATGTTTAACCCTTAATATCTCTACTCCCACTAGCGTAGCTACCCTTTTTCGGGCCCGGAGGCAAAGAACATGTTCAAACCCCTACTTAATTAATGAAAATTGCAAAAACAGGAGACAGCCAAAGACACCGGGGCCCCTAAAGGGCCCGGGCTTGGAGGCAATTGCCTTGCCTGCTTACATGGCGGCTACGCCACTATCTACTCCTATTGGGCCAAATGAACTGTGCTTTCGCCAATAGATTAATGGACAAATTACTTAATTTTCCTAAATTTTGTGGTGCCCTCTGGTGTTGTGGAAGAGAATTATAAGCAGTCAAAGTTAAAGTTATTTTGCTGCTTAAATTATAAATTTTTTGTGTTGTAAACGTTGCCATCTCATTGTTTGAGATGTAAATATCTTGTCCACTGCATTAGCGGTCAGGACCTTTGAATTAGAACTGATTTGCTGACTGGCAAAGGTGGTACAATAACTCCACAGTTTTTATTTTGTACATGTGGTCTTACTACTATGGAAATTGTTTGTCCACTGCGTTAGCAGCTGGGACATTGTATTTAAGCTGCTTAAATATATTGTATTGCTCTCCTGTCCACTGAGTTTACAGAGAGGAGAATATATTTCTTAGTATTTTGTTAAATTAAAATATTGTCTGACCTAGGTCATAGTTTATATTGTTCAATTCCAATACTGTTGTATTGGAATTGATGTATGGATTAAAAAATAATCTGCTCTACACTCTTAAGAAGGGTGCTCAGGTTACGCCCTCTACTATCGTTGATGCTTGTAGGGTCTGGAACAACCTTGAGAGACTTGTCTTGGACCTGACAATTGAAAATGAAAAACTTAAAGCCAAGGTTTTAGAGTGTGTAAGTGCCAGGACACAGAGAGTAAGTTTTGCCTGCTGCTCCTTTGGCGATCAGTTATGGTTGCTTCCGGCATGGGCATAAAATCAGATGGTAATTTAATTCCTCAGGGATTAAATGAGGACCAGTGAGGAAGTTAAACTTGCAGTCTCACAAAATTTTAAGAAAGAATTAAAGTGTGTCAAAATAAAATCGATAAGGAAGATTAGAGAAACAGGAATTATTATCGAAACTTCCACTAGTGGTGATCTTTGCAAAGTAAAGAAATGTAAAAAATTCTATGAACATAATCTAAATGTAGATTCTCCTAAGATGCTTAATCCCCCTACCTTGATAGCCTATGATGTTGGTAAAGATGTTAAAGATAGAGTTTTTGGAGGATGTTTATGAGAAAAACTTATAAAGGATTTGAATATAGACCATGAGGAATTTAGTAAATTAGTTAAAGTAATATTTAAAATGAAGTCTAGAAATAAGGAAAACTCTCATTGGATTTTTGAGGTTCTTCCTAGATTTAGGCAATTACTTTTGAGGTCTGATAGCATAATTTATTTGGGCTGGTCTGCCCAAAACATGAGGGATTTCATGATATAGCCTCTAGATGTTATAAATGTCTGGGCTATGGGCATTCTGCCAAGAATGCTTTCAGACTGAGTTTTCTTATGGCCACTGTGGTCAGCAGGGCCATCAGCTTGATGCTTGTCCAAACATTGATTCCCTTGTAGTTTGTGTAAATTGTCATTTAAGGAAACACAAAGCAGACCATTCTTTCCATGACCGACATTGCCCGGAATATATATCTGTGCTCAAGAAGCTACAAGATCTCGTACTAGCTATGTTCAATAGTGTTCCCGGTAAAAAGGTAAGTGATTTTATTAAAGTTGCTCAGCTTAACTGCCAACAGTCAATTTCAGTTCTAAATTATTTGGCTAAATATATTTCTGAGAAAAAATTCCATATTCTTGATCTACAGGATCTTTACGGCTACAATGGCAAAGTAAAAGGTCCCCCCTTTGGTTGTTGGGTTGTTCAGTCCAACACTCATGTTTCTGGTGTTGGAGATCGTTCTGTGGCCAGGGTTTGGGCAGCCCTGGTTGTGGTGGATCCTCTAATTACCATAACTAGACGTAATGAATTATGTTCGACTCATGCGGTCTGTGTGTGTTTGGAGGGTTGTTTTGGGCAAAATTTCTTTGTTTATATTTACTTCCAATGTTCTCAGGCTCATCAGTCAATTGATCCCTTTACAAATTATGTTGAGATGGTTCTCAATAAACTTGCTGGTAAGAGAATTGTCTTGATGGCTGATGCTAATGCCTTCTCTACTCTCTGGCATTGTGCGGCTTCGAATCCTAAAGGAGATATCCTGGAGGAATTCATTCTGGCCAAAAATCTAACCGTGTGGAAATCCAATCCTCCTATGTTTGTTTCTGCCTCAGGTCAATCAAGTATTGACATTACTTTTTCTAATTGTGCTTTTGGACAAAATATTGTAAATTGGAAGGTTTTTTATGGATGGACTGGCAATGACCACAATCTTATTTCTTTTGAACTTAGTTTTGTTAAGAATCTGCAAGATGTTTTGCTGAATTATGGTTTTCCTCCTACTTTAAGACCAAAAATGGAAACTGGCACGATTTTAATAAAGTTGTTGGAATGTTTTCCACCTAATATTATTTCTGAACTTGCTGATTTGGATTTGTCTGTTCAGTTAAATCAGATTATGAGTTTGCTCTCTGTTGTATGTAGCTCAATTTTTGCTAGGAAGGAGTAATAGACATCCTAATTCAGTGCCCTGGTGGTCGGCTAATTTATTTGTTTTGAGTTGTAATATGAACAGTGCGCGGTGCTCCTTTCAAAGAGCTAGAAGGTCTCATAGACCGGTTACTGAGACTCAATGTCTCGATGAACTTTATAAGGAAGCTAGATGTACTTATTTTAATTCCATCTATAGAGAGAAGCGTGCCTCCTGGGAGTGTCTTGTGGAGAAAACTGTAAACCTGGTTCCCTGGGGCCTTGTCTACAAGTTGGTTGCGGAGAAGGTTCACACAGGTGAAATTTTCTCAACTATTTTTAATTCTGATGGTCAGGAATCCCTGGTTTGGTCTGATTCCATGAAGAGTTAATCAGGCAGGATTCCTCTGTTCCTGAAAGTGATGCTCAAATTGTGCTCAGATTGCAACAACTGACTTATGTTGGTAATTGTTCTGAAGATCAATTCTCCCCTGCTGAAATTGATTCAGCTATCTTTTATATGCGAGATGGAAAGTGATTTAATGGAAGTGTCAGTTTTAAAGCATTTCTGGAAGTGTTGTCATCAGGTCGTTGTTGACCTCTTTAATAAATGTCTTGTGTTTGGTCGGTTTCCCCGTTTGTTGAAGCAGGCTAACCTTAAAATTCTGATCGAGAATCCTGAAAAGCCTGCGAACCTTGCCTCCTCTTACAGACCCATTGTGCTTCTTCCAGTACTTGGCAAGGTGTTGGAGAAGATTATTGTCTCTAGATTTTTGACTAGTTACCGTGGTAAAGGTCTACAGTCTTCTTACCAGTTTGGTTTTTGTAAAGGCCTCTCTGCGGTTGATGCTATTAGGCATACCATGTGTGCAGTTTCTGACTATCATTCTAAATATGTCCTTGGCCTCCTTGTGGACGTCAAAGGGGCCTTTAACACCGTTTGGTGGCAAAGTGTCCTGGCGAGGTTCCGGGAGGCTGAGGTTTCTATCTCTCTTTACCAGTTGATCATGGATTATTTTTCTGATAGGTGCCTTGTCTCCTCTGGCCTGTGTGCTGTTCGGAGACTGGTTACTCATAGCTGCCCTCAGGGATCCATTCTTGGGCCCATGTGCTGGAACATGGTCCTTGATGGGTGGCTCAGTTCTGAACATGATTTTGTTACTGAAGTGGCATATGCCGACGATCTGTTTGTTCTGGTTTCTGGTGATTCTAGGCTCTAATTGGAGGAACGTGCCAATGACATTTTGTCAGACCTTCATAGTTGGTGTCAGATTCATAAATTGGAGATATCTATCTCCAAAGCTAAACAAATGCTCAAGGGTTCCCTTAGTGTCATAAAACTTGTTAAATCTTACAAGTATTTGGGTGTCCTCATTAACAACTGTTTTCTTCAGTTTGTTCAACATGCCAAATTTATTCTACAAAAAGTAAAAACTTGAACTGTAAAGTTAATCAGAATTACAAGGGCTTCTGTGGGACTCAAACCTTCTGTTTTTAGAATTTATTATAAAAGCATTCTTCTTCCTATAGTTTGTTATGCTGCTGGTGCTTGGGGTCCTAGTGTGTCCAAATTCTTAGTTAATAATATTTGACTAAGGCCCAACGTTTCTTTCTGCTGGCTACTTATCGCGCATGTAGGACTATTGCTTCCTCTGCCCTCCAAGTCATTACTGGTAAAGTTCCTATTAAATTTGAAGTGATTTTAAGTTACTTTCAATATTGTAGAAGACAAGGTATTCCTTCTGTGCTGGATTGATATTATTTAAATTTAGATCTCCCCATAAAATTTGATATTCAACGTATAAGAGATAAATTTCTTTCTGAATCGCAGCTTGACTGGATTAATGGAGCTACAGATCATACCACTTTTCTATTCTTCCCGAAGGTCTTTGAAATTAATAAGAAAAATTTTGCTTGGTTTTCTCCTGGTCTTTATGCTACTTTTTTGTTTACCAGTCATGGAAGTTTGGATGAAAAAGTGTTCTTCTTGGATCTTGCTCCTTCCCCAAATTGTTCCTGTGGTGCAGTAGAATCTGCCACTCACTAAATTTTTGATTGTATTCAGTACGTTGACTTTAGGTCTGAATTTCAACTGATCACTGGGGTTTTTCATGTTGATCATCTTCCAAAATTGGTGACTTTAGAAAACTATAATGCTTTTTCCACTTTTGCAGAAAAACCTTCAAATGTCATAAGAGATTGGCTTCTCTTGACTTATAGTTTTGTCTTTTCTTTGCTTTGGACTTTCTGCAGTTTCTTTGGTTTTTCTGCACTGTTGCTTGTTTGATAAAATTTTGGTTGCTCTGGTTTGGTTGCTTGGGGTGCTGTTTTTCTTTTTTGATGTTTTGGTTGTCCCCCTCTTGCTTATTTTATTTTTTTATTTTAATGAGTGGTTCTGGTCAACAGCTCTAGATCACATTTTTCTGTTTATAATGATTTGAGTTAAATCTTATTATTATTAATGGGTTCTTAAACTAAGCTTCTCTGTAATTAATGTAAATTTTTTTTGTTTTTGTTGCCTTCTGCAGGTGGCAAATTTTTATCTTGTTGAATTATTGTTTAATGCTAAATTATCTTGTACAATTATTTAAATGTATTTTGATAATTACTTGATGTTTTGTGTGGTATTTCTAGCTTATCATTAGTAGTATCTATGTAAGCTTCTTTTACATACTTCAATTAGTGTTGTGAATTTTCTTTTACAATGATTTAAAATTACTGTGTTGTTAATAATGTAAATTGAATTTTGCAGTCTCTGCGCCTTACACAACTCCAACTGTAGATTACGATAATGTTGTAAACTGTCTTCTAAGAGTTATAAAATTACTATGTTGTTAATTAATAATGTAAATATCATTTTGTTGTTTCTGTGGTTTGCAGAGGGCCATTTAGTTTGTTGGCTAATTGTATTTTGTTAATTCATCTCATTTCGTTGGTGAATTATATATGCTATATTACTTTAAATTATGTTCTTAATAATTTAAATATCCTGTTGTTTCTGTGGGTTGCAGAGGGCCATTGCGTTTAGTTGGCTAACTGCATTTTGCTAATTCACCTTGTTCTGTTGATGAATTGTTCATGCTAATTATTTTTAGCTGCTATTCAGGGTTTTAGTGGGTCTTTCACCCACAGCTTGGGTTATGTCTTTGGCAGCAGGGGTTCTGTTGTCTTAATAACCTTAATAGTTGTTTAAACCTGAACTTATTTAAAATGATTTTATGCGAGTTGCTGCATAAAGGGTTTTGGATTTTATGACCTGTTTTATCGTTTTAACTTCTATTTGTTTGTTCTTGCTGATAGTTTCAGCTGAACTTGTATCTTATAGAAGTTGTTGTGGCTGTTTAGTAAATTGCTATTGGTACTGGTTGAGGATTCTCAACATTAGTGTTTTCCTCTTGTTTTGTTTGGATGTCTCTGTATTTGTGTTTGCTGGCTTGACCCTGATCTCAGTTTTCTGGTGTCGGGGTTTCGTTCACACTATCACTTGTTAAAATGTAAAATACTGCTTGATTATTTTTAAGTTAAATTTTAAGTTATCTATTTGGACTTGCCTTCTGATTTTGTCTTGGGTTTTGGAAGTGGTATTAGATTAATTACATTGTTATGTGTTATCTTGCATTAATCATGTTGTTGGGGGTTTTGCTGATTGATTGGCTGTTTTAGTTGTAAGTTTTTCAAGGTTTTGTAATCATTGATTTGCAGTCTTTCGATTGCTTATTGGTATGATTCTTGCCTTGTTGTTTTTGGAGTTTTAAATTTGATTTTAAGTTATTATCTGTCCTAATGGTTGATATTATGACTGGGTTTATTATGATTACTGGGTAAAATTGATTGTATGTATATATGCATAGCTGTTGATAATTAGTTTTTAATTACATGTTCCCTGTAGTCTTCTTATATTATATTTCTAGAGGATATCTGTATTCCTCTTCTGTTCCTTTTTCTTCATCCTCTCTTCCCTTTTCCCTTCTAAATTATTTTGAGGTTCACCTTGTGACAACCCCAATATGTGTTGCTTGATAGTAGAATCTGGCTGCCTCCTCGTGGCTTGGGATGGGAGTCGGGGAGTCTTTGTTCTCCTGCCCCCTGACTGCTAAATGCCAGGTGCTAGTTTACAACATACAACAAAATGCACAATATACACATAAAGGTACAAATATTTCATTAGATATTTTTTTTTAAATGCCGGCCTTTGCACTTTGCCATTAGATGACTCGGCAGTGTATAGGGGAAACCCTGGTTACGGCCTTTACATAAAAAATACTCTGTACAGATCTTTGCAAAGTACCTTTCAACTCAACTGCCATTTTTCTACTGGCACTGAATACCACGTCAATCATGCATGTGTGGGTGAGTGGGGGACTTGATTTACACTCTTCTTTTGCACATTACATATAAGTAAAATCCATGTCCCCCTCTCTTTTTCTCTTTGCCAATAATTTCTGTACTTTCAGCTTTTGTCTCTCTTAACCCAATACTGGTTTCATCAGAATATGTTTATAATTTGTCATATAAACTGGTGTGCCACTTTCAAAATACATGTATTGAGGAAACAAATTCACACATATAATTATAAGACTTCTTAGCTAAAATATATAATAAAGGAAAGTCAGAGTTTAAAGGCAGAAAACTGCACAAGGGAAAATATTGATATTTGAATATCAAATGCTTACTTTCTTTGTAAAGGTAGAATAATAACGTTCAGGATATTGTTCGTATTCTTCTGGATCAAAACCACTGCCATCTTTTCTTTCTATATGATCATCTCTACTAACTACTGCACCATAAACTTTACTCATAGCTGTAAAGAGAGAGTGCATCCTTTATTATTATTTCTTTATTAAACACACACACACACACACACACACACACACACACACACGCACGCACGCACGCACGCACACACGATAATCACTTAATTCATAGAGTGCTGTCACTCCCATTGCAAATTTTGGTAAAATCTCTCCAACTGTCCAAGTATCAATGACTGAAGTTGCCTCCATGGGTGGTTGAGGCTCACAGCATGGGGAAATTCAAAGGTCAATTGGATAAGTATCTACGAGTGGAAGGAGTCAAAAAGTGGTTTTTGTTTCATTTTATTTCATTATTTATATATTATTTTTATTTTCTTTTATTATTTATTTTTAGTTGGTATGGCAAAAGCCTGGGGCTTCTTTGCACCATACGGCTAATACTAATATGAATAATACAATTGAAATGATGCAATTACTCCCTGATCCATTTGGCTGCAGTAACGAAGAGGGAGAAAGTGACTTTTACAAGTTCAACTGACTCATCAAGGTTTACTGGATGGGCTGGTGCATTATAAAGAATAATGCAAGGCCTTGTGATCTAAATTATTTTATTTACAATATTTTTCGACAGCAGTGCTAAAATTACTAAAAATATCAGCCTTGCCTTTTGCTTGATTTTCAAATAACAGAGAGAGTGGATTCACTGTGGCCTTTCAAACAGCATTGATCATTCAATGTTTATAATGGTTTCAGCATTATAAACTAACATGTTGTCACAACTCACTACAATGCGACAATTTCAAGAAACAAAGTGAACAGCTAAACTTTTTGTTCACACCTCATGCTCTAGGATGGTTGCATTGGATCAGACGAGTTAAGATAAAAAGAATACAAGAAAAAGGAACATGATATCCTGTTACAAGCTTGTAAAGGCCCAATAAATTGCTACAGTATACATGCCAGGGGGAGAGGAACTGCATTTTTAATGTAAATAGCTGAACTGGTATAATTTTTAGGTGACGATAGTATTCTATAATTGATTTTGCTCTGTCATGTCAATATTTTGTACAAAATAACAAAGTTTGGTAATGTATATAGTATATTATTTCAGGAATGTTTGATTTTTATTTCTTAAATTAATTGAATTTTCTTTTTCTGATTAATAAAAGGAAAGGTAAATAACTAATTTTCATGTTACCGATTAATTACTAATAAATGATTAATAATATACATTCGGTGATCACTGAATTATGACCACCCCATCTGTAATGAACTATGCTGCATAGATCCCAATATGAAAAAACTGAACAGCTTCGTACGTTAGAGCAGTGGTAATTTGCATCTGGTTGCACAAGTCAAAGTGATAAAATAGCAGTTGTGGAAGTAGTAAAGATATCACAGAGTCTCAAAAGGGAGCTTGTGCATGGGGTGCTCCATATCAGATATGGTATGTTTGTCAGTTGCTCACAGCCCACTGTGGTTAAGGTATATAAAGAATTTTGTCGAATGGGTCAACCACCTCCCTTCAACAGAACTGTAAAGGATTATGCAAGGTCAATGACAGGTCACTGTGCAACAGTTGAAATGGCAATACAATGGAGAATGCAAGAACAATATCCCAAATGACAATGCACTGCACACTCAGACACATGGGGTTCCACAGCAGACAACCCAAGAGACACCCTCTTCTCACTCCAATCATTGTCAATGGCAAATGCTGTGGTGTCAACAACACACTCGCTGGACACTGGAAAACTGAAAATGTGTGTGCTGGTCTGAAGGGGCAAATACCTGGTGCAACACACCAACGGATGCCTTCATGTGTGGTGCAAGCAACAGAGTCCATGGACCTATTGTGCATGGTGAATACTATCCAGGCAGGTGGCAGTGGTTGCTTAACATGGGGCATGTTTTGTT
Source organism: Mastigoproctus giganteus (assembly GCF_048544385.1). Lineage (NCBI taxonomy): Eukaryota > Metazoa > Arthropoda > Arachnida > Uropygi > Thelyphonidae > Mastigoproctus > Mastigoproctus giganteus. The sequence goes on from NC_143576.1 coordinate 239,680,969, forward strand.
GGCAAGAACTAGGACTCCTGGTACATACAGCCCAATGTTTCACTGGAGGTCTACTGGCAGCTCTTAAGTGCTAGCCCTATGCAATATAACATTGCATAGTGCTAGCACTTTAAAATCAATCTGGATATAATTTTTGCATTAATATCCACACTAATCTATATTGTTATAATGTAATATTCATTCATCATTTTGTAATATATTTATTTCCTCCTGGATTTCAATAAGAATTAAAAAGTAACACATACTTCATTTTTCTGCTGTAACATATAATAAACAAATAGTATGATATATAAATAGCTACTATATGGATTGTTCATGTGATTCATGATTTATACAGTTATGAACTGATAAAAAAAAATTGTGAGTGTGCGGAGCACGCACAATTTCTTTAGGTGAACATTTATCACTTGACCGATGATCCCGTATTGACCATATGAATGCAGCAGGCAACAAATCTGCATGAACGGGAGCCTCAAAGATATGAGACGTTCCATTACCAAATCTAGTTCCGGCAAGTGCTGTGGCATCGGATGATATTTAAAACCATTTGACTTCGATAGAGCTTGAATCACTTTGTTCTTGAGAGAGCCACGACAGCTGTTACAGGCCGATATTTGACTTACATCCTAATTTGGAAATACTGTTTGAAGAAGATCTCGAGCTGCTACGATCTTCATCTTGTTCTTGAACCAAAGCCGATCACACATGGAACAGATTGAGCTGAAATCATTCAGGAATATACATTTAAACTGTGCATGGATGCTTCGGTGTTTCTTAAAATCCTGTTGCTGCTCTGGCTGTATATTACGTGTCGAACGATTTGAGGGAGTACTTCTGGCAGTTGGTTTTGGCTCGTTTTCAACTGAGCTTTGAGGACGCTGTCGTTTTTATTTGCAGTATCAACTTCCATGACTCCTTCCAAATTCACTTCCTACATTTCTGGGGAGATGCAAGGCTCTGAAGATGTGGATGGACCTTCACCGGCTTCTTTGTTCAATTCCAATCACACTCTAATTTCTTCCGCTGTGTCGAAATAGCTTAGATCTCTCCTTAGTACTCAATGGATGTGGTTTTGGTGGTCGCATTGCACATATACATGCTCTATACGCCTTCCAACACTCACCATTAGTCTTCGACACGTTGAATTATAATTTTTTTTATTAAATACGGTGGAGAATGGCAAAGGAAATAGCATGACGCAATCAGTAGGGATACTAATTGGGTCATGTGTCGCTTGTGCCTGGTACAGAGTGGTACAATGGTGTGTGTGGGGACAAATCATTTTGTCACATTTTCTTGGCAGTTTTTGTCAATCCACTGATGCATTGCACGTGTGTGTGTGTGCACGCGCTATATACAACTTACAATGATCACTACAGTGGACCCTCGCTTTACAACTGGTTCGCTGTATGATCAAATCACTTTATGATGGACAGTCCATTTTCTGCTGTAACTAACACCTTATGAATTGAATCTTAATTCTATTAACAGCGATTCTAATAAGTGAAAATAGGAGGAATATTATCCACATGCTATAAAAGTAAAGGTACAAAGCACAAATTTACACTTTATTACCTTACCAATTAATAAAATTAAATGATACGTGAAAATTGGAAGAATATTTTCCACAGGTTAACAAAAGAAAAGAAGACAAAGTCAATTATGTTGGTTATTTCCAGGTAGTCACCCTTCTAATTACTAACTGGGCCTAACACTGCTTAACTTCGGTGATCACACAAGAACCGTGGTATTTAGCCTAATACGATAGTTGGCTGTTCAGTGTGCCTGTAACGTGTTTACTTATGGTAACGGTCATTTCATTGCGTTTTTTGTCAATCCACAAATGCAAGTTACTCACATCTGAAAACTGCCTAGAGCACGCCTCAAGAAGTTTCACTTCAAAAAATATTCTTTGAAATGCAATGACTTTTGTATGCACATTGTCTAAAAAAATCAAATACAAGTTAATGCAGTGTACTACATTTCAGGCACATTAGCAAATAATAAAATTAGTGATAAAATAAAATTTATTAAAAAAAGACGTGCAATCTGAGAAAATTTCATTTCTGCACATCCACCACATTGCTCATTCATTCCTCCAAATAGTGCATAGCAACAAACAATCCAAAGCTATAACTATATATACAAATATTGTAGGTGAAATATCATACAGATATTGTAACTGGATATTATGTTTGGAGCATACATATTACAAAAGATCAGTGGTGGGTAGGCAGATTTCCTGATGTTTTGGAAGTTGCCTTGCATTCTCCATTAAAATTTGTTCTATTGAATTTCTACACAGTCTGTCTTATGTTTCCTTTTAAGAGATTTGATTTCTTCTGCACAATAAAAAAAATATTGTGCATTATATATTCAATGAAAAGAAGCATATTTTTTGTCAGCATGCCATTTGAATAGTCTAATATTCCTCATGTCATTTTTCAACACCTGAACTCCATGCTATATTGTGTACAAGCAGTGATTTGAGACAACAGTAATCAAACACATTATTAGTTCAAATAAAGAGTACAGGCAGTTTTCAGCATGTAGTATTAAGAAGAAATGGTAATATAAACAGAACTCAAATCATTTCACCAAATCATTATTTTATTTAGCCATTCAATATACAGTTTTTTTTTGTGCATGGATGAATTTGCACTTTTTTTAAACTATCATGCTGATCACATGAATGATTTTTCAAGCACCAACAGTAGTCTGCCATCATTGCCTAATTCTATTTAATCTGGTATTCCTCCCCCCACAGTTTTCATATCTTGGTGAAACGTTTCACTCTATTCTTCACTCATTGTATTAAAGTTCTGAGAAAAATATTGAAAGTGACTGCACAGAATATGTACTTTCAAACTCATCTTGCCAAACATTGAACATGTTGCAATCTAGATTTCTGAAACTAATAAGAATTTTGCTGATGACCTTCATGTGGTTCTTTCCTAAAATTTTTCTTAACACTCTTGAATGTTAAACCAAGTCTCCACTTGTTAGACCTGACACAGGCAAGTGGTCAGGAGGACTGCAGTAGCACATAGCACATTTGAGTTGAAAGTGGTTTGAGCCTACATGACTGCTAAATACAGTTAATGAATACATTCATTGTAAAAGTAAACTCCTCTGATCCATGTGGTCATCCCAGAGTATAAAAATAACATTTTAAACCATGTAAAATTAATAAGCTGGAACTACAGTACATTGCATATTTTGAAGAAATCACACCTGTCATATTCTTATAATTCTTTAATTAAAAGAATATCATAGGCATGACTGTTCTTTTAATTATTTTCTTCTAATTATATTTTTGACTTTTAATATCTTAAAGACTCACTCCCAAATAAAGAAATTTATTTGGGAGTGAGTCTGTTTTTGTTTTCAGGATGGATTTCTTTAATCTTTTGGCATTACATAGACAGTAGGACTGCAGGTCTTCACTGTGTAACCTTGTGAAGGGTTGAGGCGCTCTTCCCATGAAAGGTTTCTGTTGTTTAATTAATTATTTTTTTTTAAAGTAACAGTAGTTACTGTAAGTAATTACTTAAATATATAATGTGCTCTGCTTTCAACATTATTAATTTCACATGGTTTAAGAGCAATTAATTCATCAGAACTCTTTACTTGGTTAAATATAACATGTAAGTTCTTTGTTTCTTCTCCTTCCCTTTCTTCCCTATTTGGAAGACTTTTTTTTTTTTTTTTTCCCCTGGTACAAAATTTGTGAAATTATGTGGGATAACCACACCATTTCACAAAGTGATGATGGTCCATTAAAAATTGCAGCATGGAATTGTAGCATCATTTATCTCAGGAATATTCACAGCTGCATACTGAAAACAATCTTCATCTTTATCTACAGCCATAACAAACTGTGACTAATGAAACTGTACCAGAGTCTGTCCTATAAGTATCAAATTTCTGAGGGTTGGGTGGAAGTGGCATGTATTCACTGTGGGAAACAGGACAAATAGCTGACAGCAGATTTGATATTTTATTTCTATTTTTTCTGTAATACTGCACATGCATTCTGATAATGGTGTCCAGGTTCATGCCACATTATATGTACAGGAATCCTTGTTGTTGAAGTTGTCTCACAGAATCTGTGAAAACCAACTATTCAAAGCTAAGTTGTCATTTAAAATATAATCGGTATTAGCTGGTTGCTAGTATAAAAAATAATTGATAAGTCTTTTCTCACGTAAGCAGTTTGATCAGGAAATCAGACAGAAACAGTGAGGGCAGGAAAAAATGTAACTATTCTATATTCAAATTCAAAGACAACTTACACCCATGCTCAGCCACTTGTGCAAGATCACATGGATTGACATATTCATATGGCAATTCTTGAAACATTTCTTGAGCACCCTGCAACACAATATAGAGAACGAAAAAAATCATAAATAACAATAATTATGCATATATTATTGATCAAAGAAATATGATATACATGAAGTGAATTAGTCAGCAATGGTAAAACTCACTTGAGACACATTTCCAGATCCTGTGAAAACAAACGTAAGTGGCCCAATAGATCTTGGCATCATTCCAAGGGCTATTTCATAACCAGCATCTCTAATAGCTTGTCGTGCCATTCCACTATTCCTGTAATTGTGTGCTGGACCTATGTGCTAAAAAAATTACATTTTGTTTTTCATTTAAATACATAATTTTTTTAGTCACTGCCTTTCTTATTAGTTAGCTCAAGCAGAAATTCAGAATAGCAAGGAATTAAATAAATTCCTGTTTATATTCCAGGATAACTATATTAGGTTAAAAGTATTTACAAGTACGAAATACAGCATAAAACGTTATGATGTATTTGTGCATTCATGAAGTCAATATTAACAGATTAGTTGTTTATTCATAAATCAAATGTTAATAAATAATTAATAAACAATAATAAATTAATATATAATTAAATGAATTAATAATTAAAAAACAATAATTACTGACATAACCAAATTGCTGTCCTTATTATGTGGACAGCATCAGATAGTAAGTTTCTGGCTGATTATTCAGCTGTGTCTATGCGAACATTAAGTTACTCTGAGATGAAAGAAGTTAAGGTCTCTTGCTGACAGTCATTTGTCAGGACCAGTTAAAAGATGGAGTCTTTTGGACCTAATTCTGGGGTATTTTTCCTTCACTCACTCACTCTCACTCTCACTCTCTCTCTCTCTCTCTCCATCCTCCCATACCACCAGCTAATGGGGACATCTTTCTAATTTAAATTTTAAATGTCTTACTGCGTCTGTGATGTTTAACTTCCTTTATTGCAGACTTCCTGTAAGTGTGCAAGGCATTTGCTAATGCTGCTACAATATTAGTTATACCTCACTGGAACTGAAAGTAATCATTATACAAATTTTGCTGTCAGAACTGTTTGATTAAAAATTTTAAATGTTTAAAAATAACTGACTATAACTAGCAAATTACGTGGCTGGCTTCTATGTGATTCTTTAAGTGTCTTAAACAGATTACTTCCAGCATATAATTTTTTGGAATATTCCGAAATAAGTATTTTAAATACTTACCTTTGGAGTACCTACACCAGAAAAGAAAAGAAACAAGTAATATAAAAAAAAAATTTTTTAAAGTCAATTCCTACTTAGGTCAACAAAGAAAAATTTTATTTTAGTTACTTTTTATTAAATAATTACAATTAATATAAATATGTATATACATATGACAGAATCACAATATTAACTGGCAAAATAGAAAGCGAATTTCCTTGCAATTTTCCATTTTCCTTTCTATATATGGTGTTGGACTATTATTTTTATTCACATGTTTCATTTTCCATTTTGTTCCCTCCTTGACTCAGACTAGAACCCAGAATGAAAAAAGAATCTGAAAAAGAAATTTTTTTCCAGCGATCTACACGCTTCGCCACTGACGGTATTTATTCCTAAATTTATATCCTGCTAAATATCTTATATAAGAGAAATTTTTTCCTCCCATATAAAACTAAAATTAATTAATTAAATTTAATTAATGAATTAATATTTGAAAAAACTGTATTAACATCAAGTGTCATCCACTACAAGTTTAAAAAATGTATTTGAACTTGAGTGGATGAATAACAAAAATTTATCAAAAAATTATTGATTTTCGCAAGAATTGAACTCGCATTCTTCACCTTCACGTGAAAAATACTGAAATCCTTGCATTTTACCGATTGAGCTACTGCCTGTTGATTTCAATTTTATTCCTAAATTTATATCCTGCCAAATATCTTATATAAGAGAAATTTTTTCTCCCGTATAAAACTAAAATTAATTAATTAAATTTAATTAATGAATTAATATTTGAAAAAACTGTATTAACATCAAGTGTCATCCACTACAAGTTTAAAAAAATTTATTTGAACTTGAGTGGGTGAATAAAAAGTATTTTATTAATGATTGAAAATTTGAACAAGATATTGTTATTGTTACTTTTTTTTTTTTTAGGAGCATTAGCAACTAAGGCCATATTGCTCCGGAACAAGATATATAAATATATACAAAGGGTACTAGGAAAGTTTTGCAATATGACGCAACAATGAATCACAGGAAGCTGCTTGTTGCTGCATGTTGAGACATGTTCATACGTGCATAGTAGCCGCCGCGCCAAGTCGATGGGCTCAGTTATTCATTAGTAGTGAGAGTGTAAAGTGCTTGCGATGGCATCGTGGTCACGAAATGAGATAAGGACAGTTTTGCGGTATAATTTCGTGCATGGTTTAACCATAGACCAGTGCTTAGAAGAAATGACTCTTGCACTAGATGATGATTGTCCACATCGTACAACGATATTCAGGTGGTATAGAGAATTCCAAAGGGGAAATTTCACTCTGGAGGATTCTGAGAGGCCGGGAAGGCCACGAACGTCAGTTACGGAGGAAAACGTTACTGCTGTGAGGAAAATGCTTGACGAAAACAGGCGAGTGACCTACCAACAGATAGAGGATACTTTGGGCCTAAATGCACCAGCAATTCATTCGATTCTGCAAGATCATTTGCACGTGAAGAAACTTTGTTCTCTCTGGGTGCCGCATCAACTGACTGAAGAGCAGATGACACGACGTGTGACTTGGTGCCGGGAGATGTTAAAAAAGTTTGATAAGGGACAATCTCGGTATGTGAACAACATCGTGACAGGTGACGAGACTTGGCTGTACTATTACGATCTGCCGACCAAGGCTCAAAACAAAGTTTGGGTCTTTGATGATGACGACACACCCGTAATTGTCAGAAAATCCCGATTTGTAAAGAAGAAAATGATAGCTGTATTTTTCAAATCGAGTGGAATTGTGGAACGTGTCGTTTTGGACACGCAGAAGACAGTCACAGCTAAGTGGTATACTGAACAATGCCTGCCTAAAGTCATTGGATCTATGAAGAACCTGCGGCCAAAGTCTAGAATGGACACCTGGTACCTCCATCACGATACTGCTCCAGCTCACTGTGCCAAAGCCTGCACTGAATATTTGACCACGACAGGACTGAAACTTCTCGAGCACCCTCCCTACAGTCCAGACCTTGCTCCCTGCGACTCTGCACTGTTCCCGCATGTGAAAATGAAGCTAAAAGGGAGGCGGTTTTCCAGTGATGAGGACCTTCTATGGGCTTGGGACAACGAGTGTGCTTTACTCCCTAGTGAAACTTGGCAGAACTGGTTTAAAGATTGGTTTCGGAGGACGGAGAGGTGTATTGAATGTAGAGGAAATTACTTTGAAAAAATTAAATAAACAAAGCTGTATTGCAAAACTTTCCTAGTACCCTTTGTATAGGGAGAGTGTGAACTAATAGTAGGAATTGAAAAAAACGAAAAAAAAAAAAACACACATATAAAACTCTTTAAAATCTGGTACCCTTGGGAATTGAAAGGTATACCTATGGGCAGAGCTGCAAACTGAACTGAACCAAACCGAACCCATTTTTCTGAACCAACATTTTTTGGAAAAGTGGTTTGGTTTTTGGTTCAAACATCGACTACAGGTCAATGAAAATTTGGAAAATTTTCATGGGGAAATCCAGTGAGTAGGAAACATACTCTTTCTTTTTCCATTATTCATGGCTAGGCTTCTAGAATGGTTACTAAGAAATTAAAAGCACTGTATTGGATTAGCAGACCATCTGAGGGATAGGGAAAGAGTTTTTTCGCTTTGACCAAGAAATGAGTCGCAGAGGGACTCTGTGGGCCACAGGGTCCCTGCTGAGCTATTTGAATAGTTTGTTGCATACTGATAAGATCGCTCATCGGTGAAGACAGGATACTAGAGCTGGAAAAGGAATTAGAAAATGTGAATTCGAATATCATCAGTTTGGCTGAAACAAGAGGAAGAAATCAATCACTTATAACTTTATCAAGTGGAAATCTGCTGTACACCAATAGAAACAGTGAAAGGAGTGAAGGTGGAGATGGCTTTCTGGTCCATAAAGATATAAAAAACAACACTTTGGAATTCAAAAGTACATCACCAAGGGTGTCAAGACTACTACTCAGGATTTCTAAGAGGTATAAGCTAAAGGTTATAATGATTTATGCACCAACAACAAGACTACTCAGGATTTCTAAGAGGTACAAGCTAAAGGTTATAATGATTTATGCACCAACATCGAGTCGTGATGATGAAGAGGTTAAAGAAATGTACACCAAAACTGATTCTTCTAGATGAACAGAAAACTCACTACACTATCATTATGGGGGACTTCAATGCTAAGGTTGGAAAAAGACAAAACAGCACAGAAAGGGGAACTATAGGAAATTTTGGAATTAGTGAAAGAAATGAAAGACTTGTGGAATTTGCAGAATCTCGAGGAATGTTAGTAATGAACACTTTTTTCAAGAAAAGGGTGAACAGAAAGGAGATGGAAGAGCCCAAATGGATTAACAACTAATGAAATCGACTTCATCCTCACTAACAGAAGATATATCATGAATGATGTTACTGTCCTGAACAAGGTAAATGTTGAAAGTGATCAAGAATGGTAAGATGCACACTTGATATAGATGTAAGAAAAGAAAGGAAAAAGCTGACTCGAGTAAATAATACAAAGGTCTTTGAGATAACAGAAGAGGAGAAAAAGCAGTATGTACCGGAACTTAAGAACAAATTTGAGCTTCTGAAGACTGCTCAGGACCAAGATATCGACGAGGAATATTACAACTTTCTGAAAGTGATAAAGCCCAAGAAACCTATAGGTAAAAAGAAATCCAAAGAAGAAAAAATTAGTCAAGAAACACTTGTCATGATGAACCGAAGACGACAAATGAAGAGCAAGAAAAACACTGACAGGGAGAAAATTGAGTATACTGAGTTATGCAAAGCCATTAGAAAGGACATAATTGTTCACAAGGGTCATTACTAACAGATTAGAAAGAATACTTGATGAGAATCAACAGAAAGAGCAAGCTGGATTTAGGACAGCTCTCTCAACTATGGATCACCTTTACATAACGTCACAGCTAATGGAGAAAGCAAATGAATATAAAACACCATCATGCCCGGCATTTGTGGATTATGAAAAGGCATTTGACTCCATACAGCATAAGGCAATGTTCAATGTTTCGGGCAAAGGAAAGACAAGGCATAGATACCCCATATATTATGATTTTTGAAGAAAATATATGCGAATGCTACCTCCTTTATTAGACTAGACAAAGACAGTAGTAAATTTAAAATTGAGAAAGGAGTTCGACAAGGAGGCACAATATCTCCGAAGTTGTTTACTGCTGCCCTTAAGGAGGCTTTCAGAAGGTTAGACTGGTCGCAGAAAGGAGTCAATGTGAATGGAGAGTACCTAAACCATTTACAATTTGCAGATGACATTATGGTCATAAGCTATGATCCCAAAGAATTAGAGGAAAATCTTAATCAGTTTTGCAGAGTTAGTAAGGATTTTGGACTAAAGATGAATATGGCTAAAACAAAAGTAATGATGAACAAGTATGCCACAGAAAGGGATATAATGATTGAAGGAGCAGTAATTGAAAAGGTGGAGTCATATACTTATCTGGGACAAGTCATTAGCTGTAAAAAATGATGAATGGACAGAAGTCTAGAGAAGAATAAATTTTGAATGGATAGCATTCAGGAAATATAGTCACATACTGAGGAGCAATATCCCAATTTGTCTGAAACATAAAATAATGAACCAATGCATACTCTCCACCATGACTTATGGAAGTGAAACTTGGGCACTCACCAAAAGAATGGAAAAGAAGCTGAGAACTACACAGCAAAGAATGGAATGAATTATATTGGGAATCAGACTGTTAGACAAGAAGAGAAACACATGGATTAGGCAGCAAACTCAAGTTAAGGACATTCTTATCAAAACTAAAGAACTAAAATGGTCTTGGGCAGGACACATAGCTCGAAGACATGATGACAGATGGACTAAGAAAATAAGAGAATGATACCCAAGAGTATCTAAGAGAAAACCTGGAAGACAACAATGGAGATGGACAGATGAAATTCATGAGTTTGTGGGTAGTGAATGGATGGCCATTGCACAAAACAGAAGGAACTGGAAAGTTGCTGGAGAGGCCTTCATCTTGTAGTGGATTGAAAATGGATGATGATATGCTGTTTTTGTACAAACTTGTACTTTTTCAAATTCTTTTGCAGCCTGAGGCTGAAAACTAAAAGTGCTTCAGTCTAATTCACTTTATACACCATCAAGCATCTCTCATATTGTGGAGTTATACTTCATAGCTGTTTTGTCATCATCGTGTCACCAGTGTACCTACCCACCGAAGGATGGCCAAATAGCCCTGAAACGGTCACCAGGGGGGCCTGATGCTGCCCAGAGGTTCCACGAATAGGTAACAACAGTCTTCTCTACTGGGAAAGCGTTGCCTATTCGAGGAGTTTGAGTTTTTTTTAAGTGGAGTGAGTTGAAGGAGTTACTGTCCCTTTCATTCTTCTACACCGTTTCTTTTCCTCTTCCATTCCTACTGTTACTTTCCCTCTACTTTTTTGCTTTTCTAAGTCTAATAGGGACAAGTGGATAGTAGAGTTATTATCCCACACATATACAAACAAGCCTTGAAATGGTGAAATGGCTGGATGGTAGTGCTCACTGAGAATAAGTAAGAGTAGTCTTCTAGACCACAGGATTAGGGAATGGCTACTGGAGGTGAATAATATCAGCAACAGACTCATATCAATTAAACTGCAAATGAATGACAGCTAAACATTGAAGATAGTACAATGTTATGCACCACAAACCGGTTGTGAAGAAATGGAGAAGCTGGAGTTTGAGGACAAACTCGAAGAGAACATCACAGGTGGAGATATAGTTATCATGGGTGACCTGAACGCAAATGTCGGAGTGGAGAGACAAGGACTAGAATACGTTATGGGTCCGCATTGTTGGGGACCTAGGAATGATGATAGTGACGGGCTGTTGGATTTCTGTTTACGCAACAGCTTGGTCATAGGAAACATCTGGTTCAAGAAGAGAAAGAGTCACAAAGTAACAAGATACAATTGGGATGGTCAACAGGAATCCCTCCTTGACTATATACTCTTGGATCAAGAGCGACACAGAAGACTAGTGGATGTCAAGGTCATTCCTAGTGTCTCCTTGGGTAGTGATCACAGGTTAGTTGTTGGAGTTTTAAGATTTCCTAAATTGAAGAGGATCAAAATAACAAGAGAGAGAAAACTAAGGGTGTAGAAGTTGAAAGAAGAGGAAAAAGGGGCGATGTTCAGAGAGGAGTTCAGGAAGGTTGTACCTAAGACAGTGGTGAACAGTGTGGAATCAGAATGGAAAGCATTCAAAGACTGTATAGTAGGAATGACAGAGCAGGTTTGTGGAAGGACAAGCAATAGAAGGAGATGGAAAGAAACCCCATGGTGGAATGATAGGACAAGAGAGGCTGTGAAAATCAAGAATAATGCATTCAGGATCTACTTTCAGAACAGAAATGATGAGAATAAAGAGAGACATGAAACCATGAAGAGAGAGGCTGAGAGGATAGTTAACGAGGAGAGAATTAGTATTAGTATTAGTAACGGCCGCATGGTGCAAGAAAGCCTATGGCTTATGCTGCACCAGCCGAAAAAAAAAAAAAACGATCAAAACAATAATAAAAACAAAAAAAAAATAAATAAATAAAATAAATAACTAAATAATAATAATTAATAAATAAAAAAAAAATAAAAAAAATTTTAAATTTTATTTTAAAAAAATAAAAATTTAAAATAAAAAAATTCTCCAACCACAGAAGACTGTGGTTGGAGAATGGAGTGAACCTCTATGACAAGATATTGACAGTAATAAAAAGATGCTGTATGGTATGGTGAGGAATAGAAAAAGAGATGGTGAACAAAGCAAATACTTGATGGATGAGAATGAGAATCTAATAACCAAGGATGAAGAGATAAGAGAAACATGGAAATATTTTGAAAATCTGTTGAACGTGCAGGACAAAAAGCAAAAGGGACCAAAGGCAGGTTGATCATAGAACAGCAGATACGGAGAGAGAGAGCAAACAGACTTGACGTGGAATGATATAGTGCAAGCATGTAAATACATCAAGACAGGTAAGTCTGCTGGTATGGATGAGACAAAAGAAAGATGATGAAGGCTACAGGTGAGGCAGGGATAGCGTGGACATACAGACTGTTCCATAAGATCTGAGATGAGAGCCAGGTGCCAAAGGACTGGAAAGGTTTGATCATCCCGTTGTTCAAGAAGGGGAACAGGAAAAAGTGTTCCGATTATAAAGGCATCACACTGACATCACAGGTGAGTAAGCTGTATGAGAGAGTGTTAGAGCAGAAGGTAAGAGGAACGATTGAAAATAGGATGGCTGAGGAACAGGTTTTTTTTTTTTTTTTTTTTTAAGAAAACCCCAAACACAAGAGGTATTAGAACCTATAGTACTTAGTACTGTGCTTGGATTGGAAGTTGAGAAGACGAAAGAAGATATTTGTTGACATTAGACTTGAACTTCTGTAGATTAATTTTCAGAAAATACATATGAAGGAAGGTTGTTCCAGAAAACGGCAGTTGAATGAATAAACGAGTATGGCTTGAGGCCTGGCAGATCGATGGTGGATCTAATTTTCTGCATCAGGCAACTGATGGAAAATTGTTATGAACACAATAAAGAATTATGGATGGTATTTTTGGATATAAAGAAGGTGTGGTTTTGAGAAACTTGGGGATAGAGGAACATCTTGTGGAGAGAATTGAGAATATGTGCACCAATACAGTGAGCAAAGTAAGAACAGTGATGGAGTTGACAGAGAGCCTCGAAATAACATCAGGTTTGAGGCAAGGAGGTGTCCTGTCACCACTACTATTCATAGCTGTCATGAATGATCTGCAATGTAGAGTGGTGGAACTTGGACAGGACCAGATGAAAGTCATGCTCTTTGCAGATGATCTCTGCATATGGCAGCAGGGAACAAGTACAATGACAAGTTGATAATGGGCTAGTATGGCCAATGAATTTGGACTGGTTTTCAGTCAGGAGGCACCATTACAAAGACTGGAGTAGTAGTAGTGGCATGTGATGCAAGAAAGCAAGTGTATGAGCTTATGCAGCATCAGCCAAAAAAAAAAAAATCACACCATTCCCTCCAAATGCCTGTCCAGTTCCTCCTTAAATTTATTCAACCTATCAACTTCCACGACAGATGGAAGTTTGTTCCAGCAATTAACCACCCGCTGGCTAAAGACAAATTTCTGCACATCTATTCTACATCTGTCTTTTCTTAATTTGAATTTATGCCCCCTTAGGTTCGTAATCTGAACAAGTGGAAGGATCCCATCAGAATTCAGCGTGCTCAACCCATTCAAGGCCTTATACACCTCAATAGACTAAGAAATAAGTAGGATACAAGCGAGTGGGAATTTCTATAGGCAGACAAGAGATCTGATCTGGAACATACCACTGAAGTGCAAGAAGGCTATATATGCCAGGCCTATTACATACCAATTCTAACGTATGCATCTGAAACTTGGACTATGAGGAAAAAGGATGAAAGCAGAATTCAGGGGGCAGAAATGAGATTTGTGAGTAGCATAGCCAGAAAGACAAGATGCAACAAAATCAGGAATGATGTGATTAGGGAGAGAATTCAGGTGGAAAAATTCCAGGACAGGATTGAAAGGTCCCACTTGAAATGGTTCAGACATGTAAAGAGGATGAACGAGAGGCGTTTGCCAAGAAGAATGTTTGATTTACAATTAAGGAACAAAAGACCAAAGGAGAGACCAAAAATGAGATGACAAGACATGATAAAGACTGATGACATTAAGAGAGGAGGAAACTGGAGTCAAATCAACGATGGAGAGAAGTACACAGACAGGGCATGGTGGCGAGGTGTCATACCAATGGAATAGTGGAACGATGTTGTTGCAGAAAAATCCAGAATAACTCATGGGGAGCTGGAGGAGGGGGTCCTACTCCTGTTTAACTGACTGACATATTATACTCTCAACTGAAGAAAGCTTTAAGAATTCCTCCAGTGTCTAACATGATTTGAATGAATCCTGACCACTTGAAACAAGAGCCATAAAATAAATTATTCTGATTTCTTTGTTTAAAATTAAGGGATAAAAAACAACCTCAAGATATTCAACCAACGTACTGGTTGATATTTTCTAATATTACTCTTCCATTTTCATAAATTCAATCATTATAACTTGTTTTCTAATTTTTTCACTCTCTCCATAACATATTTAAGAGAAGGCTGCATGTAGACTGTAAGAGATGACTAGGTTATAGTGTTATTTTAATTTATATACTTACCATAAATGGTGTATGATGACCAAGTGCTAGCAGTCTTAATCCTAAACCATGTAATATATTAATTATTCCAGCTACACCTGCATGTTTTCCAAATGCCACTACACGTTGTCCCTTATCATCCACTAATTTTTCATAGTCAAACAAGCGAATATTCTGCAAGATTGAAATAAAACAGTTTGGTTCAGAAACAAAACACACAGATAATACATTCTTGATAAAGTGCATATATCTAAATAACGAAATACAATTTATTCATATACAGCAGACTCAATTTACCAGGATCATATTAACCAGGACACTTCAAGACTCCAAAGTAAAAAAAAAAAAAAAAAAAATCCACCAGAAATAATAAAATTCAAATAATAAATAGAACGAGTACAAACAGATATTTTGCAAGTCATTAATAAGTGATGAGAAGCAGCATTATAAGTCTGGTTGGGAGATGAACCTATTACCCTGCAACCCCTGTTGTCTTCACATCCTCCGCCCAAATAAACAACAGAAAGAGAACAAATGTTTAGCTTGTTTTAGTGAATTTCATGGATTGCTGTGTTCCATAGTCAGATAGCAAACAAACTGAATGAGTATTGTGCATCTACATTCACACATGAGGAGTTATTAAAGTTTGAAAATGCCACAAGGTTATCAAATTGTAACAGGACCAATGCCTAATGATTTTGTAATAACTGAGAACAAAGTGGGGGAGAAATTGTTGAAGTTAAACATAAGAAAGGCACCTGGGGTGGATGGGATCTATCCAGTTATATTAAAGGAGGCAGCAAAGGAAGTAAGCAAACCCTTAGCCATAATTATGAGAGCATCCTTGGACTCAGGGGAGGTCCCCAAAAATTTATTGAAACCAATGAACTTGTGCCAGATCAAATTTACAAAGCCAATAGAGCAGGATTGTACTGGGAATGCCTTCCATCAAAAACTTTGGCTTACAAAACTGAGATAAAAGCTCCAGGACATAAAATGCAAAAGCAAAGATTGAAAGTTCTTTGCTATGCAAACGCTGCCAGGTCTCATTCTCTGAAACTCTGCATAATTGGAATGGCAAAAAAAAAACGGGCTTTCTCGAGTATTTTAATATCAAATTTACCTGTCAATTACTACAACAACAAGTCAGCCTGGGTGGAGAGGGAGATATTCCATTTGGTTTAGAACTAAATTTGTGCCTTCAGACTGGCCACAGAAAGCTGTCCTGCTATCAGACAATGCACCAAGTCATCCCAATGAAGAAATTCTAAAATCAGATGATGGAAATATTTTCATCAAATATTTACCTCCCAGTGTGACAGCTTTAATAACCTATGGATTAAGGTGTCATCCAACAAATGAAAGCAGTTTATCGCAGAAGTTCTCTTGAGTTAGCGTAAGAAAATTACTGCGATTTATTGACATTTTGGAAAAACCTGACTGTATTGGATGGGATTTACGAAGTTTCAGCAGCATGGAAATCAAAAAGCATAACCTTAAAGAGGTCTTGGTGTAAAATTTCACCGTGACATGATGAAGAATTCTTGGGATTTAAAGAAAACTGCGAAGATCTGGTACCAGAAATGTTATGAAATTTGCAACAAATCGAGGGATGTGGGGATGTCGATGAGCAATCAATTCATGATTGGCTTAATTCTGACAAAGATTTAGCTGGCCATGAAGTACTAAATGATAAAGAAATTTTACATCAAGTAACGGCTACAACACCACCACTAAATAATGATGGCGAACCTGAAGAAGAGAAAGAAGATTTGATATCGTCACAAAAAATTAGCCATTGTGTTGCTTTAAGCCACACAGAAGCACTTCTTGACTACCTGGAGCAGCAAGACAATAGTGTTCTATCGGAAAAACCGGTTTTAAGAAATATTCAAAGTGCCATTCGTCAAAAAGTTGCAAAACAAAAAAAAAAAAAAAAATCTTCTATACTTTCGTATTTCTTTCAGTGAACTGATTTTCGGATCTTTCTATTTTTTGTAATATTAAGATATAATTTTAAAACAAAACATGTTTTAAAGATATCAATAGACTTTTTAAGCTAAAACAAAACTTTTGTGAAAATTATTGTGCACCACCATAGGCAGACTTTGGTGCCCAAAGTAAGCATACATCATTATATCTATGCAAGCATTGTATTGGATAAGCGAGTAATGCGAGGTACGTTTTTTTAATTTTTTGTCCATTGCCATATTTTTTAGGTATGTTGCTAAACATTTTTCAATATTTTTGGATTAACTGGGAAATCATCCGTGATTTCATTTTTGCCACCTATCTCGGAAAATCGAGAGTCTACTGTATATTAATAGCATTACTTCGACTAAAAAAAAAATAAAAATAAAAATAAAATAATACTTACCCTTTCTAGAATGGCATCCAACATTGGCATATTGGCTTCTTGTGCCTTTATAGTATGAGAAAAAAATGCATATGTTTTATTTGGAAGCAAACAATCAGTGGGTACTTGCTTCACCCCAATAATAACAGGTGCTTCACTGATATCTTCTTGAATGACAGCTCCTGCATTGATATATGCCTATGGAAGTAAAAATGAATGCTATCAATTACAAGTCTTAATATAGCTTTAATTTTATTTTAAACGAACAGTCAGTTGTCTGACTGTTTGCTACCAGTGAACTAAATGGACAGGTGTAAAATTAGTTTGCTGATCTGTCATTATCATTTTTCAGTACTTTTGAAATGCATTAAGCTAGTCATAAAGGAACAAAATCAGAGGCAACCATGATTGGTTTTCATCAGCACCTAGAGTCAAAAGAAGAAAAAACCAATATGAAATATAGAATCTTGTATATGGCATACAGTTCCTCATTCCAGGGTCTCGCCAGGTGCAAACTTCAACAAAGTTTATAACAACACAAATTCTGTATCTTTTAATAATCTCCTTGGAGTATGAGTAAGCATATCACTTGCTTACACTGGATCACCAATTTACTTTTGATAAACAGATACTCAGCATAATTATACCAGACTTGATTCCTGAAACTTTACAAATGAGGTTACACCATGAATCAATTAATGTTAGATGTCCATATTTAATTTCACAGACTTCTGGTCTTTTCAGTAAAAACACAATAATTGTTCACCTACTACCACGTAGTTTATTTAAAACTTCTTTCTTTGAGTGCAAGGCTAGCCAGACCTCAAAAAACTAGTATCAGAAATCACTTCTGACTTTAGGCTAGGCAGTAAATTTTAAACTACATGACTTTTCTTTTGACATCTCGCTTTGAAATTGTGCTGCATTCCTTTTATTCTGATATTTATAACAATAGGGTGCCAACTAATTTTTAAATTGAGAGTAAAGGATGTGGTAGTTCTATGAACAGCAAAATGCATATTTTATAAGTTTTTAAATTGAGTGTTGATTTTAACAGTATCTTGGGAAAAATAAAAAGGTATGTCTAATTTATTTAAAATATTTCCAAGATGTACTGAACTTGTATCAATCTATTGATCTATGATATACGTAAAAATACAGGTAGTTGTAATTAGAGTTTAGGCAGTCTGATATATTTGAAGAGAAAATAGGTGAAAACATTCATATTTTGTAGCACACCATACAGACAATACAGAAGAGAACTGCACAAAAAAGATATAAAAAGTACATGCCTCACAATTTTTGTGAATTATTCATGCAATATCATGTTATTTTAAGACAATGCCTGCTGGATAAACCGTGTTACTAGAAAAACAGTACTGACATTAAGAGAATTGTATAACAGATAAAATGGTCATAAAAAAGCCAGGTGATTACAAATGTTATCAGGAAAATGCCACATGAATATGTATGAGAACCTATCCCTAAGTATGGGTAGATGACATTACTATACAGTGATAGAGGAGAATATACTGACAAACAAACAAGGAAACCAGAAATATATATAGTACTGCATATCATTTTTGCTTGTATCATAACAGTCCAAAAGGATGCATGATAAATTATAAACTATTATGTGTATAAGACTGACCACATTCAGATTGGCTTTCTCCCTGGGTGATCATCCAATTTAAATAACATTTGGACTACAGTTTCTTGCATAAATGAAAGCTAACAACTTGGTGTGCTTTATATATAGAGAAAAAATAATAACTTGCATTTAAGTGAAGTGAGTTTTGGTAAATTTCAGTGGTGTTTTGATTTTTCACTTTTTATATTTCAGTTAAATGTAAAATTTTCATTGCTGATTATATAGCCATGATTAGGTTTTAAATTGGCCAAATAATTCAAACATTATATAAAATTTTCCACATAGCTTTATAATTGGTGTTTCATTGAATATTTTGTGACACCTTCAGGGGCGGCTCGTTGGTAGGCACTGTGGAACTCCAGTACCCCCAGCTTTTTAAATCTAATTATACAGTCAATAGAGTTATATGAAATTTTGTGAAGAACAATGCAATGCAATGAATATTTTTATTAACAGGTCTCGCATATAGTATACTGATCCACTATTTCCAATAATCATTTCAATAATAAACGAATAAAAACATGAGATCGTTTTCAAATTTGAAGTTTAACCATAGGTGGAACTGTGCGCTATGCAGTTCCACATTTAGGCCACAGTGGTTGAGTCAATGCTTAGTTGGCAAGCTGCCAATACGCATTT
Source organism: Mastigoproctus giganteus (assembly GCF_048544385.1). NCBI lineage: Eukaryota > Metazoa > Arthropoda > Arachnida > Uropygi > Thelyphonidae > Mastigoproctus > Mastigoproctus giganteus. The sequence goes on from NC_143576.1 coordinate 239,700,363, forward strand.
TTAGAGGTGATAAAATGAGTCAAAGGAACTGCAGAATGAGCAGTGCCGATTTGAACAGTGCACCAAACTTGAATTAAAAAGTTATTAATCTATTTTCAAGAAATAAAAACCAAAGAATGGATTTTATTTTTAATTAAAATTTTGAGATTACCCAAGTCTGTTAAAGTGTCCAGTTAATGTTTTGTGGTATTTTTAACTTGCTTATTATTATTATCATCTAAGTCTACAAGCCTTATAACCGAGGTAATTTAATGTAACTTTAAGAAGCAGCATCCCATACATCAGAGTCACGAGCCGCTACTGGACATCTTTATAATTTAAAATTAGTTCTGCCAAGCAGCAAATATGGTTTCCACCAGAACTGGTAAGTACAGCACAACTCAGGATGGCATGACTTAGAAAATTGTCACGATTCACCTGAAAACCATTCTTGTGGTTGGTATAACACATATGGGGTACTTTCTGCAGCAGCTACCGATGATGCAAATGTGTACTAGATGTAGGGAGTGTAATGACCTTAAGTCAAAACTGGGCATACTATTCAATAAAACTAAGTATCTGAGGAAGTGAGTAAATTACCAAAGGGTAACAAAATTTGGAGGCTCTGCAAATTATTCTAGTGTCTAGTGCTATTAGTATTAGTATTAGTAACGGCCGCATGGTGCAAGAAAGCCTATGGCTTATGCTGCATCAGCCAAAAAAAAAAAAAAAAAAAAAAAAAAAATCCGAACAAAACAATGATAAAAACAAAAAAAAAAAAAAAATAAATAAATAACTAAATAATAATAATTAATAAATAAAAAAAAATAAAAATAAAATAAAATAAAAAATAAATAAAAAGGAAATCAAACCTATCATCCTATGCGCTTCTCTTACCCGAAAGTACTATCCAGATGACCTTTGAATTTCCCCAAACTGTCGGCCTCTACCACCCATGAAGGCAACCCATTCCAGTAATTTACAACTCGCTGGCTAAAATAGAACTTCCTGCAGTCCAATCTAAACATTTCCCCCCGTAACTTGAATTTATGTCCCCTAGTTCTAGCATCATTTATAATCTTGAAAATTTCGTCCTCATTCATTTTACTGATGCCTCTCAGAGCCTTAAACACCTCAATCAAATCTCCTCTAAGGTGTCTAGTTTCCAAACTCTGCAACCCACATATTCGAAGTCTTTCTTCATAAGGACGCCCTTTTGCCGATCTCACCAGGCGAGTTACCCTTCTTTGCACCCTTTCAAGAAGCTCGATGTCTTTCTTCAGGTGCGGTCTCCATACTTGAACACAGTATTCCAAGTGTGGTCTAACATAAGCCTTATATAATGGGATTATCACGTCCCTATCTCTACTTGCAAAAGTTCGATAGATCATCGATAGGACACCATGGGCCTTCCTTGCAACCTGTTTACAATGCTCAGAGAATTTCATGTCTGACCGTATCGTAACACCCAAGTCCCTTTCCTCCAGTACTGGGTTTAGTTGAACTCCACCAAGTGAATAAGTTTTTTTGGGATTACTGTTTCCCAGGTGTAATACCTTACACTTTGTTGGATTAAAGCACAGCTGCCATTTTTCTGACCATTCCTGAAGTCTATCTAGGTCTCTCTGAAGAAGCTCAGCTTGACAGTGATCATTAACTACTCTCCCAATTTTAACATCATCTGCAAATTTAGACATCACGCCCTCTATCCCTTCATCAATGTCGTTTATGAAAATTAAAAACAACAGTGGTCCTAATACTGATCCTTGGGGAACCCCACTTCTTACATCAACCCAATCTGAGGAATAGCCATTTATCACAACCCTCTGCCTCCTGCCCTGAAGCCATCCTTCTATCCATCTAAGGATTTTCCCAGTGATTCCAACCTGTTCCAGCTTATAAAGCAACCGCTCATGTGGGACTGAGTCAAAAGCTTTGCTGAAATCTAAATAAACAATGTCGAAATTATTCCCTAAATCCAGCTCGTGAGTAACCCTTTCGAAATAGCGAACCAGATTTGTTAAACATGATTTTCCCTTTACGAAACCATGCTGAGTATCCTTGAGAATTTCAATTCGATCCAAATGATCCTGAATTCCACCCTTGATCATTGCCTCCATGATTTTCCCTACTACTGAAGTCAGACTGACAGGTCGATAATTTCCAACTTCACTTTTAGAGCCACCCTTATGTATAGGAGATACATTTGCACTTTTCCAATCCAAGGGAATCTCCCCAGAGTCTAATGATGCTCGCATAATTAGCCTCAATGGTTCAATGCACTCGCTTGCCGCCTCTCTTAAGATTATAGGGTATATTCCATCAACTCCAGGAGCTTTACTGGTCTGTAGGCTCGAAAGTTTTTTCATTAAATAATCTTGCGAAATTTCAATATCATTAATTACATATTTTTTAACTTCGCTCCCACAATTTCCCTTTGCCACAAAAGGCTTTTCATTTGTAAATATCGATGCAAAATAACTGTTGAGTTCATCTGCAACGGCAGCTGGTGTATTTATTACTATCCCCTTTCCCTTACGTAAAGGTCCGATCTGGTTTGTCCTGCTCTTCTTGGCATTTATATATGTGAAGAATTCTTTATCCCCCCTCTTTGCTCTGTTTGCTAGTGATTTCTCAAACTGCCTTTGCCTGTCGAACCTTTTCTGTGGCTCTATTACACATCACCTTGTAGCTGTTATAGGCTTCAGTTCTTTTTATTGTTCTGTAACCTTTCCATGCCACCTTTTTCTGCTCAAGTAATGCGGCAACTTCACTAGTCATCCAACTTGGAACCTCGTGGAGTATTTTTTTAATGGTATATACGCATTCAAGGCATCTGTGATTAATGTTTTAAAAGCGTACCACAGTTCAATTGTATTCATTCTCTGCGTGATATCTACCCAGTTAATAGAGGCCATGTAGTACCTTAAGGCATCGTAATTTCCTTTTCTGAAATTAAAACCCATTCCTTTGCCTTTTACTTCTGCTACCTCTCTCGTCATCATCCACCGTAGAACTCCGTGATCACTTCCTGCTACTGGTTCCTCTACTGTCAGCCCTGTTATGTCATCTGATTCATGTGTGATGATGAGGTCTAGGATATTCTTTTCTCTAGCACTTTCCCTGACATGTTGATACAAATAACAGTCATCTAGTTGATTTAAAAATTTTGTTCCCCATGTCGAGTTTCCTTCCCATTTACTCCAATCAATTAGAGGCAAATTGAAATCACCCATAATAAGGCATTGACGCTTACTTGCCCATTCCATTTGCATGTAGAGGCTTTTGTCATAATCTTCACAATCACCTGGTCTGTAGATTACTCCTACTCGCATTATACCTTTGTTTCCAACTATCTCACACCATACAGACTCTATACTAGCATGTGAAACGTCTGAATCCGGGAAAGCTATCGTCGCACTCAGGCTGCTTCTGATAAGAAGCATTACCCCACCACCCCTTCTATCTAACCTATCCTTCCTAAATACATTATACAAGCCGTACTGAAACTCATCATCCCCAATTTTCGGGTGGCACCACGTCTCTGTAAGCCCTATTATGTCCGCGTTACTTGTTTTAACCAGCAGTTCGAATTCGCTCATTTTATTGACGACACTTCTAACGTTACTGTATAAACAATTAAGATTTACTGTTCTTGTATATTTAACAACCCTAACACAACCCTTGAAGTTTTTTAGGCTCTCTTCCCTGATATTAGCTACCCGCGCACGTGAAACGTCTTTGCCCCCAGAACATCTAGATAATACGTCCAGTTGGGGTAACAGATAAGAACTCTTAAGGTATGTGCAAGAGTTACATTGACCAATATTATCAGATAAACACGTGTCAGTATTACCCACATCCCCCCTAACTAGCAGTTTCCCTGAACCTTTAAGGTATCCTCAATAATACTGGCAAAAACCTTTGCACCACCTTTGTTTAAGTGTATCCCGTCTCTACAAAACAAATTCCTTCTACCTACAAGTGTGGGCCATGCTGATAGAAATTTACCCCCTAAAGCCTTGCAGATTCCTTCAAGTCTTGAGTTAATCCACAAGGCTCCTAACATATAATCCCTCCTATCGTGTCTGGGCAGAATTGCAGACACATAGACATTATGGCCTAGCTCGCGACATTTCCTCAGCATGGTCCTGTATTTTTCCAACAAATCGTCAGATCGTGTACGTTTAATGTCATTTGTCCCCACATGAATAATAATATTTTCTTTACCCCCTTTAAAATCTGACAGTCTGTTGGTGACATCATCAATAGTTGCTCCCGGCAGACATACCCTGGTTCTCCTCCACCTATCTTTATTACAAAAAATATTCCCCGTTTCCCTGACAATGGAGTCTCCTAATAAAACAATGTCCTTTTTAACCAGAGTAGTTTGCACTTGGTTTTTCTGTTTTCAGGCTCGAATCGGGTGTGCATCACTTGGTAGATTGCTGGAGTTTTGAGTGACACTATGTTGAGTGACACTCATCCAAATGGTCAGACAATACCTGCTTTGGTTTTCCAAATGAGGTAATTTTAGTGGAAAACTCAACTTAGGGAAACGAAATATTTTCTTTAAAAAAAAAAGGCAGAAGAAGAATGTCTATATGGTACAAAATTTAATAACATTAATAACCAGTTATCAGCTCTCAAACCAAAAACAAACTGAGAACTTTGTCATAAAATATAAGGTCATACTATGAAAATTCCATTAGTTAGGTCAAAGTGTGACTGTGTCAGCAATTCAGCCTAGACACAATCGAGGCCCAAACATCAATACAATTACTCCAAAATGGGAATAAAACTTAGGCCGAGATCAGTTTATCTTAATTTCATATATACATATATACACCAAGTGATCACTGAATTATGACCACCCCTATGGAAACTGAATGTGACCTGTTGACCAAGTGAGGTACAAGAGTGCAGAGTTAGCTGACTTACGTAGCATAGATAAGGTGTCAGCAGTTCAGTAGCTAGTATAATTCCGAGCATGATGGGTAAAAGGAAGGATTTATCGGACTTTGATAAAGGACAGAGTGTGGGTGCTCTATAAGCTGGTGCCTCGATTTCCCAAATGGCTGAACTGGTGGGGTGTTTGAGAGCCACCGTAGTTAAAGTGTACCAGGACTGGGGTCAAAATGGCCAAATAAAGACCCGACGGCAAAACTGCAAAGGTCAGCAAAAGGTTGATGTTAGAGGTGAGTGCTGGGTCTGACAACTCGTACAGGCACAGCAATGTTGAAGAGTTAACTACCCAATACAACATGGGTCAACCCGGAACAATGTCTGGCATGACCATGTGTCACATGCTCGCATGTATGGGCTATACTAGCAGACAACCCCTATGGCATCCTCTCCTAACCAAGGTTTATTTGTGTAAGACTCACCTGGTGCAAAGAGCATGCAAGTTGGATGTTAGAAGACTGGAAGGTGTGTTGGTCGGATGAGTCACGTTATTTACTCCACACCGTGGATGGTCATGTACGGATTTGGCATCAACAATATGAGGCTCTTGATCCATCATGCATGGTATCAAAAGTGCAGGCTGGTGGATGCGGTTGTATGGTGTGGAGAATGTTTCACTGGCAGGAACTTGGACCCCCGGTGCATGTGGAACAACGTATCAATGATCTCTGCTATTGTCAACTGCTTGCTAACTGTATATACCCCACTATGTTACACTTTTTCCCAAATGGCGATAGTGTCTTCCAAGATGACAATGCGCCGAGCCATCTGGCACTTGTTGTGCAGGAATGGTTTGAGGAACACAGTTCTGACTTCCAGCATATCCCCCGATATCAATCCCATAGAGCACTTGTGGGATACTATGGAAAGGCACATCAGGCATCGCAGGTATGGAGGTGATTGGATACACCAATCACCTCCATACCTGCATTGCTGACCGCATTACACACAGCTTGGTTGGCCCTACCCCCGAATGCTTCCGACATTTTGTTGAATCAATGCCATGTCAGATAGCTGACATTGCATGATTCAATGCCATGTCAGATAGCTGATGTACTGAGGGCAAAAGGAGGAACTACAAAGTAATAGGTAGGTGGTCATAATTCAGTGATCACTCAGTGTATATTTTACATATATTTTATAAGATTAAAAAGTTGAGAAATTATCTTCCCATGAATCACTTTATGATAGTGAGAGGCAGACTTTTGTAGTGGAATTATTCTACTTATGTTAGCTCAATTTAACAATCCAACAAAACAGAAAAAAAAGTTTACTACAACTCCAATAATCAAAATTCACTGTAGAAATTAAAGTAATAATGAACCTGCATTGGATATGCTCTTCTGTTTGATGGCTGTACAATGACTTTAACACCCTCTTTAACTAACTGTTTGACATGATATGGTGCAAGAGGTGCTCGCCTTTCCCACACTGAAGCATCTTCTCGCCTGATTCCTACAATCTGAAAAAAATATTTTAAGAAAGTTAGGTTTTTTTTAACTTCAAAACAGCAAAAATGTATTGAAAAAGTTACAATCATGCCATAACTCGTGAATATCTAATTAAGTTCAATTTCATATATGTATAATAAAAAAGGAATATTCATTTAACATTCCCTTTAACAGAGAGGAAGTGATCATTTCATAGCAGGCACTTTGTTTGGAAGAATTTTTTTTTAAAATTAAAATAAGGGTAAAGAATTAAAGTATAAAATAAGAAAAGACAAGGTTAGATCTAATTTAATTTGCAGAAAATATGGGATTATGTGTCACATAATCCCATACTATAAAGGCCACATGTAATTGGCTGCCTCATGGCATCTTAACATTTTTCAGAGGATGTTAAGTCACTGTGTTTATACAGATATGTACAAAATAGTATCACTGAAATGGCAAAGTTTGCAAACTACATCCAAGACTATACTGTAAAATTATACCAATTAGTTCTGAAAGGAAAGCAAAAACAATCCTATAATGATTTAAATTTGAATATAAACAAAAGCAAAGCATTAGGAAGTACAGGCAACCCCCGTATAACATGGTAGTTCTACAACACAGTTTGAGAACTGCAGGAAATCTCGCATAACACGGTATTTTTGAGCTTTTGTGCTGGGAAAACCCTGCTATTATGTTAGATGTAATTACTAGATAGCAGGTATAGCTTAGCTTAATTTTTCAGCACTCACCTCATAGTAATCCGCTTAGTTAGTGGAAAGTTTTACCACATACATAGTGGTTATGACATTCTAATGACTTACGGGGATTATAAATTTAAAAACTAAGTTATGGGCTTTAAAAATTTTTCTAAGAAAGGAAAGTGCACCTTCCATTCTATGGTTGTCTAATTAAAATAAATTAAGTTAAGAAAGATAAAAGCTAATAGCCGCGCACAAGCTACTTTCGAAATCGTCTTCAGTTAGGTATAGTGGGGAGGGAAGAGCGCGCAAGTGTGTTATATACGGGTTGAGTTCCTGAAATGCATTTCAGTGCATGTGGAAACTTAATACGTGCTAAATTCCAAATAGGGGAGAAGTTGGCGGGAAACTTTTTGTTTAATACGTTAAGTGATGTGTGGTGCTTAAACCACTCAATGACAAGGGCTTCGTTTTGAAGGATTTTATAGCTAGAATTTAATTTAACTATTGTAATGGCTGGATGAGTGGGTTATGATTATAAGATTGGACGTGTTGTGTTAGTTCTGTACTTGCTAAATTAGATTTGAAGCTATTAAAGTGGTAGTATGCACGTGTGTTAGAAATTTTTGATGTCCCAAATTTTGCTGTTGTACTGCCTATGTAACATGTTTGGCATCTAATCAAATATATAATGTTGTTATGATCTTGTGTCTCATACTCGTGTGTTGTCTTGTATGAATTGAATTTGGAACTTAATTTGTTATAAGATGTGAATATTAATTTGATATCTGTATTCTTAAAAATCTATCGAAGTCTTCTAGCATATTGTTGATGGTATGGGAGGGCGATAAGGGGTTTATGTATCTTATTCTTATTTACGTGGTTATTAATTTTGCTTGGGTTATTAGTGTTATTTTGGACTTTGGTGATGGTTTCTTTTATTAGTTGTAATGGGTATTTTCTATCGATGAATTTTTTGGTGAGGTATTGCAATTCTACAGATAGGTCTGTTTGTGTGTAACTATATTTTATAGCATTGTATATCTGATTGTATAGAACTGCTTTTTTGATGTATAGAGGGTGGTGTGAGTGGTAATGTAAGAATTTACCTGTATGTGTGTTCTTTCTGTATATTTTGGTGCCTAAAGATGTACCTATTTTGTATATAGTGAGGTTTAGAAAATTAATTTTATTATCAGTTTCTATTTCAAGGGTAAATTTGAGTCTTTCATGTGTTGTATTAAATGTGTTCAGTAAAGTATCGATGGTGGTTCTGTTGCCTATTAAGAGGATGTCATCTGCGTATCTCATATATAGTTTAATCCCTGAGGGAAAGGGTTGGAGTATTTTTTCTTCAATAGAAGTGAGGTAGATTTTGGATAAAGGGGCAGAGATACTGAGGCCCATGGGAAGGCCGAATATTTGTTCGTAGATGTTATTTTGGAATTTAAATTGTTTGGCGTCAAGTAACAGTGATGTGAGTTCTAAAATGTCATTAATGTTTAAGTTGGTACGTTTTGTCACAGTATCGTCTTTAATTAATAGTTCTTTAAGAGCCAGTAGCATGGTTTCGATGTGTATGTGTGTATAAAGGGAGACGACATTGAAGGATGCAAGAATGTCGTTTTCAGATATGGTCATGGAAGTTATACGTTCGTGTGCCTGTTTAGTATTGTAGACCCTGAACCGAGAGAATCTCATTAAAGGTGAAATAATTTTGACGAGGAATATGGATAGGTTAGCATAGGCAGACTGTTTATAAGAAACGATGGGCCTTAAAGGATAATCTTGTTTATGGAGTTTGACCATTCCAAATGTGTGGGAGAATGTTACTGCATATGCCTATTTGCTGGAGGGTGTGTAAATTAATTTGTTTGTTGGCTCTGAGTCTTCTTAGGATCCCATCAAGTTTATTTTTAAGTTTGTTAATGTTAAACGTGTTGCAAGCTCTGTATGTCGTTGAATCTGACAGGATGTGTAACATTTTCTTTATATATGTATTTTTGTTCATGATTGCAATGGTATCACCTTTGTCTGCCTTTTGTATTATAATGTTCGGGGTTTTCATAAAGTCTCGTATGTGGGTTAATTGTTGTTGGTGAATATTAGGTTTACTAGTTAATTGGGAGTTAAAAACAGCATTGGTTTCATGTATGATTCGATATTTATCTGGGTGGTTGTCAAGTTTAGTTTGTATTTCAATCATGGTGTCTTTAACCGTGTAGTGGTTGCTGTTAATGGCGAAATTGAATCCATATTCTAGACTGGCAAGTTCATTAGGGGAAAATGTTTGTGTAGAGATGTTAACAACTGAGTTGTTGGGGGTTTTTTGTATCCCCTGGTGAGTGTATCCCATTTCTTGGAGTGGTTTTGTGTAATCTGATTTAAAGTTGCCTGAATTCGTGTGTTGTTCTGCTGTACGTAATTGTACCAAGTTGTGGGGGTTAGTTCTCTTAAGCTTGAATTTGAGGGTATGTATTTGATCATTACAGTAGTTAAATTAAATTCTAGCTATAAAAAATCCTTCAAAACGAAGCCCTCGTCACTGAGTGGTTTAAGCGCCACACATCACTTAACGTATTAAACAAAAAGTTTCCCGCCAACTTCTCCCCTATTTGGAATTTAGCACGTATTAAGTTTCCACATGCACTGAAATGCATTTCAGGAACTCAACCTGTATATAACACACTCGCGCGCTCTTCCCTCCCCACTATACCTAACTGAAGACGATTTCGAAAGTAGCTTGTGCGCGGCTATTAGCTTTTATCTTTCTTAATTTAATTTATTTTAATTAGACAATCATAGAATGGAAGGTGCACTTTCCTTTCTTAGAAAAATTTTTAAAGCCCATAACTTAGTTTTTAAATTTATAATCCCCGTAAGTCATTAGAATGTCATAACCACTATGTATGTGGTAAAACTTTCCATCAACTAAGCGGATTACTATGAGGTGAGTGCTGAAAAATTAAGCTAAGCTATACCTACAATCTAATCATTACATCATAGCACATAAGGACTCCTTAAAATATCAAGAGTTAGATGTAATTTTAAATGTTTCCATTCCTTTTTGTGAATCCACTGTTGGCTCACTAGTTGTTATCGCCTTCGTGGTATTTTTCTAAAGCACATTTCTGGAGGTCATTACCATAAAACAATAAAAACAATTTGCACTTTCTGGTTTATTGGTTGGTCTTTTCTGTTAGTGTAATCAATTATAAACAAGCAGTAAACTCGATCTTCTTGCATTTGCTATAGAATTGATAGCTGGAATTCTGTGGGTTTTCACCTTATTATGTGAAATGTGTTTCCCCTTCCATGAAATATTCAATCATATAAAAGAACATAAATAAATGTTCAGAAACCCATTACTCCGTATCGTGTTTGTTGTCAATGAAAAAAAAAAGTCAATGAACAGAAATATCAATTAGTATGTACATATTACAGTACACATTAATTAAGCTATGTATGTAAGAGTAAATTTATTTTTATTTTGCTAACTGGAAAATATTCTTCCGATTTTCACGTATCATTTTGGGGTGGGGTCACTGCATTTTGTTAGGAGATCCCTGGGTTAGGTTCTGTGTTATTGAACTTGTGTTTGTTTGAGATCATAAAAAATTGCGACTTCGAAGCGTGCAGTTCGTAACTTTTAAAGAGAGCAGAAGGTACCTGAAATCTAGATGCTGCAGAAGAGATTGTGCTTAGCAGTGATGAAGAGGAAGAAAATCAAATGAACGTACATTATCTGACATATAAGTATCACAGCTAGTAAGGTAAGACGTTTGTTGTTATTATTATTTAAGTTCCTACTATTATAAAAATAATAGTTAAAATATTAAGTTATTACTACTATAAAAATTAGGTCTCCGATAGTTATAAATAAAAATTTGCATATTTTTGTTAGCTTTTGGAACGTAACCCCCCTTTTTGTACTGGTTCTTAGTCCCGTATAACACAGTTTCGCATTACACGAGATTTTGTAGGAACCAAACTACTGTGTTATACAAGGGTTACCTGTACTATAGTGAAATCACTTCTCACATCCCATAACAGTGGGGGTATGTGCTTTTTGTTCACTGATATGAGTAGTTATATTCTGAGGTGATTACCAAAAACTGTCCTTTTTCCTATATTGACATATAGAATATCATGATTTGTATATGTAGGTAATGAAAGAATTGTTACAGGTGTTTTAATTAATTTCATTAATATGTGGTGTTATTATTATTATTATTAACATAAATTTTTACCAGCTAATGCTGCATTATCAGTGAGATATATTTAAAAAATATATCCCACTGATTGAGAAATATTTCCATTATCATGAAAATATTTTGCCTTGGAATCAGATAAAGAATCAGCAACTTTTACAAGAATAAATATTATGCTTATTTTTGTGTTAGAATTGGTGACCTAGACAAATTATGGGACCCTCATTATGTTTACCATCCAAGTATAAAAAATATGTGGCCAAGGATTAATGAAAGATGAAAATCCATTGCATTTGGGTACCCACATTTTTGCACATGCAATATTACAGAATATAAATAACATCAAGAAGAAAGCTGAAGTACAATACCCAAAAGTGTTATCAGCATGCATCCTGTTCTGCACAGTTAAAATTAACCAATTCCAGATAAACCTCTGAAGAGATTATGATTCTGACTGGTTGCTAAGCATAATGAATTTTAAAGTACTGGTGAAGTTGGAACCAACAGTATGAAACCAGTTTACATAAGCTGAATTATCTGAACAACCAAAGAATGCAGTACAGCTTTAAGTTTCAAGTTGAATGAAAAGAATCAGTTGGCGTCTGACACCTCATTTACTTCGTACAGGTAGAGAAAAAATAAATAATAAATAATAACCTCTTCTTCTTCAAGGAGGGATTTCTTTTTGTTTATTACAGCTATTTTCTCTGAACAGCATTAATGTTCAGAGAAAATAGTTGGAGGTTTACTGTTTAACCAAGTAAAAAAACTTCCTAATTAAAAATGCCCCGTGAGTCAAAAAATATGATCGGCATAATCATATTTTAATCAAGACTGTCAAATTTAATTTGACAATCACATTTGATTGTCAAAGTATTGTCAACATTTAATCAAGATTGTCATATTGATTGTCACATTTAATCAAGATTGTCAAAGATCCTTACATGTAAGAACTTGCCACACCCTGTGATCATCAGTGATGCAAGGCACAAACTAGGCTGAAATGCATCGATTTCTAAATCTTGTGTTAATCAGATCACAAATGGGAGCAACTTAATCATTGGTTTTGGAAGTTAAAGGCTGGGCAGAATGAGGATTGCCTTCAACAGAGAAGAGATTGTTTTAAACTTTGCAAACCACAGACAACTTTTCAAATAGCACACAGTATCTTCTCAGAAAGCTGTTTTTAATGTTTTGCAAGTTTCTGTTGCACTGTCCCTAATTTGAAACAGAATTTGATGCAATTTGCTACCCAGTAAACTCACTTTAAGATGTGAAGAAACACATAAAACACCTTCATCCAACATATTCTGAGGCGCCTCCATAGCCAGGTGGGCAGGAGCAGCAGTGCGTAGCACACGCTTCTTGATTAGACTTGGGTTCAAGCCCGTAACCACCAAATACGGAGGATGCGGAAAGGTCAGGGAATGACCACCGCATATCCCTGGAGCAATATGGCCTTAGTTGCTAATGCTCCTAAAAACCAAATAACAACAACCACCACCAACATATTCTACTTTAGATTGCAGATAAATGGGCAATTTGTGAGTTACTGCATCTAGGTGAGTCAGTGAAACCAGTATGAAACCAGTGAACACATTGCAACTCACTGCAATACAATAAAAATATCAAGTACTAAATCTTCCAAAATCAGTTCTCAAGCAATACAACTGTGTGCAAGTTTCATCACTGATTTAGTATCTACATTACAAATATTTATGTAAGATATTAAATTAAAAAAAAAAAAAAAAAAGTCAAACTTCTCTTTTTAGTTTATCTGGGCTAAGATAGCTAAGTTTAGATTTAATTTAATCATTACATTTTTGAACAATACACTATTTGTATACTTTATTCTTACCTGTTCTTCTCCTGCCCTCCACCTCCTAAAATAAACTCTAGGAGTGTAGTTCGAAAGGCATTTTCTCAAAGGCTTCAAATTGTGACCTATTTTCCACATTTCTATAATTGGAAAAAGAAAAACTTCAGCAAACAGCTGTTTGATCAAACTAGAAAGAAATATTTCCATGGCAGTATCAATATACAGTTATCAAGTATTTGAATGGAAGGAAAAATTCATAAATAAATTTTCCCTTGTGTCACAGACATACTTAGGAATATTAGGATAATGTCATATTTTTTAGCATTCCATGATCTATGCCAAATGAAAAAAAAAACTTGAAGGTGAAGTCTTTCCTATGGACTTAATTCTTTTATATTGGAGCAAGCTTGAAGTGGTGAAACCCATGTTTAGTCTCCAGAGCGAAGCTCTAGCAACCACCATCTCTTACATCATACAGTACGATCGATGTCTTTTAAGGTTATGATGGGCATAATGGCAAGATCCAATCTTCCTTACATTTTGAAAGTAAAGCTCTAGAATGGTAGTCACAGACTGTCCACTAGACAGGATAGTCGACAGGACTAAACCTATTGGTAACTCTCTAGGGCATCAGGATCAGTGGGTGTATAATTTGGCTGTCTACTCTGCCAGATAGTGATGAAGGGAGTCCAAGTAGTGTGCATGTGAGGGACAATGTTGAGAGCCCATTATGTCAAAGAGCTGGGCATATTTTTGCTGTGTGTACATCATATTCAAAAATTTATTACATCATACAGCATGCCCTCCCCAACTTTTCTTGCTGCTGAATATATCACGAATAGTCAAACTAATAGAACAAACTTATCTATGAAAAGATCTAAACTCCCAAAAACTTCACTGATTTCAAATATATGTGGTCTCAGTTCCAATCTCAATGATGTCCATTTCTACTTACAGTCTATCAAGCCCTACTTCTGACAGAATCCAATTATCACTTGATTAAACCACTGCTCTTCTCAGTTGTCCTATTACTCGCTGCATGATTCCTTTACTTCAAAGGTGATACTTGTGCATATGTCTGCTCTGATATTCCCTGTTAGAAACTTAGTAAATTATAATCTCCTCTGGCTTAAAATCTCTCAACCCCATTCTGTCAAATTCAGATGTTGCCTCTATTGTTCTCCTAACTCCATTAATCACTTGGAACTGACTTCCTTTCTTTGAAACTCTACTTTCTCAAATCCAACTTTCCTAACAGTGAGGTAATTTTCCTCAGCGATTTTAAAGTTCACAACCACAGCTAGCTTTAGTTTTATAGTCACACGAACCCAGCTGGTCAAGATGTTGCTGCTATTGCAATTACTAATGACCTTAAACAGATTGTTCATTTACCTGTCTCAATACCAGACACTCCTAACCACACAGCCAACACCCTTGATGTTTTTCTCATAAACAACCCTTCCAAGTATACAGTTGAGGTGAGTGATCCTCTAGGTCCATCAGATCACAACTTGGTGACGGTCTCTTCTCCAATGGAGCTCTTCTCTTGTGGCCAATATCAACCTTGTGTTTTTTGGCATTACAAGATTGCAAAATGGGATGATCTGCAAGATTTCTATTTTTCTTTTCCTTAGGTGGATTACTGTTTTAAATCTGCTTATGTCAATATTTGCTTAGATCGTGTAAGTGAAATTATTCTTGTAGGGATGAAATCCTTTATTCCATGCTCCACCTTAAAAAAATTTCATCTTTATTTAAACCCTGGCTTTCCACAGGGCCGTGCTGAGCCATTTTAGTACCTGAGGCAAGAATGAAAAATTGCACCCTACTGTTAATCGTGGCAATGTTGGCAATAATTTAATCTTTCTTTTGGCACTCCTTTCAGCTTTTTTAATCTGAGGCAAGAGCCTCGTTCACCTCACTCTCAGCATGGCTCTGGCTTTTCAATAAATGTACAAAGGCTGTTCAAGATAAGAACGTTACATATCGCAATTGACAGTTCATTTTCTACCTACACACCAAAGTCCGTGACAATTGTAAAGCAGTTATTGATTAGTCTAAACTAGATTTTAAACAGGTTAAGAGTAGAGAGTTTGCTTCTTGTCCAAATGGCAGTTGAGCATTCTAGTCTCTTGCCAAAGCTGTTGGCTCAAATTTTGCCCATCTGTACTCCCACCTATATTAAAACCTCATGGTTCTATTGCTTCCTCAGCTAAAGATTAAAGCTGATGTATTATCTTCCCACTGAAATCTCAGGAAATTAGGTGGCAGGGCCTGCCACAGTAAAACAAATTACTGGTGTACCTGGTCTGCCTCCATGGGGCTTAGTGTGGGCAATGTTGGGAGCCAAAAGGGTCCCAGTGGCTAAATGGCCAGATGATCTGCACGGTGATCTGACTGAGGTGTATAAGGCCTTGAATGGCTTGAGCAGGCTGAATTCTGATGGGATCCTTCCACTTGTTCAGATTACGAACCTAAGGGGGCATAAATTCAAATTAAGAAAAGACAGATGTAGAATAGATGTGCGGAAATTTGCCTTTAGCCAGCAGGTGGTTAATTGCTGGAACAAACTTCCATCTGTCGTTGTGGAAGTTGACAGGTTAAATAAATTTAAGGAGGAACTGGACAGGCATTTGGAGGGAATGGTGTGATTTTTATTTTTTTTTTTTTTTGGCTGATGCTGCATAAGCTCATATACTGTACTTGCTTTCTTGCATCACATGCCACTACTACTACTACTACTACAATATCCATACACTTTTAAATCTCTGGCCTGTATAGTGTACTGTATCACACGACAATGTACACTAGGCGGAGATGGGGGAAATCCCTGGTGCTGTTAGAACTATACACTATCATCCCACATTTGAAGGTATATCAGGCTTAATGTCGAAGTTTGCAGATGATACAAAGGTTGGCAGGGTTGTTAATGACAGTAATGGCAGTGTGCTACTGCAACAGGATCTAGATAATTTGGGCAGATGGGCTAAGAAATGGCAACTGAAGTTTAACCTTGACAAATGCAAAGTACTGCATATGAAAATGAAAAAGACCTGGGAGTAATTGTGCAGTCAGATATGAAGTTTTCTGAGCAATGCAGACAGGCTGCCAGGGCAGGTCATGGGATTTTATCAATGATATATAGGAATTTTGCTAGCAGGGAGAAGGAGGTGATTGTCCCTCTGTATAAGGCAATGGTCAGGCCACACCTTGAGTATTGCATACAGGTCTGGAGGCCTCATTTTAGGAAGGATGTAGATTTACTTGAGCGTGTACAGAGAAGGGCAACAAGATTGGTGAGGGGAATGAAGGGATCCTCTTACCAAGAGAGGCTTAAGTTCTGCAAATTGCAGTGGCAGGAGACTAGGCACCTGCGCGGTGATCTGATTGAGGTGTATAAGGCCTTGAATGGCTTGAGCACGCTGAATTCTGATGGGATCCTTCCACTTGTTCAGATTACGAACCTAAGGGGGCATAAATTCAAATTAAGAAAAGACAGATGTAGAATAGATGTGCGGAAATTTGCCTTTAGCCAGCGGGTGGTTAATTGCTGGAACAAACTTCCATCTGTCGTTGTGGAAGTTGATAGGTTGAATAAATTTAAGGAGGAACTGGACAGGCATTTGGAGGGAATGGTGTGATTTTTTTTTTTTTTTTTTTTTTGGCTGATGCTGCATAAGCTCATACACTTGCTTTCTTGCATCACATGCCACTACTACTACTACTATTTCTTCTACCTCTTCTATTGATGGTCTTGTTAAACCACCTCCTACCATTCCCAATACACTGCATTCAATGCCTCCTGTGGTCTTCCGTCAAAAGGATGTCAAAAGAACTTTGAACAGTCTTGATGCCAAGAAAGCACAAGGACCTGAATGATATTTCTCCATTCGTCAAAACCACTGCTGCTGAGCATACTCCTGTCCTGCACCTTTCTTATTTCATTGGTATTTTTCCCTTCTTGAAAATTTGTTCATATTTAGCCAGTTCCTAAAAAGGGTGACAAACCCCTCTCCCACTACACTTATTCCTACTCTTTCCATTAACCACCAACTCCTAAACTATCTAGAAATCTTACATCTGACCAACATTTGCCAGTATGAATTCCATCAGTTTCAATTGACTGGTGATAAATGGCTTAATGTTACCTGTATATGGGCAACCCCAATGAAAAACTTGGTGAAACTTGAGCAGTTGCTCTTGACAGTTCAAATGCTTTTGATTGTGTTTGGCATAACAGTGTTTTAAATAAGCTTCCATCTTATGGTTTGCCAAGATAAGAATGTTGTGATGTAATTTGTAATTGGGTATCCAGTTTCCTCTCTGATCACTCACTGCAGTTGGTGGTAGATGGCACTCTGTCTTCTAACTTCTTCGCTAAACCTGGTATTTCTCAAGGTTCAGTTCTTTCTCCCCTGTTCCTCTTGTATATTAATGACTGAAATCCTATCTATAGTTTTGCTCATGATAGCATATTCCATTCTACCTTCCAATTTGAAAAATGTTTCCCTGCACAAACAGCCTCAACTTCTTGGATATCCACTACCAATTCTTTAAATGCTGATCTCCAGGTAATTCTCTATTGGAACAATGATAACTTAGTTAATTTTAAATCCTTGTAAAATTCAATCTTACAAAAAGGATTCTTCTGCACCTTCTGCTTACCTTTGATGATATTCAGATTTCTAGATAAGATCACATACCGTTATTGGGAATTACCCTGACTTCTAATCCCTTCTGTCATCACAAATATTGCTTCCACTGCATCTAAAAGCTTGTACTTCTTCTTTTGCTCTTGGCATTACTTTTCTTCTAAACAGCTATTCACTCTGTATAAATCTCTAATTCAACCTACCATGGAATACTGTTCCCACATCTGGGGCAGTGTCCCCTAACCTCTCTCAGGCTTCTAGATTCCATTCAAAAGAAGGCAGTTGGGTTAATTAATGACATCTCTTACAAAGTTTGTTCACTCTGTCTCAGATATTCTGTTTCTGTGCATGCCTTTTTCTATAGATACTTCCATGGGCACTGTTCTTCTGAATTGGCTTCAATAATTTCCCCCTCTCCGACACCAGTCCGAACACATGCTGTAACCAGTCAGCATCCTTTAACTGTTCAAATTTTCTTCTTATACCTTCACCTTCCATGTTCAGAACAACCCTCATTCAGATGTATTTCCTGAAAATTACAATCTATAGAAATTAAAGTCTGTCAACAAGTATCTGTGGTATTTGAAACTTATACTTCAGAAAAGTTTCAGTACAGGGATGGGTAGCAGATTATACTTAGGAATATTGGGGCAATGCAATCTTTTTTAACGATAGATTCGTAAAAAAAAAATTGAAAAGACAAAAGCTTAAAATTTTCAACTGTTTTGCGAAGTTTGCACCAACATCTATCCATCGTTTGATTCGACAGCAGTGCTACTGGAACAGCTCTCATGATGGCGATATATCTTCAAGCTCTTAGAATTAAGGCTATGAGAAAAGAAGTTTTAAATTTTCATCAGTTGGCAAATTTCAGTAATATTAAGAAGGAAGCTATTCTAATATTCCTAAATACAATGGTCTAGCCAGACTATATAACAAACTTCATTCTGAGGTATAGGATTAACAGATATAATTTCTAAATGGCAAGTTCATACATTAAATATCCCACAAATTGAGACTATGTAACTTTAGCAAACTTAAAGATATATCACTTATTTTTTAATTATGCTCGTCTACAAATCTAAAAAAAATTTAATGCTTTTGTTCCGATGCAATGTTAATTTTGAAAATAACATTTTGTTCCACCATAACACAATTTTTCTCTAATTAAAAAATGAATTTTCCTATATTTGATCATATTTATTAAATTACAAGTAAACTAAGAGTTAAGGAAAGTGTATTCTTAAACTTTCTTTTGATCTGATTTTAACATTGACAAATGCAAGGTACATATGGGTAACAGAAATTCCAGAATAAAATACACAAATACACAATGTGTGGTATCACACACTCAAAGTAGTACAAAACAAAAAAGATCTGTGGTAACTGTGTAGTCAAACAGGTTGCTAAAGCAGCTAATTGGGGTTTTATCTATGATATACAGGAATTTTGCCAGCAAGAATAAGGAGGTAATTATTCTGCTGTATAAGGCAATGGGTAGACCACACCTTGAGTACTTTATACAGGTCTGGAAGACCTTATTTTAGGAAGAATGTGGATCTATAAGAAAGGGTGCAGAGAAGAGCAATGAGATTAGTGAGGGGAGCAAAAGAGCAACAGGAAAGACTTCAGTTCTACAAATTGCACAATCTGAAAATTAGGCACCCGCCAGGGATCAGATATAAGGCTTTGAATGGATTCAGTAAACTAAAGGTTGGTGGGATCCTTACTCTTGCTCAAACAATACACATAAGGGGCATAAATTTAAATTGAGAAAGGATATTCACAAGATAAATATGTTGTATTTTGCTTTCAATCAGAGGTAGTTGATTGCTGGTATTGTGGAAGTTATTAGAAGTCAGAGGGGAGGAACAGGTGATATGGAAGGTTTTTTTTTTTTTTTTTTTGCTGATGCTATAAAAAAAAAAAAAAAAAAAAAATACAGCAAGCAAAAAGGATATTAAACTGTATACAAATATAGAGATAACTACACAGGTGTGTATACAACATGCACACAATGAATAGCCACTTTATTAAGCACAGTTACCCAATAGCAAATACCTAGTCTTCAGAACAGCCTAGATTCATAGGGCTACAAATCCATAAAGCGCCAAAAATGTGCTACGGTAAGGTTGGTTCATGCTGACTCGATTGCTATCTATAGCTGTTGCATATTGGATAATTGACCACTGTCAATTCAGCCAGCAACTACAGTAGGCTGGCTGAATTAACCCTGACGTTCCCAAGACCAGTTGTGTACAATTCTGGCATTTTGACATAACGCATGTATTAGCTTATGTAGCATCAGCCAAAAAAAAAAAAATTTCACACAACCATTCCCTCTAAAAGGGAATGGTTGTGTGAAAAGTCCAGTTCCTCCTTGAATTTATTTCTTACTGCAAATGGGTTACTTCTACCCATATGCAGTACTTTAATTTGTCAATATTAAACTTCAGTTGCCACTTCTCAGCCCATCTGCCCAAATTTTCTAGATCCTGTTGCAGTAGCACACTGCCATTACTGTTATTAACAACCCTACCAACCTTTGTATCATCTGCAAGCTTCAACACTAAGTCTGATATACCTTCATCAATATCATTGATAAATATACAACACAACAGTGGACCCAACACAAAACCCTGTGGGACTCCACTAATAATATTAGTCCACGAAGAGCAGCGTCCATTGATTACCACTCTGTCTTCTCCCACTCAACCACCCTTTTATCCATTGTAGCAATTTACCCTTAACACCATTCTGCTCCAATTTGTACAGTAATCGTTCATGCACAACAGTATCAAAAGTTTTCCTGAAATCCAAGTATATGATATCAAAATTATTTTTTGCACCCAGTTCCTTTCTAACCGCATCATAGTATCCAATCAAATTTATCAAACAAAAGTTTCCCTTAACAAACCCATGCTGTGTCTTAACTGTTACTGCAGTCTTGTCTAGATGGTCCTGCAATGCATCTTTAACCAGTGATTCCATTATTTTACCGGGAACGGAAGAGAAGTTAAACTAATTGGTCTGTAATTAGTCATGTCACCCTTCAATCCCCCTTTGTGGACTGGGGATACATTTGCACATCTTCAGTCTGCGGGGACTTCCCCTGAATCCAAGGATGCTCTCATAATTTAAAAAAAAAAAAAAAAGAAAAAAAGTTCTTGTTTATACTCTGGCACAACCACAAGGTCAGTGGTGTTTACAATAAATCAATCAATCAATACAAATGTTAATCGTATTTAACAGTAAATCAATGAACCCTGGTCCACTCAAGGAGTGTGTGCCACTGCACTTGCACTCCTGACCACTCAGCTACATCAGGCCTCTATTATGGCTAAGGGTTTGCTTAGTTCCTTTGCCACTTCCTTTAATATAACTGGATAGATCTCATCTACCACAGGTGTCTTTCTTATGTTTAACTTCATCAATTTCTCCTCCACTTTGCTCTCAGTAATTAGAAAATCATCAAGCACCCTGTTACAGTTTGATAAACTTCTGGCATTTTACTCCCTTAACTCCTCATGTGCGAATGTAGAGGCAAAATACTCATTCAGTTTGTTAGCTATTCTGAGCAGAGCCATCAATAGTTGAACCATCGATATCAAGTGGACCAATCTGATTCATCCCCTTCCTTTTAGAGTTTATATAAGTAAAGAAGTCCTTGCTGTTTTTCTTAGCCTCCTTTGCCAAAGATTTCTCGTATTCTGCCTTCACTTGCCTAATCTCCTTTGCGACTTGATTACAGACCAGCTTATATCTGCCATATGCTTCTGTGTCGCCTGATAATTTGTATGCATCCCATGCATTTTCTTCTACACTGCCACAAGTCTTATTAGTTCATTTGACAACCATTTAGACCTAAACCTTGAACAATATTTCTTAATCGGTATGAAAAGTCTAGTAACTTCCATGATTAATTCCTTGAATGTTTCTCATTTACAATTTGCTGTTGTTAACATCAGTTGGTCCCACTGTACAGAAGCAAAAACCCTTCCCTTTATCCCTGATGGTAATTATATCTTTAAGTAAATCCCAAATCAGTACACTGTGATCAGCGCCTAGTGGTTCCTTTATCTGCAAATTCTTAATACACGAATAATCACTGCTAATAACCAGATCAAGAGTACAGTATTACCCTCTCTGGTTGCCTCTCAAACATGTTGCTGCAGAAAATAATCATCCAATTAATCCACAAAAGTCTTGCTAGTGTGCGAGTGACCAATCCAAAGTTCCAGTCAATATCTGGGAAGTTAAAATCCCCCATTATAAGACATTCTGATTACTAGTCCACTATTTCTCTGTACAATTGTTCATTGTACTCATTAGAGTCATTAGGCTTAACACACTCCTATTCTTATTTTTGCTTTCCTAGTGCTTATGACATCCCAAATTGACTCAACAGTGCACTGTCCATCAATGTCGACTGGTTGCACTTCCTTAGATTTTATGTTTTTCTTAATTAACAGCATAACCCCTCCTCCCTTCCTATCCTTTCTGCACACATTGTACTCCCCAAATTCCAATTCTGCATTCCTAATATCTGTGTGACACCACATTTTTGATATCCCAATAATATCCACCTTTGATGTCTTCATCAAATTTATTTACTATACTTCTAGCATTGGTGTATATGCAAGTATGCATGCACCTATTCTTATTCTTAGTTATCCTAACACAGCCCATGTATTTATTTGTTTCATGATGTCTGTCATTAGTCCTTGAAACCTTCAGCACCCCTTTCTCCAGGCCACTGCTCATTCTAATAGTAGTGGTGCAAGAATCATCTTCACCTCTGCCTGCAACTACTTTTAACCTTTTAGTCCACATTAGATGAAGGCACACATCTAATCAAAAACAATTTCTAAATAACATGTAATATCCATAGATTGTGCTATTGATATTGGGGGGAGGGAGCACTTATACATCATGAAGATATTCTGCATATTATTGCATTGCTGGCACCACACCAGTCTGCATTGTTTTCACCTATTAGGATTAGTCCATTGACTTGTGCTGTTTTTGCCATATTCTGGTCCTTCCATCAGCATGAAAGATCATCAACCAGAATCTGTCAGACCAATCAACATTTTTCCACTTCCCCACTGTCCAGTGTTGGTGTTCCTGTGCATCAATGTAACAATACTTTTTTTCTTTAATTACTGGAGTGAAACCTAGTCAGCTGTAATACCTCATCTGTGACAAGATGCGATGAGTTATGTATTCTTAAATGCTTCTTTGGTAGCACTGCTGTATTGGCTTATTTGACTGACAGTGGCCTTTGTTACCTTGCACGAGTCTTGTCAGCCATAGGATCGCTGATGACTGGATGATATTTGGTTACTGGATCAAAATCAATGCCATAATAGATTAACAGTAGCCACAGGCAGAGGGAAAAGTGATTCTTGCACTGCTTCTATTGAATTGAGCAGCAGCCTGGAAAGTAAGTTGCTGGGAATTTAAAGGACTGCTGGGAGTCATCATGGAATAAGTAAATATGTGAGCTGTGTTAGGGTAACTAAGAGTAACAATAGGTGCATGTATACTTGCACATACACCAGTGCTAGGATTATAGCAAATAAATTTTTATGAATTTGAGGTGCTGGTCAAGACATCAAAGACAGATATTGGTGGGATATCAGAGATGTGGTGTCACACAGATATAAGGAAAGTAGAATTTGAATTTGGAGAGTACAATGTGTACAGGAAGGATAAACAGGAGAGGAAGGGAGGAGGGGTTATGCTGTTAGTTAAGAAACAAAATCAAGGAAGTACAGCCAATCAACATGGCTTGACAGTGCAGTGTCAAGTCAGTTTGATGTGACATAAGCACTGGGAAAGCAAAATTGTGAGTAGAAGTGTGTTATAGACCCAATGACTCTGATGAGTACAAAGAAAAACTGTACAGAGAAATAGAGTAGACCAGTAACTCAGAGTGTCTTATAATGGGGGATTTTAACTTCCCAGATATAGACGGGAACTTGTGGATTAGTCACTCACACAATAGCAAGACTTTTGTGGATTTATTAGATGATTGTTTTCTACAGCAGCATGTTCAAGAGGCAACCAGAGGAAGTAATACTCTTGATCTGATTATTAGCAGTGTGATTATTTATGTATTAAGAATCTGCAGATAAAGGAACCACTAGGTGGCAGTGATCAGAGTGTACTGATGTGGGATTTACTCAAAGATGTAACTACCATCAGGGGTAAAGGTGACCATGGTCTCAGACAGTTTTTAAATTCTATACAGTGGGACCAACTGATGATGTTAGCAACAGCAAATTTTAAATGGGAAGTATTCAAAGAATTAATCTTGGAAGCTACTAAGCTTTTCATACCAATTAAGAAATACTGTTCAAGGTTTAGGCCTAAATGGATGTCAGATGGACTAATGAGACTCATGGCAAAGAAGAAAAATGCATGGGATGCATATAAATTATCAGGCAACACAGAAGCCTATAATAGATATAAGATAGTCTGTAACAAAGGTTAGGCAAGAAAAGGCAGATTATGAGAAGTATTTGGCAAAGGATGCAAAGAAAAACAGTAATGACTTCTTTACTTATGTAAACTCTAGAAGGAATGGTGTTAATCAGATTAGTCCACTGGATATCAATGGTTTGATTGTTGATGATTCTGCTCAGGTAGCTGACAAACTGAATGAGTATTTTGCATCTACATTCACACATGGAGTTAAGGGATGAGAATGAGGGAAGTTTATCAAACTGTAATAGGGAGCTAAAGGATTTGTAATAATAGAGAGCAAAGTGAAGGAGAATTTATTAAAGTTAAACAAAGGAAGGCACCTGGAGTGGCTGGGACATATCCAGTTATAATAAAGGAAGCAGCAAAGGAAGTAACCAGGCCCTTAGCCATGACTATGAGGGCATTCTTGAACTCAGGGTAGGCCCTAACGAACTGGAGATGTGCAAATGTATCCCAAATTCACAAAGGGGGATCAAAAGGTGACAGGAGTAATTACAGACCTGTTAGTTTAACTTCTGTTCCAGGGAAAATAATGGAATCACTGGTTAAAAAAGCACTGCAGGATTATCTAGACAAGACTGCAGTTATAGTTCAGACACAGCATAGGTTTGTTATGGAGGAAGTCTTGTCTGACCAATTTGATTGGATACTATGATCTGATCAGAAAAGAATTGGATGTAAAAAATAATTTTGATATCATACACTTGGATTTTTGGAAAGCTTTTGATACTGTTGCACGTGGAAGACTACTAGTAAAATAATAGGAGGAGTTTACCTCAATATAGTACGTAGAACAATTCCGTATGATACCCTCCAGAAATTAAAACGGAAAAAACAAAAAAATCGACCACCTGCAGATTTTTTCGTTTCGGAAGACTACTGTACAAGCTGGAGTAGTATGGTATTAATAGAAAGTTGCTGCTATGGATAAAGGGATGGTTGAATGGGAGAAGACAGAGTTGTAATCAATGGACACTGCTCTTCATGGACTAATGTAATTAGTGCAATCCCCCAGGGGTCTGTGTTGGGCCCACTGTTTTCTGTATTTGTCAACGATATTGATGAGGTTTTATCAGGCTAAATGCCCAAGTTTGCAGATGATACGAAGGTTGGCAGGGGTGTTAATGACACTAAGGATGGTATCTACTCCAACGGGATCTAAAAAAGTTGAGCAGATGGGCTGAGAGGTGGCAAATAAAGTTTAACATTGACAAATGCAAAGTGCAGTACTGCATATGGGTAGCATTAACCCCACAGTAACATACCAACTGTATGGTACTGTGTGTGTGGCATGGGTGTTTAATGGTGCACAAGCTGCTGTGACTATAGTGCGCCTATTCACAGGAATGTTAAAAAAATAATTATTATGAAGCCAGTTCAATTTCATTTCAGCTCAAACTAATCATATTTGTTCATAAATTCCAATTTGTTTCAAAAAACAGAAAAGTTCATTAATATTTGCCTCCTCTAAAATGATATGATTTAACATAATCGGTTCTCGGATGTTAGCCAGAGAGTGAAATATTAAAGTTCGACATTGTTGATAGTGCTGACAGTTAATCAAAATATGTTTGACTGTTAGATTGTGCGGTACTACATTCAGGGTAGTGGAGAATGAAAAATACCTGGGGGTAATTGTGCAGTCAGATATGAAATTTTCTGTGTAGTGCAAACAGGCTGCAGGAGTAGCTCATGCAGTCTTGTCAATGATGTATAGGAATTTTGCTAGCAGGGATAAGGTGATTATTCCTTTGTAAAAAGCAATGGTCAGGCCACACGTTGAGTACTGCATACAGGTCTGGAGGCCTTGTTTCAGGAAAGATGTAGAGCTGCTAGAATGAGTACAGAGAAGGGCAACGAGATTAGTGAGTGGAACAAAGGGTTACTTTTACGAAGAAAGGCTAAAATTCTGCAAATTGCAGGGTGTGGAGATTAAGCACATGCGAGGTGATCTGATTGAGGTGTATAAGGCTTTGAATGGTTTGAGCAAGCTCAATGCTGATGGGATTTTTCCTCTTGCTCAGATTTCACACCTGAGGGGAGGCATAAATTCAAATTGAAGAAAGACTTGTAGAATAGATGTGAAGAAATTTGCCTTTAGCAAGTGGGTGGTTGATTGCTGGAACAGATTTCCATCTGTTACTGTGGAAGTTGACAACTTAAATAAACAAGGCTGAACTAGACAAACTTTTGGATTAAATGGATTGGTGAAACGAGAAGGGTTTTTTTTTTTTTGGTTGATGTTATATAAGCTTGCTTTCTTGCATCATATGCCTCTACTAATGCTAATCTGAGTTACTCATACAGAAAAACTTTAACAAGGATGCAGTTATTGAGGAAGTCAGCAGACATCTGATGCTGACTACTATGCCATGTTTAAAGTCTCTTAAATCATTCATCCTGCCCATTATCACAGGAATTGAACCCTACAGCATTATACATATCTGTCCATGTGTTTATATTGCATGGTATGAACACCTGATGCTATTACTAAAGGCACATTATACTTCAAAAAAGATTAGGTGAACCATAAAGTGCCCACAGCGCACAAACACATCCCACCCCCTGTGGGTGTATATAAACATAAAATTACAGGACATGCATTGTTCTGCAATTTGATATGTTTGCATGGGGCAAAAGTGAATGTTATATTTGAATTTGCTATATATATATCTTACTATTAAGTACCTGTGAATGCAAAAACAACAAATCACTGCAGACATAGGCCGACCGGGCTAGCCGAGTGGGTAAAGTACCTACCCGGCAACCCAAAGGTCGCGGGTTCGATTCCCGCCTCGGGCTTGGATCAAAGTACTGCAAAAACCTTGGGAGGTGCAATATGGCCACAGAAGCCGATGCGCCAACAACTATCAAACCTAATCAAACTGCAGACATATGTTATTAACAATAAGGTTCTACTATAATAAAAAAAAAAAACATTCCCTGAATTGTGGTTTGTCTGGTTCTCTGTTATCAATAACATAAACATATAGACACTGACAGACTTTAATAGATATGTGCTGTATGACCAAAAGTATCTGGAAACAGAGGTAGCAGGAAAAGGCAAAAAAAAAAAAAAAAAAAGCTTTCAATTTAAAAATCTAATACACAGGTGGGTCACCTATGAGATGACATCCTCAACGTTCTAGGCACACTTTCTACCAATTTTTGGTGGGCACCGGCAAGAATTTACCTCCATGCGAAGCTGCTGCCAAAACCAGTTTTAAAGGGGCAATTTTGGTGACAGCCTAATCCAGTGCTCCAGTTCACTTGAGATCTGAACTCTGAGTGGCCAGTCCAACTTTTTGATGTTATTGTCCACAAAATAGTCCTGCACAACCTTTGCCATATGCCATAGAGTACTCTCATGCTGATACACACAGGGCCCATTTCTGCAACACTGCCACAGCATAGGTAGAGATAGAGCATAATTGTCCAAAACATCCAAATAGATCATGGACTTCATTTCAGTCTAAAACAACATATATTATCAGACTACTTCCACCCAACTTCATGGTCAAACTGATACACTGAGGGGAATGTCCTCTCCAGGCAAACTACACACCCAAATATGTCCATCAGAAGAAAACATTGTATAGCAAGAGAAAACATTGTGTCTCACTCCAAGGCACCTGCTGCCACTGTTCTAGAGTTCATGAATGTTAGTAAGAACAGCACTCCAAATGTGATTTCACACTGAAGACAATGATACTGGACTTTTGCACAACTGATCTCCCATTCAGCCCAAGACTATGCAGCTCCCTACAAACTGTTGAAGTACTGATGGATTCCTGTAGCTTCTTCGATTTGCTCTGTATTGTTTTCTGCAGATGGCACATAAGCATGAATTTCTCTTTATGGCTGTTTAACATGTTCTGTTTAGATCAGTGCTACTCAAAGTGTGGTCTGTGGACTGGCACTGGACCATGAACTATTTAATAACAGTTCGTGCAAGATAAGTATAGAAATTGAGTAATTCCTTTTTATTATATTTTACAAAAGTATCCGCAACAGATTGGAAAATAAAAGAAACTGGCCCTTCACCACTGATAGTTCAAGAAGCACTGGTTTAGATGACTCACAGTTGTGCACTTGAAGTCACCCCCCAGGATTTCCTGGGAATATATTAACCAAACTTAATATCATAAATAAAAAAATGTGTTTCACCAACACAGCTTGTAAATTGTATATAATTCTGCAAATTTCCTTACCATATGCTGAAATAGTAAAAACAGATATTTCGAAAGATTCAAAAGATAAAAGAAAAAAATTTAAATAAAGAAAAAAAAACATCTGTTTCACCAATGAATAAAATACACTGAATAATGTGCTACCTTTCTATGTCATGTTTAGCACAGACTAAATGTCAATGCTTAGTACCAGATGCAGGGCTGGGGAGAAGGAGTAAAGGAGTAAGAGGTTTTTACAGGAGTAGGAGTAAGGAGTAAGAGGTTTTTACAGGAGTAGGAGTAAGGAGTAAAAGGTTTTTACAGGAGTAGGAGTAGGAATAAGGAGTAACAAAATATATTTGTTACTCCTTATTCCTGTTATCAAAATATACATGCTAACACCAAAAATCGATTTTATTATATTGCACTGTCTAATTTAAATTTTAAATTTTTATCTTTTGTTTTAGGTAATATGAATTTGTAAGCATGTTAAAGTTAATTTTGAGATAAACTACTTAATTTAACTAGTCTAAAATGGAACAAAAGAAAGCTGGAGTATTTGAATACTTTGAATTATCTCAAGAAAAAAATGTCTTCATATGTCAACTGATGAATGGAGATAAGCCATGCAATTCAGAAATCAGCACAGAGAAAGGAAAAGGAGGCTATGCACCCACCAGGTCATCCAATTTAAAACGCCATTTAGAGCACTTGCATCCAAAACAATTCAAGCTTATGGAGGAAAAGGAAAGCAACAAAAAGTCATCAAGTTCTAACACAGGATGTAAAGTAGAAGGAAAAAATATTCTAACAAAGTACTTTGAGACCCAAAAAATTACTATAGCAATGACAGCTGCTAAATTCAAAGGGTGTAGTATTGAACTTGTTGTAAAGAATGGACTACCACTTAGTGTATTTTCTTCTCCAGGTTTTATTCAATTGAGTGATGAAATGGCAGCCAAACTGAGAGTATCTTTGGAACGACATAATATTAGGAAAATAATATTAGAGGAAGCTAACAATCAAAAAAATTTGTTGAAGGAGATGCTAACGGGAAAGTATATTCAACTGAAGATGGATGCATGCACCAGTCAATGGGTAAATTATTTTGGAATAAATGTCCAGTTTGTGAATGAAAATAAAGAAACGATAATACGTACTTTAGCACTTAAAGATACCAAAGTGCAGCATACAAGCGAACAGGTTTGCAAATTGTTTGAAAATGCTCAAAGATTTCGGAATTAAGAAGGAAAATATCTTGACAATAGTTAGACAATGCATCGAACATGATAAAAACTGTTGAGAAGCTTAATGGGGAAAAGAGATTTTGAATAATGAGAAAGCTGTGTACAGTGATTTAGATGAAGATGAGTACTTAGACAAGACCTTGGATGCTATTGCAAACAATTTCATTGGTTTCACTTTCCCCCAACGTCAACATACATTATTATTATTATTATTAGCCATAAGGTGCAAGGAAGCCTGAGGCTTATGCTGCACCAGCCAAAAAATAAAAAAAAATTTCTGAATTACCCCAATAGAGAGAGAAATAGAAGGGAATCACCAAGAAAGAGAAGAATGATGATATCCAGCTGGGGACCCTGGGTGTGCTAAGCCCATACTCACCAGATGTGAGCCCCTGGGGTTTATGAGGTGTGGTGTGCATACTTTACAGCTCATAATATGTGATGGTCTGAAAGCAGCTCATGCAGCTAATCTCATATGTTGCGCCAGGTTGCTGTAGCTGCTCAATCCCCCAAGATTGATGCTATTCTGAAGAGGTGCTGCGGAAAAGGAGCTCTAATTGATAAAGCTACTAGATGGGGCAGTATTTATTTAATGATCAAACATCTTTTGGAATTAAAGCCTCTATTTATTGATATGGAAAATCCTGAAATAACTTTATCTGATCATGAATGGGAAGAAGTTGAGTAGCTTGAAAGATTACTTCGCCACCCATATAATGCAACTTTAAAGTTCCAAGAATCTTACTTAACACCTGGATCATTCTACAAAGAATGGAAAAGTCTAATCTTCAAGTTTTCTCAAATTGGTGGTCTTATTGCTAATGGAATCAAACAGTGTATGGTGCACAGAGAAACTAATTTAATAGAAAATGATATCTTATTAGCAGCAATTTATGTTGATCCAAATTATAGAATTTTGTTATCAGAGGATCAGGTAGCCAGAGGAAAAGCTGCACTACTTGATTTAAGTGAAAAAATAACAGGATTAAAGCAAGAAGATTATGTGGCCTCCCCTGAGCTTGACACATAACCTTCTTCTTCTAGTTCAGAATTTGATGAATGTGATTTTGAAAAACAGCTTTGAAAAACAAGGAGAAGCTGCAGCGCAGGAAGCAACCAGTTACGAGAAGTTCCGCTTTGATTTCTATCAAGCTTTAACTTTAGTGGAGAAAGTAAGACGTACATCAAAGTTACAGGTGATAGATGCAATAAAAACATATCCACTAATAGTTCAAGATGCAGCCTTTTGCGTTACTGCTCTACCACCTACCCAAGTAAGTGTTGGAAAGGCTGTTTTCAGCACTCAAAATAATAAAATCTGATTTACGTGCTTCGATGAAAGAAGATTTGATTGAGTCCATACTGTTTTTGAGAACTAACTCAATCTAAGAGACAATATATAGTTTAGTTTAATTTTTACTAGTTTTTTTGCTCTTTTTGTATTAAATAAAATTAAAAATTAGCATATTAGTGCAGTGTATTGAATAAATAATGTTTGTATCAAATATATATAGTGTAATTTCAAATTTGCATTAAATAAAAAAAATATAGCTACACCCATTTGAATTCTGAATAGTGATTATCATATAATCATAATGTAAAATCAGAATTAGTCATGCAGCAATGAGGAAATATTTTTCATTGAGGGGTATAATAAGAGTAGGAGTAACATTAAGAAAAAATATCTTACACCGGAGTACGACAAGGAGTAACCCCAAAATCACCACTACTCCCCAGCCATCATACATTTCTAGCTCAGGAAACTAGTAACTCATGTCAATAACTTAAGTGTTTGTGTATTGGTTACTGGCTCCTACCCTTATCTCAGCCTAAAACCAAACCAATAATTTTTTGCATTTTATAACAGCATAAAAAAATGCCCATCACTGATCTGGAACATTTTTTCTGACATGGCATTGACCATTGTACATTTTACTAGTCTGACAAGCCAAACACTAACAGAGACAAGAGCCAATTGGAATACAGTCAACAGTGGTTAATGAACTCTGCTTAGACGTTGGATTGACTATCATTCAGCATTATGCCAAGAAATTGTCCAACAATGCAGTGGTTGCTCAAGAACAATAAATTCAGATTTCCTTGAAAATTTTAATTAACTAGAAATTTAATTCAGAGAGAGAGAGAGAGAGAGATAATCTTTAATGCCCTTCACGGCCAAAAAGCCAGGGGTTTACATTTTTACAGCCTCCCGAAACTTCCGGGAAAATTAGTTCAAAAAGAGTCGAAACAAATCTTCAGCTATGAAATACCTACTAAAAAGCTGAAAGTTAAGATTAATCAGCAGGAGAATTGCTATTCTCCATTTCTGGATAATCGAAATTTTAAATAAACAATAAATTAACTCCAAAGGCAAGATAATGACAACCTTGATAATACTAAACAATCTGAATATACATAAAGTGTAATCTAATGTATTTTATACTTCATTTTATTTTTTGCTGAAATTTAGTAACAATTGCCAATTTTTTGGAATATAAAGGGAAGCTTTATTTGAATATAAACTCAGAATCATAACATGAAATTTAAGAGACAAAATTAGGCATCCTGTGAATGTTATGCATTACAGAAGAAAAAATTTGTGTGCTTGGTCACAGAACTCGTGACCAAGCACACAAATATTTGTGTCATGGCATGACAAAGCAAATAAGCTATATGTAAATATGGAATCTTCTATTTATAAAAAGTTTTTTTAGTACTTTGATGTAGCCACCCAGTGTCTAGGTATTTTTTCAATTCCACTACTGACAACAATGTTGAGATCTGAATGTACCTGTTACTATGCATAGTAGTATTAGTAATAACAAAAACTACATAATGAAATTAAATTGTGCTTGCTGGGAAGAAAACTGTGTCTGTCTTCAGTGATTTACATCTGCCAAAGATAGCATTTGCTGTTACAGAAGCAGGCTGTTGTATTTTGTGGATCTGTGTAGATCGGAATGTGCAACAGTCGATTCTAAACAGTTACCACTCAACAAATAATCAAACTTAAGGATGTTATCTAACTCAGATCGTATCATCTCCAATTTATTTTAAACATTATGAGAATTAAGTATTGATTAAATGAAGCAAAATTAACAAGCAGAATGCACCCTATTCAGAAATTCTTGGTAAAAAAATCAATAGAAAGTCTGCTTTGTTCCTTATCAATACTTGAAAAGGAGCTGCTTGGTATCAATTCTGATGACCTAGAGATCAAAAGTAGTTTATCAATCCTGAAGCTGCATATTAGGATCTCTGCCTATGTTAAATATAATTTTTTGTTTTTAATTTTCTACATTTTTACGCTTTCTAACCTTTTCTTTCTTAACTTTATATTAGGTTGGAAAAATTCAACACAAAAACAAAACAATATGAACTGTCTATTTTTATCACTCAACTAGTAACAAAACAACAAATTCTGGACTGTCCACCTGCAACCTGACCATTTGTTGAATAAATATAGGACCATTCTGAAAAATGCTGCGAGTTAGGTCACAATGCATATCTGCCTGCAGTTCTGGTCAGACATGACAGGAGGGATTATACAATGAAAGCCTTGTGGATTAACTCAAGACTTGAGGGAATCTGCAAGGTTCTAGGCAGGATTTTTTTTTTTTTTTTTTTTTAATCAGTGTGGCCCACAGTTGTAGGCAGAATAAATTATTTTGTAGAGAGGGTATTCATTTGAATAAAGGTGATGCAAGGATTTTTGCCAGTATTATTGGGATTACCTTAAGGGTTCAGGGGAAACTGCTGGTTAGGGGGGAAAACAAGTATTATAGATCAGTGTTTAGCATTAGTAGTGGAAAATGATGCATGAAAGCAAGCTGAAAAATCCGGAATAACTCGTGGGGGGGGGCTTCACCCGAGATCGGTGTGATTATGTTCCTCCAACCGTTGACGGGGATCGAACCTAGGCTTCTCCAAACGGGTGGCAGACGACAATATATCGTGCCCACTAAGCTGTCAAGGAGGATGGTAGAAGAGACGGAGAACTAATTAGAGAACTTTAGTTTACGGTATAACCTGGCGTGGCCAACGAATAGTTTTTGCTTGAATCCCTCCCGCAGTTGCGTAAAAACAATCTTTTTTTACTAAACAAAAATGAAAGTCATGACCCCACTTATTGTTTTTTTTTTTTTTTTTTTCCCTTTCTAATTACAACTATTTTTCTCAGTTCACGTCCTTCACGCAACCTTCTGTTCGTCACGCAACATAACACGAAGGATACGGTAAACTAAATTTCAGCCGAAAGACTATTTGCTGTTAAAATAGTTCAGTTTGAAAAAATATATAAACAGATCTTTTGAGGGCTTGAGAACATATAATGCGCGAATCACAAGAAGCAAAAAAAAAAAAAAAAAAGGACAAAAAAATTAGGTTTATCGATATACATTTGTTTTCTGAAAAAATTTCATAGCTTCCTTCACTTTTTTATATATAAAAAAAAACATATTTAGTTAGTCAGTGCTAATTATTGGTTGAGTGCATTTTTTAATCGTGGAGTCTAAATGTTAGAACCAAATGAGAAAAAAAAACAAAATTCCCCTATGACTTGCATGCTGTACAAAGGGCGATTGTAACCAACAATCAATTGAATAATAAATAATAAAAACTAAACTGGAGTGTAATAGTTGTTTCCGCCCCAACCCGTTTTTTTTTTTTTTTTTTTGTGCAAAAATCAATTGGCACAAAATCGAGCTCGTCAAGACCAAATAACCCGGGGCTTGGTCAGGGTGTGGCGATAGAAATAAAGAGAAAGAAAGAAACAAAAAAAAAAAAACTCCTTTTAAGAATTCTCTTCCACGTAACAATACAGCATGTACATACTAATTCGTGTATAACAGTTGTATTTTTATCCCCAAATTAACGTTCCGGTTAGTACCTATTTAGGCACTGTTCTTACTAAAGAACGGGGGGGGTCGCGAACTCATTCCCTCATTCGGAACAAGGAGGCAGGTACTGGAGGGGATTGTTTGTTTGTTTGTTTGTTTGGATTTTTTTTGGCGCATTAGCAACTAAGGCTACAATGCGCAAGGCCAGGTAATATCTAACTGGTGGGGGAAGAACTCATCCCTTCTCATTGTGGACAAGGGGGTCGAATGGATGAAACTAATTCTTGCACACGGTCCCCATCTTATCCAGAACTCTAGGATCGGCCCAGACTAAGGAAATATCACACTCCTTCCGGTTCAAACACTTGATATTGTCGAAATACAAAAAAAAAGAAAATTATATACAAATAAAAATGCTTGCTAAATTCTGCAAGTTATTTTATTTGCATATTCAAATAGTATTTGTGATAAAGCTTTATAAAGATCTTCTTCTTCCAGGCTGACGAAGATCTTTAATTTTTGAACCTGAGATTAAAGATCTGAAGAAGATCTGAAGATCTTTAATCTCAGGTTCCGTGTTCAATTTGAACGTTGGAGACCAACATTTTCCACCCAACTGTCTCTTGCTTTGTGAAATAGTTCTTGTGTCGTAAGAACCCCCTGTCCATTTTTTATATTATCACGCCACTTTTTTCTTGGTCTTCCTTTTGCTCTTAACCTTACCTTACAGGATTAGTCTCTGCAGGTCATATTGTGGGCCTCTTATAATATGCCCGAGGTAGGCAGTCTTTCTCTTTGCAATTGTAGTTAACAGTCCTTGCCCTCTTAAGGACTTGCTCATTGGTGACCCGATCTGTCCATGGAATTATTAAAGATAACCGATCAAATAATAACAACTACATAATACGGTAATTACATTCTCTCTCCTTTTTGAGTATTACAGCTCTGATTCATACTATCTAATTCTCTCTCTTTCTACATATTCTCCGAAGAAGTCACCAATGATAAAGAACACTCCGGAAACAATGAAAAAACGTATACCCAAGTTCAAGGTCAACACAGGGAAAAGGATGGCTGTAACGATCATGACCGACATATCGCAGCATGAACATCTAATACGCACGCTACAAACCACGTGGGTTAAAAGTTACCGGCACTTCCGCATATTGTAATAATTACTTTATATTATATTCTTAACTACAATTACTCCTTAATAATAAATGAATCGGTGAATGAATTACAAACCTTTACCTTCACTATAAAAATTTTTCAATTGAAGGTATAAAGAAAATGAGCCACTTTTGCGTATAACACTAAATAACAAAACCACCTTTTCCAATTCACCGCTAACCTAGTAAACGTAACCCACTTTCGCTGAACTGCACTACATCTAATCTCAAAGATACAATCATGAATTCACAGCGACATCTACTGGAGTAATTTTAATGTCAAAAAGGCAGAACTGTGAATATAGCACAACTTTGTTTTCCTCATTTTTGGAAAGCGCAGAGTAGTTTCTAATGTTAAAACTTAAAAGAATAAAATAAAAATCGGTTTAGGGAATGATATGCGGTTTTTTACAATTTAGGAATTGGTATGTGAGAACATGAGCGGATTAAGGTCAGTTGAGGCCCCGGGCGCAGAAAAAAATATTGGGCCCCTTAAAAAAAAAGAGAGAGAGAGAGAAAATAAAAATACATGTTAACCATTTTTTTTAAATAAATAAAAAATATTATATACTATTAATGTTTTATTTCCAATAAAATGTGAATATAATATATGTGTAATATAATTAATAATAGTATAATAATAATCACAAAGTTTTGAACTAATATGTTCAACTAATTTGTTGGGGTTTTGCGTGGGCCCTTCAGAAGTCGGGGCCCAGGGCGCGCGCCCGGTGCGCCCGCCGTTAAATGCGCCTCTGTGTGAGAGTTGAAAAACGGCTGGAAAAAATACTGGATGCTTGGGGACTATATGAATTGCCGGTTTGTCTAAAAAGAAAGCTCATTAAATACATGTATAAATCCTATGTTTACCTACAGAGTACAAACCTGGTTCCTTACTAAGCTGCAAGAAAGAAAATTACAAGTAGGACAAAAAGCAATGGAAAGAAGCATGTTGGGCCTGTCATACAGAGTTAGAATTGAGGAATTACATAAAATAACTGGTATAAAGGACGTTATAGTGGAAACAAAACATCCAAAGTGGAAATATTATAAGAAATGAAGATAATAGATGGAGTAAAACTGCAACTGAATGGATACCACTGGAAGGACATAGAAACAAAGGTCAGCAAAAAAGGAGATGGTACGACGAGTTGAAGGAGTTTACAGGAGAAAATTGGCCAACTACGACACGGGACAGAAAAAGATGGAAGATTTCAGGAGATGCCGTTGCCCAGCAGTGGAACAGTAATGGCTTAGAAGAAGAAGTGAGAGCTATGATAATGATGTTTCTTTTTTGTTTTGCGCTTTTTAAATATTTTGTAATTAAAATGACAAAACCAGTTTTGGGAGAGATTAGTATTCTTCTGTGAATTGTTATTAGGTTGGTTTCTTTTCGAACAAGATTGAACAAAGAGACTTGCATAAAAAAATGGAGCAACGGATGGATTCAAGTAGAGGTTTAGTGACTCATTGAGCATAGAATGCTAGAGGTGGACTAGCCATGTGAATTTTATATGAACCAGGTATAAGGGTTGGCAGTTCTAAGCAAAAACGTTAAACAACGCCAAAAATCAAATAAAATAAACAAATTTTCTGTTTATACTCCGGAACGACACAAGGTCAGAGGAGTTCACAAGGTAGAGAATACAAGAAACATCACTGAGATGTTGGGGGGGGAGTACGCCCTCCACTAATAGGGAAGAGAAGTGAAACCTTTGTGTTTTGCACCCTACTAGTTCTAAATATAATTTTCAGACTGCATTTTGCTCACTTATTAAAACTAAAAGTTAGTGCCTACGAAGAGGGGCGTCATTAAATAAAATAAACCTCTCCTCCCGAGATTGCCCAACGGCCGCCACCTATTCTTTAACAATCATACAATTAGCATTAGACCATTAACTCCTCAGAACCCCCTCCTCCGCAGCGGACTTGGAGATGTAGTGGGTTCGCCACTGATAGAAAGGCTGAGTGCGACCTTCATTAACTAGGATTCCCTTAGCAAAAAGAATAAAATAAAATAAGACATGAAAAAAAAAAACAATAATAACAACGCAATACAATACTTTATTGATTGTCTTCTACATTTTGTGCTGAATAAAATAATAAAAATAATAATACTCGTACAGAACAATATAATATGATTTTTTTTACTACAAATGTGTTTACAGAGAAAACTTTTTAAGGAAAACAAAATTACTGCAACAAGTTTGAAATAAACAATTTCATCCGATTTTCAACAAACGTGTCCGAATCAAAAAAAAAAAAAAAAAGAAGAAATTAATCTTTACAAACTATGGAACGATTTAGACACAGAATGGTCAATATGATTAAAAAAACTGTTCATTTGAAAGCAAAAATAAACAATTTAACCATTTTTTATGAGATTTCATTATATTTCAGATTAACCAATAACCTATTCAGTATGGAGTATAGTCAACTAGCATTTGAAGAAAGGAAGTGGTTTTTGAAATGGTAGTGGAAATATGAAAGGTCAGAAGATGAAAGGCATGAAAGATATGAAA
The DNA here is from genome assembly GCF_048544385.1 of Mastigoproctus giganteus. Lineage (NCBI taxonomy): Eukaryota > Metazoa > Arthropoda > Arachnida > Uropygi > Thelyphonidae > Mastigoproctus > Mastigoproctus giganteus. The sequence goes on from NC_143576.1 coordinate 239,738,560, forward strand.
GATTCAGAAGAAAGGTTTCTCAAATGGTATTAGAAGTATTAAAGGTTAAAGCAGTTCAACATATATGGGAATAATTGTCGGACAAAGCAGGTATTGCATCTGACAATAACCCGTCTCTCTGTAAGTTTAAAACACAAGAAACGGTTCACTACATTAATAAAGAAAGCTATGTAAAAATTACCCATGTGCATGCGACTAGTCACCAAAGAAGTCAACAAGAACTACATTTCAGTCACGTCGAGTATTATGAGCATTTTAAAGGTCAAATTTCAAGTCTTTCATTTCGTAGCTATTGCATTCGGTTCAGGAATAGGATCCTCATCGACAAACACGATTTTGTTGACTGTATTGTCAGAAGAACAGCGAAACTCGTTATTTTCAGAATGTAATCATATGATCAGATCAATCGACATTAAATGGCCACTTGAATCGAAAGAAAATCTCGTGGGTAGCACGGTTGGTAGGATCGCCGTCCTCTCCACACCGAGTGTAAAAGACCTGAGTTCGAATCCCGTTGATGACGTGAGGAATTTATGGTAATTTTTCACAATGTATCTGAGTTAGTCGATGTCAGGCGAGGGTAGCATGGTTTTTCTCCAGAAAACTGGGGTTTTTTTGTCCGGCAAATAGAAAGTCGACCTCAGAACACACTCAATTTTCCACAATATACAGAGCAATATGGCCTTTGTTGTCGATGCTCCTAAACCCTACTACTACTACAACAACGAATCGTAACAACTGTGTTTAATGGGCCAGTGATAGTTTTCATTTTGCTCTTCAGAAAGATGTTAACCTGCCAAGGATAAGTGCGTATAAACGAACCCCTCCTCTCATTCCATAAATAGTCCTTACTTATTCAATGGAGCTGTCACTGGGCAGAGTAATCTTCAATTGTTAGTGAAGCTGCAGTTCTCACAATAAGAAATTTTGTGGAAACTGTGGCGTACTTTCAACAGTCTAGTGGGTAGCACAGTCAGTAGGATCACCTTACACCAGGTGGAAAAGACCTCAGTTTGAGTCCAGCCGATAACGTCAGGAATTATTATTGGGCTTTTTTTTTTTTTTTTTTTACAACGTGACTGAATTGGTCGGTCTCAGAAGAGGGTAGTAGGGTAGTATGGCATTTTCTCCGGTCTACCCGGGTTTCCTTCCAGTAAAAATAAAATCGGCCACAGAACACAGATGAAATTTACAGATAATATACAGGATACAGGAAACAATATGACCTCAGTCGCTGATATTCCTAAAATCCTACAATGACAACAACTTTCAACAGGATGGTGCACCTCCACATTCTCACTCTGATACTAAACCCAGTACTGCTGATATGATCCAAGAAGCTTAAAATATTCAGAACAACTCACGAGGAACTCTACTCCCTCCATTGTACTTCTCACATAGAAATTCATGGCTCACAGCTGTACAAGTTATGGAAGCGCTTTTTTAAAGATAATCTGTTGCTCCAGATAGTGCATCAGCACTATCTGTAAAACAAGACCGGCTGATTGTTTCTTCATCGCAGGATCACCCTTTTCTTCCATTTTCTCAATATGTTGCCAACAGTCAACTTGGCAATATTTAATTGCAGTAAAATAGCATGTATGAATATTTGTTCAATATGATATCTAAATATCACACCCTTCTCGAAAGTCTGTTAAATCTTTCTCATTGCTGTGACAATTGCTTCTCACCTTTATCGCACTGCTTTGATACACTTTTTTTCCGATTGAAGGATTTTAGTATTGCTTTTAGTAGGATGACATACGAGTATGTTATAATAACTTCTAGTCTCTCCCTCTAGACAGGGAAGAAACTTTTACTAGCTTTTTCAGTTCAATCTGATTCATCAGCGTCTATTTTTTACGTACAGTAGTAACTGTGGCAGTGTCATATTTTAGAGTTTTAATAAATATCCGTTAGATACGGAACAGACTGTCTTGTCTGGTAGAGCTAGTTCTAAGAGTTCTTTCCAGAATAACACGTTCTAGCAAGGTGAACCTGATTTTGTCAGTCATACTTTTAATGACCTACTTAACTGTTCAATCTGACTGTTATCCCCAAAGGTCATCCGAATTTTGCGAGACCCGTGGGATGGGGAAGACAGAAATAAAAGGTTTGTGCAATTTTGAAAAACTGTGACACGGGATGGAGTAATAAAATTATTAGAGATATCCGGCCCAAAATTTCTGAACTTAAACCAGACAATGCCATTATTAAAAATAAAATAAATATAGAGGCTAGGTCTCAAAAGGATAACGGCAGGTAGTTAGGTACCAATTGGTACCTAACTACCTGCATAATAAAATATAATAATATTTAATAGCATACAACAGGAAAATTAATATTGTTACGTACATGCATTAAAACATGAAATGTGGAGAAGCGAAACTGTACTTAAGTGAATTGAAAATATTAAGTAAAAGTTACAATGCGCGAAAGAGAATGACTGGTTGTTGTAAGGTTTTAAGCGCATCAGCAACTTAGGCCATATTGCCGTATATACATTTGGTGTGCAAAACCAGTCAGGTTTTCACCTGTAGCTTCTCTTAGGAGTGGCCTGGATACGGGAAAAGCATACCAAAGGAACCTGGTGAGGTACAGAAATTATGAAGGAAACAACACCGACACAATGGAAACAAAACGGTACAAAGGGACTTTATTCAAAAATGGCAACATAGCACTGGCTGCCATGATACAGATGCATCACTGCCAAAGATCGAACAAAGGGAAGAGGTGGTCCTCAGTAGGAGATATGGCCACCCCTAACGTCGATGCAGGCTTTGCACCGCCTGTCCATATTTAGAAAAATGTTGTTGATAAGTTCTTGCGGTAACATCGTCCATTCCTCTGTCAGCGCCATCTTCAGCTGGTGAACATTTTCTGGTGGACGTCGAAGTGCCGCTAGTTGTCTCCCCAGAGCGTCCCATATGTGTTTGACAGGATTTAGATCGGCAGAAACGGGCAGGCCAATCCATACGAACAATGTCCTCATTTTCCAAAAGCATATCACAGCTGCAGTGCGATGGGGTGCGGCGTTGTCGTCCATAAACACGAACTCGAGGCCAATGGCACCTCGGAAGAAACGCACACGGGGAAGAATTACCTCAGTACAGTAGCGTGTCACTCCGTGGCTGAGTTAGTCGGTCTCAGGCGTAGATAGCAAGGTTTCCCCCCGAGAAATTGGGTTTTTTCGTCCAGCACAACAGGCAAATCGACCAGAGAACACACTCAATTTACAGTCGTAATACATGTATGGGTATATGTAAGAGATTACGGGTGGCCCTAATCTAATAATTTGAATTTGAATTTGAGTACAGTAGCATGCACCGGTTACAGTACCGCCTTCCAGTATCTGGAGTTGTGTACGTCCATCCAAGATAACGCCTCCCCAGACGAGAACACCTCGGCCTCCATATCGATCGATCCCTTTCAGTAATGTTTGCGGGGTGATACCGTGTTCCAGTAGCCGAATGGGCAGGAGCGGGAGTGCAGTAGCACACGCTCTTTGAGTAGACGGGGGTTCAAGCCCCTGACTGCTGAATACGGTCAATCTGTCAACCCGCACTGGACCAGCGTGACAGATTATGGTCCATTTCCCTCAGCATGAATTGTTGAGGAGGCTTCCATCCTGCAGTGGGTTGATAATGGCTTCACTTTACTTTTACCGTGTTCCAACCTCTCGACAGATTAGCTGACGTCCAGAATCGCTGCTGAGACTGGATATACTCTTATTATCAAGGTTCATCACCTCCACCGTTTACTCCGCCATTCTGTATGGTGCAGAAATATGGGCCTCCGCTGCACATATAAACCTCAAGCTGGTGTACACCGCTGAATACTGGCTACTGAAATGGGCCAATAACAAGCTTCGGCTACTTCCCGCTACCACAACCACCATGATGGCACAAGCACTCGACATCCCGTGGATGAAGTTCCTGATCGTGGAAAAGAGGCTGGTGTTCACAGCCAAACTCATCACAGGCCAGATATCATCTCCAAATATTTGGAACGCTTGCTCTTGGAGGATTCCACAGCCAAGCCTAAGGTCGGTACCAACACTCGTGGCTCACCACAACAGGCTTGTACTCACTGAGAGATTTCTTCCCAAGCAGATGCTCGCTGCCCTCAACCGTGTGGACGCCGACATCGACAGCATAATAAGTAACAAGAAGGACAGACACAACTTTATCAAAGCCCTTGAACCCTGATACAGTATTTATTTATTTGTATTTCTTATGTATTTATTTCTGTATTTGTGTCTAGCTCTGTGTTTTTATGCTGTGTTTGTATTTCTGTTGCATTTGTGATCGGTATTTTGTAGCCTTTTTGTATGAGTTCGCTGTATTTTGTAGCCTTTTGTATTTGTACGCCGTACTTATCTTATCTAGATGTGAACCCCTGGCGCTCGTCGCCGTGATGGGATATTGTGCTGTAACTCTACTTCACAATAAAGATTTATTTATTTATTTATCAGTAAAGAGTACCTTAAGTAAAGAGTTTGTGGTTGTAAGCTTTAGATATAGTGTTGGTCCTCAAGTTTTGCACACCACTGTAGGATGCACAACCTTAAAAATGTTTGATAAACTATCCACGATAGCAGACCGCTGTTTTGGACACCGGCATTTGTACAATCATTAGCAAGCGATCGATCACCAGGAATCTCTCTGATACAGTATTCGAGATGTAGAAAGCAAAAAACCAACTGGATATACTGTAATTTCCTTAGATGCAAAGTCCGTCTTCGATATGTTGGCATTCCCGGCTCTGTTTCTAATTCTTAGGGAGAATTTTAATTTAAAAAGAAATAATTACCCAAATGTACTCAAGTCTATTTTACTAAAGAGATCCCAAACAGCCATTCTTTGGAATATAAATTGGATTCCATCGTAAACAGAAGTGCGCCACAAAGATAAGTTCCTCTCTCTGGCCGTTATGCAGTGGTATTACAATCTCTGCTCTCACTCTGGGTTCGTCTCTTAAGCTGATGACAAAAAATACTTTATTTAGTCAGGAAAATCCATGCACATCCTGGTAGCAAACAAAAACGCAGAACAACATATATCCAGCTTGGAAACATCTTAAGTTAATTGGCCTAGAAGTAAACTATGTGAGGATGGAGATGATGAGCTTTACTAATGAGAAACAACAATATGATGCCAATGGGTCCATCAATGGCATGGTTGTGAAAACGTTAAAGGTACAAAAAGACCTGGGATTAATATGGACCGAGAATTTCTCATTCAAGCAACACTTTAACGCCAAAAGGGTAAAGGTCTATGTGGCAATGTGAAGAATCAGGATGGAATTAGTCAGCTCACTGCTTGTATGTTCAGCCATGGATGTTGCTATGGTGTCGTTTGCTTCTGTGATTTGATCCTCCACGCCTCTTTCCCTCTTGAATAATTACTACGGCCTCGAATACCGGATCCTGAGGTAGTTCAAAAATTGTCACTAGGGTATTCGTTAGTCTCCAGATCAACTCTTCATGCAAACCTGGAGGTGACACCGTGAAGGAGATTAGTGGCGCAGGAAAATCTTACCATATTGGCCCAGTTCCTGACCTTCATGTTAGATGCTTTTGACATGAGGTTAGTTGTTCATATCTTGCTGAACCATAAGTGAAGTCCTGGAGTGCTTCCAATACAACTGAAAAGAAGACTAGCATCTCTATGATGTATGTTTCTGTTAACCATTCATTGAAATGTGCAATTCCTTAGACTATTAGAGGTTGTACACTAGCAGTACGTATAGAAATGTCATGGCCGCTGAACTGTATAAAGTGATTACATTTTAATTTGGAAGCAACCAATATATATTTTAAGTTTATTAATATAACCTTTGCGATGCAGTAAAATGAGTTTTAAGCTGAGGTAGATTTTAAAACATGAGATGTATTTTATTTTTAAGTGAGTATACTGTTAAATCAAGACATTTGTCCTTATGCATTTAATTACGATCATTTCATAGTCATGGATGGAATGAAATACCTCAGACAATGTATTTCTAAGTGCCCTGCTAGCAAATCAGGCTGTTTTTAGGGGGAGAAGTATAAATAAATTAAATTAAATTAAATAAACATATAAAATTATTTTTGGGATTTTTCACGGCCTAGCCGAGCTAATTGGAGGCAAATTGCTGCTATGGATAAAGGGGTGGTTTAGGGGGAGAAGACAGAGAGTGGTAATCAATGGATACTGCTCATCGTGAACTAATGCTATTAGTGGAGTCCCTCAGGGTTCAGTGTTGGGTCCATTATTGTTTTCTGCATTTATAAATGATATTGATGATGGTATATCAAGCTTAATGTCCAAGTTTGCAGACGATACAAAGGTTGGCGAGGTTGTTAAGGACACTACTGACGCTATGCTGCTGCAACAGGATCTAGAAAAGTTGAGCGGGTGGGCTGAGAGGTGGCAAATGAAGTTTAACATTGACAAATGTAAAGTACTACATATGGGAAGGAATAACTCCAGAGTAACGTATCAACTCTGTAGTACTACACTGACAGTGGCAGAGAATGAAAAGGACCTAGGGGTAATTGTGCAGGCAGATATGAAGTTCTCTGAGCAGTGCAGATGGACTACAAGAGTAGCTCATGGTGTCTTGTCAATGATATACAGGAATTTTTCTAGCAAGGATTTAAGGAGGTGATTATTCCCTTGTATAAGGCAATGATCAGGCCACGCCTTGAGTACTGTATACAGGTTGGAGGCCTCATTTCAAGAAGGATGTCGAGCTGCTGGAACGAGTACAGAGAAGGGCAACAAGATTAGTAAATGGAACAAAGGGTTGATCTTACGAAGAAAGGCTTAAGTTTTGCAAATTACAGTGTCTGGAGACTAGGCCCCCGCGAGATGATCTGATAGATGTGTATAAAGCCTTGAATAGTTTGAGCATGCTCAATGCTGATGGTATTCTTCTTCTTGCTTAGAATAATCACCTGAGAGGGCATAAATTCAGATTGAGGAAAGACAGATGTAGGATAGATGTGCGGAAATTTGCCTTTAGCCAGCGGGTAGTTGGTTGGTGGAACAGACTTCCATCCCTTGTTGTGGAAGTTGATAGCCTAAATAAATTTAAGGCTCAGCTGGACAGGTATTTCGAACGAACGGAGGGGCGAAGTGGAAGTTTTTTTTTTTTTTTTTTTGGCTGATGCTGCATAAGCTTGCTTTCTTGCATCATATGCCTCTATTAATGCTAATGCTACTGCTAATCGGTCTCGGGCGAGAATTAAACGATTTATCCCAAAAAGTACAGGTGGTCTGTAAACATTACGCGCTGGCGCGTCATTGGACCCTAGTCCCTTGGATGCAGAAGACGAAACAGAAATTAAATGAAATGAAATGTCAATTCTGTCACTTCCTAAGATTTTATAATTTTGACTCCTGGCTCTTTGCTCCCCTGCCAGAGAGAATATATTTCCCTTGTTCATTTTATTCATCTTCTTTATGAAAGTATACACCTCAGTCGGGTCTCCTGGAAGTATTTAGTTGCAAAACTTTGCAGACCGCATCTTTTAATTTGCTCCTTGTATGGATGATGATTATCACTTTTCACCAATCTGGTTGCTCTTCTTCGAATCCTTTCGTATTTCTGTCCTGGAATTATCCTTTTTTCAATTTAAATTTATGCCACCTTATGTGTGTTGACCGAGAAAGAGTAAGGATGCCATCAGCACTTATTTTACTTAATCCATTTCAAGCCTTAAACACTTCAATTAGGCCTTCTCGTAAGTGCCTAGTTTCCAAATGCAATTTGTGTACTGCAACTTGTGTAATTGTTATCTTTCGTGGTGAGAGAAAACTCTTTTGTGTCCTTGGCTAATCTGCTCACTCTTCTTGGCTAATCTGGTCGCTCTTATCTGCACTCATTCCAGCAATCTACATCCTTCCTAAAATGAGGCTTTCAGTCCTTATAAAATTAACTATTTTATGTTTAGTGGGCGTGTAGTGGAAAAATACTCGTCAAATATCCGAAGGGGCAGGCGACAGGGGTTCTCAGTGAGTGGGTCGCGATCCTATTGGTAGTCACGGGAAATTCAAAGGGAATGAATCGAATTTTGCCTCAAGTTTTATGTTTTTTATTTTTTTGCTTATTTTCAATGACAGAATGTTATTTTATGAAGCTATGAGGTTCTGTCATTGTTTTTTTTCAATATAAGACTAAGATTCAGTTATTAAAAGTAAGTGGTACAATTACTTCTTGCCCAACTCTAACCCAGATGAAATTAGTTTTATTCATGGGAGGGGGTGCACAAATTCGTTTATCATTTACAGGATCGCGGTATCGCAAAGTTTGAGAATCGCGTGATATACCAGGATGATTATAAAAAAAAAATTCCTGGTTTGAGGTCTTATAACACTCAAAATACTTATCAGAAAAAGTTGCACTTTCGGAATCTATTATCTCGTACATTATCAAAACCGTTCTTGATTATATGTTTGTTCATGATATGCCCTCGAGTTTTGCATTTACAAATGCATATCACCAATCATTCGAAAAATCTCAATCAGGAATCTAGTCTCAGATATTAATCAAGATTCAATACAATTATTTTTAATACGAAATTAAATAACTGATGCGCTTTCCCAAATGATAATAAATCAAGATTTATAAGAACCATGATAATAGATGAAAGAGTAGTATAATGGATAAAATGAACTACAGAATACTAAACTATGCGGTTATGTAAATCTAACGTCGGATATCTCAAGTACATATTTAATACATAATTATTCAAAATTTCAACTGTTTCTACCCAGTAGTTTGAGAGATATTTTCCAGAGCTTCAAATCTCTGAAGTTATTTTATAAACACCCCAGATATAAAACTTCGCTGAAGTGGATACCTATGATAATTATAGTTTCGGAATTATTAGAATATTACTAAGTGTTATTTCTATAGCTTTCATTCTTTGTTCCTTCAGTTCTTAATTCCAATGGATTCCGTTATGAGGTTTTTATGGCATAGGGACACAACTCTTTAACGCATGAAAATGGTAGGATTTAAGGGTTGTTAAATTGCTATATTCTTTAATCTTTTCGATCACCGAGGGCTTGAGGTTCCTGACGAGATGGGAATGAGATGAAATCTTCTTTTTACATATCTATACTGTTTTATTGGATTTTATTTTATAAATTTCTCGTTCTGAAATCCAAAATTGCTATCAGACGTATAGTGCAAAAAGCCAGAGGTTGCTGTACCAACCAAAAAATAAAACATAAAATAAAATAATAAATAAATAAATAATAACAAAAAAATAAAATTAAATGAAATAAAATAAATTTAATAATAAAATAAAAACATTAAAATACCTATGGGTTTCCCTCATCGCATGTGTTTCTCGCCTGAGCATTAACCACTGGAAAAATTCCAATAACTCAAGCCAACCCATGAATGCAACTTATTCCAGTACTTAACAACTCTCTTACTAAAATAAAACTTCCTGCAATCCGACTTAAATACCGCTTTCGTTACAATTTGAATTTGTGGTCCCTACTTCTGGAATGATTTATAGCAGTGAAAACTTCGCCTCATTCATTTTACTATCCCCTCTCATAGCCTTATAGATATCAATGAGGTCGCCTATGAGGTGCTTAGTTGCCAAGCTCTGTAGCGCACACATATTCAAAGCTTATCTTCGTAGGGGTTTTGCAGATCCCACCAAGCCAGTTGCTTGTCCTTTGACCTTTTCAAGAGGCTCCATATCTTTTCTTACATGCGATCTCCATACCTGGACATAGAATTCCCAGTGTGGTCTTACAGTTGCCTTCTACAGTGGAATTATGATCTCCCTACCTCCACAAGAAAATGTTCGATAAATTATCTATTGAACATCATGGAAGTTATTTTGGGATTGCTACTCTCCAAGTTTAACCTTGCATTTTGCTGCATTAAAACATAGTTGCCATTTTTTTGACCATCCATGAAGTCTATCTAAGTCTCCCTGAAGGAGACCTGCTTCGCACTGATCATTAACCAGGCTCCCAATTTTCACATCATTTGCAAATTTTAATATCACGCGCTCTGTTCTTTTGTCGATATCATTTATGAAAATCAGAAATAACATTGGTTCCAGAACCGATCCTCAAGACCCCATTTCTTATATTTGTCTAATTTGAAGAGTACGCATCAATCACAATTCTCTGCCTCTTGCTCATTAGTATTAGTAGAGGCATATTATGCAAGAAAGCAACATCAGCCAAAAAAACAAAAAACTTCTCGTTCCATATGCCCGTCCAGCTGAGCCTTAAATTTATTTAGGCTATCAAATTACACAACAAAAGATGGAAGTTTGTTCCAGCAATCAAACACCCACTGGCTAAAGATAAATTTCTGCACACATCTATTCTACAACTGTCTTTCCTCAATTTGAGTTTATGTCCCCTCAGGTTCCTAATCTGAGCAAGAGGAAGAATCTCATCAGCATTGAGCCTGCTTAAACCATTCAAGGCCTTATGCACCTCAATCATATTATCTCGTAGGTGCCTAGTTTCCAGACGCTGCAATTTGCAGAACTGAAGCCTTTCTTGGTAAGAGCACCCATTTGTTCCCCTCACCAATCTTGTTGATCTTCTCTGTACTCGTTCTAGCAACTCTACATCCTTCCTAAAGTGAGGCCGCCAGACCTGTAAGCAGTACTCAAGGTATGGCCTGACCTTTGCCTTATACAAAGGGATAATCACCTCCTTATCCTTTCTAGCAAAATTCAAGTATATTATTACCAAGACCCCACGACCTGCTCTGCCCGCCTATCTGCACTGCTCAGAAAACTTCATATCTGACTGCATAATTATCCCCCCCCCCCCAAGGTCTTTTTCATTCTCCACTACCCTGAGTGTAGTACCGCACAGTTGGTACGTTACGCTGGGGTTTCTGAATCCTACCAGTGATCCCAATTTGTACTGTAACCTCTCATAAGGGACTAAGTCAAATGCTTCGCTGAAATCCAAGAAAACAATATTGAAATTATTTCCTACATCCAGCTCATGAGTGATATCAAAATTGCTAACTAGGTTAGTTAAACATGATTTTCTTCTAACAAAACGTATTGCGTATGTCCTTCAGAATTCCATTTCTGTCTAAATATTCCTGTATTGCACTCTATTATTGCCTCCATGATTTTCTTTACTATTTAAGTCAGACTGACAGGTCTGTAGTTACTCATTTCACTCTTTGAAAACTGCCTTTATATGAGGGGTGATATTTGATTAGAGGATTGGTGCAGGTTTTATATTTACCGCGCGAACTTTCCATAACTGCCGCTAGAGGCGCTCTCTCTGGTTGTTACTGAGCAGGCTGTATGCGCATGGCAGTATACAATATGTCGAGCTAGTGTTGCGTGAAGAGAATTTTTTAGCCGCGTGTCACTGACGATCGTTGTGAAGCAAGTATCATGTCGGACATACAGATTGAACAGCGACATGTGATTCTTTATTGTGTCAGATGGGGCTTAAATGCATCGGACACAGTTAAAGAGATGAATGAAACTGGCATTTTCTTCATCAAGAAAATGACAGGCCCCACGGCTAATATTGTGCAGGCAGTAATTACTACCACAGGTGCCGAGATTCTGCCGCATTCTCCTTTTTCACCAGACTTTACAGACCCCGTGTAATTTCTTCCTGTTTCCACGTCTGAAGAAAGCTTTGAAAGGCAAGCGTTTTTCGTCTGACACAACGATGCTCGCAGAGATACAACGGAAGCACTTCGCAGTGTTTCGAGAAATGGCTTGCAAGAAGCATTTAATGAGTGGGTACGACAGTGACGAAAGTGTGTAAAGTTCAAGGGAGAGTGTTTAGAGAAGGACAAATCCACAGAAGATTCAAATGATGACCATTAAGATAAGATTTTGTACCAGCGATACCTTGGCACTTCTTAAGTAATTGCTGCCACTCACTATATGAAAAGATTTGCTCTGGATTCGAAACCCTTCTCGACGAGAGAAACTTTCATGGGCTTCTTTACAAAATGTCGTAGTTAGTCGCTCTTGGGCAAGGTATGAATAGTTTTACCTCCTGGAAACTAGGTTTTTTGTCCAGGAAAACAGACTACCCGACGGAAGAATATACGCTATTACCAATACAATATATTTGCCCCTTATAGCCTTAGTTGCTTTGGTTCTTAACATACATCATTTGTTATCATCCTCTCAACTGAGAGGCGATGCCTAATGTAGAATCTTCAGATTCAGTCGATTCTCACTGTTGGTATTTCAATGTCCTTAGAAATTTCTAAAGTACTCTTCAATCAGAGTTGCAATTAGTGAATCTCAGGAGGAGGAGGAAAAGGATGGAGCAGCGTTTTTTCTAGTGAGTTACTCGCCAACACAGTATGTAGACATGTATAGTATCTTTTACAGGGCAGCTCCAGAACTTTACCGCTGTATTACACTCTTATGATACAAAACTTTGTAAAAGAAGGTGTGTAATGTGTTTGTGCACCGTCCTCCCCACACCCTGGTTGGTGGAAAAGGCCCAGGTTCGAACCTGGGTGACGCGAGGAATGTTAATGGGCTGTTTTCACTCCGTGGCTGAGTTAGTCGGTCTCAGGTCCCCCCCCCCCACACCAGAAACTGAGGTTTTATCGTCCAGTAAAACAGGCAAATCGACCAGAGAACACACGCAATTTACAGACACAGCACACATGGGTATATGTAAGAAATTACCGAGTGACTATAATAGTTTGGTTTTTTTTTTTTGTGCAGTGAAAGTGTTGTTTATTTGTTTCTGGCCACTTAGTCACCAGGAAAACCTGCCCAGTGTCCGTCTACACAGCAGGAAGGTGGGCCACAACTAAATATTCCGCACCCACTTGAGGTAGTGCAATACCAGTGGGTGTCAGTCATCCCGTACCCCATGTCTCAACTGCGAGAAAAAAAAAATAATAAGTTAAATAAAAAAGAAAGAAACGAGAGGGGGAATAAAGGAAAGGAAGATTGGAGAAGTTAGACAATGCTATAAAATACACCGCTCGACGAAATTAACAGAATAAAATGTTTTTCATGAATATTTTATTGTGAACAATGTCGCCGAAAGCCAATATTTGACATAATAAACATCCTGGCATGCAAATTCCGATTATCCAATAGAAATCGACCTATCACCTTATAAAGTCGCACATTATGCAAATTATTCATGTCTATAAAAACACGGGTTGCGACCACATCACTTCATTCCCTTTTTTTTTTTTTTTTTTGGCTTTCTAAGTGGTATATCCACATCTCTAGTGGTCAGGATGTCAAGTCATCGTCGTTTAGATGATTCTCTGAGATGATGGACGACTTGAAGTCTGGCAGTCGTAGGCGGAGATGTCACGTTGGCTTAATGTGTCCCGCAGTGTCCTCTCGGCACTATGGAAGGAGGATAGACTTCGTTTTTTCTTCAGAGATGACCAGCTTGTGGTTGTTCGTCCAATTTCGTAGGATCGTTAAGGCAGGGGAGAAATTTGCTCAAGTTGAGCACTAGAATCAGCTTTGATTAGAAGGATGAGTTCATCTACATAAGACATGCAGTCAACAGACCTATGTCCATATGAAGAAATTCGTCTAAGATTAGATTACAAAAGTAGGGGCCAAGAACAGAGCCTTGTGGGCAGCCTCTGACAACTGGTCGGGAAGTTTTCTGAAAATTTGTTTGTACAGTAACTGAGCGATTGAAGAGGTAGTTCAGGAGACAGCAGTAGAGGTTGAGTGAAATATTGAAGTGATGTAATCTCTTGACAATGCTGGGCCACCAGATGGCATCGAAGGCACGAGCAAAGTCAATGGAGATAGCTAATAAAAATATCTATTGGCTGTTTTATTGCAGTTTTCATCCTTTAAAATCTGGTCCCTCTATATATGATAACGACCTCGCACAGTCGGTATAATCACCGTCTTCTAAATATCGCATGGAGAGTTCGAATATTGCGTGGAGAGTCCTGAGTTCGAATCCCGACAATGATACAAGAAAAATTTTGATGGGCATTCTTCACAATGTGGCTGAGTTAGTCGGTCTCATACGAGGGTAGCATGGTTTTAATCCAGAAAACTCGTCCAGCAAATAGAAAATCGACCACAGAACCCACACAATTTACAGACATAATATATACATTTGAACATGATCTAAGTCGCTGATGCGCCTTAAACTCAACGTGATATATAGCACGTGTTTATCATTTTGTTTCGTTTTTTATTATTCTAATATTTTTTAAAATATTGAAAAAGACTAGAACGGTTCCAACCCAATTAGAATACACGCATATAAGATAAATAATATATTCAAATGCTAAAAAATTCTTGGTACACTTTTGTGGACACCTCAATATTTTTACAGACTTTACGGACAAGTCCAACTTTAGCTTTTTTTTTACACGGATAGGCTGTGGATTTAGAGACTGCTGTTAACCCTGTTCTGATCTACAGTCCTAAACTGTTTAGGGAGCTTGACCATACCGCTTATAAACAGAAATTTATTTATTAAGAGTTAAAAATATGTTAAAACTACATTAATATAACAAAATGACATAAAAAGGACACTTCTACACAGTGCACGATTTTTTTTATGCAATGGTATTAAACTAGAGATTTTTCGTTTTCTCTAACAAAAGAGCTTATGGATGGAAAAGCAAGACGGAAATGTCATGGAAAGAGAAAGGTTATTAGCTGTTGCTCAATATCGAACTTTGAGTTCTATTGAAGGTTATCATGGTACATATGCAGCTACTAAACTTATGCAAGAAGATTGGTCATTCAATAATGAAAAATGTCATAAATTTATGACGTCATGTCGTTTCAAACAGCTGAGTGCTTTACTTACCTACTGGTTGATCTTGGTATGTAGCTTCCTCTATCGTACTTGGGCTCTTTAAACTACTCTGTTTATTAGAAACTAGTGATTTTCAAAGGGCTTCTGCGTCACACTACTGACCTTCAAGGACAAGAACAGATGAATTCCGATATGTCGCACAAATGATATCATGTTAACGAGTTTTATCTCTCAAGAATAAACAACTGAAAGCTGTAAGCACATATGATATCTTGATAAGTTTATCTCAGCTCGTTAGCTGAACTCTGCTGTTTGTGTATTATTTGCTAACTCACCTTCTTTTCAGATAAACAGAATGAATCAGACCACTACCCCCAGGGGGGAAAAATATATATGTATATATGTGTAAAATAAATTTTTCTTCATTTAGTATATAACGTATTAGTGGATAAAAAGAATTTCTACCGCAAAGATGAACTTGCACCAGACAACAGTAAAAAAAAAAACAAAAAAAAAAACAATAAATAAACAGACATACTTGTTTATCTCCCTTCCTCGTCGTAGGGATATTATGATTGTTGTTGTTGTCGTTCTTGGGTTTTAGGAACATCAGCGACTAAGGCCATATTGCTCCCCGAATTTCATGGGAAAAAAAAGCCACGCTGCCCTCGCCTGACACCGACTAACTCAGCCACGTTGTGAAAAAGGCCCTTAAAAATTCCTGTCGTCATCAATGGGATTCGAATTCAGATCTTTTACACGCGGTGTGGGGAAGACGGCGACCCTACCAACTGTGCTACCCACGTGGGCTGAGATATGACTGATAATATGTGTAATTTAAATATATCCAATATATCCTTTTTGAGTACTTATTTAAACATGACATTTCCAATCTATAAGATCTATTTGATCATACAAGATGCATGAAAGACTTGTTTTATTTTTTTATTGACTGGGCAAAATCCCAGAGGATAAAAGTTTTTAAGGGACAGAATGTAATTGACTTTTGCACGTTCCTGTTCATTCCTTTGAGGTTAAAGCAGTTGGTTGACTGTAGGTCTGAGCTTTCCTTTTTCTTCAGTTCCCTTTAATGCAAAATTTACACACAAAATAGAGCTTAGAGTTTTCATTGTAGCTGTATTCTTTCTACTAATTTTAGTTTTCGTGATGTTGACCTGACTAAATAAGAGTTTCACGTCAGTGTTTGATTGAGATGCAGTCAACATATAGACAATGCTGCATTTGCAAGCTCGCGAAATCAATTTTCGCCAGTTAAATCTCTATATGAATCAACTTCTGGCCAAAACTCAGTCTTACTTGAAGTCATTGTGCGAATCATAAAATAAAGTTTTTGCAGTTCTATATTAGGTCTTTTAAAGGATTTTCCAGAGAAAAAAGTTTCATTCATGAGCACTTTTATGCTTTGTGGCAGTCGTTGGCTTTGCTGTCTTGCAAGTTCAACGACAAATTGCATACATGTTTCATGTATTTCTTTCTTTTGCTCTGAACAGAAGTCACTTGTAGATATTTCCAATCGATTATTGTAATTATTCTTGTCACTGCAGTTTTTTAAATTGACAATCATCGCGTTAGAATTATCTTCACCAACTTCAGAATGAATCACCATTGTTGTTTATTATTTCATAGAACTACATGGAGTAGTTACTGAATGTTCCTCAGGCCAGATGTGTGTAAATTTGCTTTCAGTCAGAGAGTAATTAATTGATGGAATAAACTTACATCTGGTGATGTGGTAGTAGTAGTTTGAATAACTTTAAAAGATTGGACAAATTGTTAGTGGAGATGGGCAAATAAAGTGGATTTTTGATGCTGTATATGCTTGCTTTCTTGCATAATTTTGCCACCAATACTAATACTAATACAAATTCTTCGGCAGACACCCTGTAGAGTGTGCACTGGACAGTTATAATGAACGAAATATGCATCTCATCAACTATTTATAAATAAATATTTTTATTTTATTATAAAATATTAATAAATTATGTCGTTGAGAAAATTGGTTATAGATTTTCCGAGACTTCCCAACTGTGTAGGCAACATATGTACAATGTTTTCTGCTGTTCTGAATGTCTTCTTTTTTCTGACAAGGCTTATCTTGTTTTCAACAAGAAGTCGTTTCAAATTTGTTAACTACTCTGTTTATTGCAGACCTGCTTACATCTTTCCAGTGCACAAGGCCACAAAAGGTGGGAGGAAATTATACTTGAGGCAAAGAACCAGAGGCCCCAAAGCAGAAGGTAACCTAAAAGCAGTTGTTGATATTGATATGTATTCATGGATCCCAAATAAATTCTCCTGTTCCCCCTCTGCAATCCTATAATATCTATGAATATGTTTTGTAGTATTATGTAACAAACGTATAGTTGTCATAGATGGCTTTGACACACTGAAAAGAAACGTGTTATGTACAGTAGTTATTTATTTCAATGTCCCATTTTACATGGTATATCAGTACAAATATTCATATAAACTATTTGCTTTTTTAAGAAACATACAAATATATTACTCCGATTCTTAGGAATTTTATTTATAAAAGGTTTACACATATACACAAATGTATGCCGGCATTGTATTGCATAAAAAGATAATGCTATCATGCGCACTAGGAAATTCTCTAAATTGCTTAGGCCACATTTTATAAAACAAAGAATCGCTAAAATCTTCTGAACTACTATGAATAACTAGCAATATCTAAATTTGTACTTTTTGCATAAAACAGTGTCCACAGTGTCAAATCTTCCAGCTGATTTTAATACTTCAGATATCTTTAACAAATAATATTGCTTAACATTATAAAAAATGACATTTATCACAACACATATTCAAATTGCTCTCAACTTTTGAAAGATAGCTCACATTGCACATAATCCAGCCTTATGAATAAAATAAATTACGCAGAGACACAGATTTATATTTGAAAACTTAATATCAATACTCCAAGAATTAAATAATGCTTAATATGATTAAACCTATTTCTTTTCTCATTGATCTTGATTTTATGACAACTTATGAGTTTGATTTTGCAGTCTACCACAATAGTTTCACATTGAGAAGCCAATTCAAATGACTTGATGTGAATTCTTAGATTATATGTATTCTTGTTTTAAGATTTTTTTCTTTATTTATCCTGTGGAGTATTCTGTTTCGGGATAACATTATCAATGTTTGGAAGTTGACTTTACTAAAATTAAATCCATTGGTTGGTAAAAACCATGTGGAGACGATACGGCAATCTGGTGGGAGCCCAGAAGTTATAGTTTCGCCACTGACTCCTTAAAACCTCTAGGTTTGAAATGTGTTTTCATGAAGCGTCATACAAAACACATCTATATGTGCTACATGTAAGTAGGTGTATTAATCGTATTTAACAATATTTTTTTTTTGCGTAATAACAGATACAGGTGTGTTGGATGTTTATTATATTAGCAATTGTGTCAATTTTAATTATAATTCAATTTTTATTTTTTACTGTTAAACTTGGTTAATCACAAATGAATAAGTGTTTATCACTAAGTTAATTAACTATCTGAATAAATTATGTAAACTTATTCCTCTCTTTTAAAGTTGGCTTGATGACAGACTTCCATAATGAATCCAGAAACGTAGAAATTTACCATGGTGAGTAAATTGAATACCACGGGAAGGGTAAGAGAATAAGAAGTCAGGTAATAAATAAGTAAATTTTTTTCTTTATATTCCGGGACAGCCAGATAAGACGAAACGGTCTACAAAATGCTAACTATAGGAATATTATCGTAAATCGGGATATCAAGTGGATTAACGAACTGAGTAACTGTGCACTTTTATTCTCACTAGTGGGCTACTGCCGTAATTAAGGAGATACTACTTCTTCGTGGCCGAGTGATCAGGAGCGGGAGCAGTAGCACATGCTCTTTGAGTAGACCGGGGTTCAAGCCCCTGAATACGGTAGCTCTACCGACCAGCGTGGCAGATTATGGTCCATTTCCCTCAGCATGAATTATTGAGGAGGCTTCCATCCTGCAGTGGGTTGATGATAATGGCTGCAGTTTTTTTTTAGTTTACATCTTTTTATCGTCCTTGCTATTTGCAAAAAAAATTTATAAGAGAAGGTAATTTAGAGGCTATAAAAGCCAATATAGCCCATTGATAAAGATAAAACTCTCTTGAAATTCCAGTAACAAAAATGGCTGAAAACAGATGTGCTTAACGATTACCGCAAAAAGCCTCAAACAGATATCATGAAAATAGCATTGGAAAGAAACGTTGAGGAAGAAAGATATAAAGCTAAGAGGCACGGCACGGAAATACGGATCTCAAACAAGAGAGGCACAAGCATATTGAAATAAGAAGTCCATTGCTATTCAGTGTAAATTAGAATACGACTATACTGCTGTCCCATGCGCGCTGATGACACAGTGGGTGTAATACCGTCCACCGGGTGGAAGAGGTTCGGGTTAGAATTCCGATGCAAGGAACCTTTATGGGCTTTTTTCACTCAGTTGCAGAGTTAGTCGGTCTCAGGCGATGATAGCAAGGTTTAACCCTTAGAAACCAGGGTTTTCTCTATCAGCAAGCCAGGTAAACCGAGCAGAGAACACACGCAATTTATAGACATAATACACGCCAGTAGATGAGGTAATTCTCAGATGGCTCTAAGATGACAGTTTTTTTACTGCTGTCCCATATATATTATTATAAGGCGAATATTCGTGCCATTTCTTGCAGTGAGAAATGGGTAATGGACACCGTAGAACAATGGCTGAAAAGAGAGAGAGAGAGAGAGAGAGAGAGAGAGAGAGAGGATAAATTCTGATTAAATTATTTATTGTTTTTTTTTTTAATATTTACTTTGCACCTGTAAAAGTGCAAACTAAACTGTACTTTGCTTTTGTAAGTGGGTTGTTACACACCACTTACAAAGTGCAATATTTGATGTATATATATACACATATATGAGAAAAAATTACATGAAAAAGCAAACATTTAAAACATACTATACTAATTTAATTTAAAACATGCTAAACATTTACACGGTAGATTATTAAATGCAATTCTTCATTATAAACTCAAGTGTATAAAAATATGAGTAGACAAAAACCAGATTATGACATAAGATGTTATAATTATTTATAATTACTAAACTTCAATTTAAATTTAAAACTTCATACATAAAATTTATTTTTTAATCCATTCCTATTCATAATATAAATAAACATTGGATTGATTCGATCACGATATTGGGACAAAGAAACTAATTTAAATAAACTGATAGATGATGTAATAAATGCAGTGGACTATTTTTTTTTTCGGTATTTGATTATAAACGTTATATTAATCATGGTTGAATTTTAAATAATCCTTTTAGGAATCTTCCAGATTTCAGACAGAGTGAAAGAATTGTGATGATGACCATGAATAATCTTGTGTATTAGTTTATAACCTTGAACATGCTTTGTAATATAAAAAAGATTCATTTTGTATTATTACAAACAGGCACGGTATCTTATCTGTTGTGATAATGAGGCTGAATACCATCCTGTCTCGATAGCTTTTTCAAAATACAAATCTGTATTTTTTTTCGAGTTTATTTATTAGGTTGACGATTCCCCTAGCACAATTTTAGTATGATTGTGCCAACGAAAGTAAAATCAGAAGGTTGAGAAAGGCTCCAGTGTCAGATTGTCTGGATTAGTGCCAAAATAATAAGCTTGGCCTATAGAGTGTAGACAAGATTCTGAACGCTAAGTGAGTGGAAAAAATATGAAGAAAGGAACAGTATTTTATGAGTGTTAGTGATAAAAGCAAGAGAGATACAAATCGTATTAAATGAGAAAAGTTTTTTACAAGAGGGGAGGAGAAAAAACAATCGATCAGAAAGACCACAAAAGGGAAATGTAATGAAAATTGACGAGATCTCCATAAAAATGGTAAGAAATAAGAAAGATATGCCGTTGAAGAGACTTGAGAAAATACTTAGAATAAATCAAAATGGAGAAACCGATATTGGAACAGAAGATGACGAAGTATCCTGGAAAGAAACTGAAATAAGGAGAAACAGAAGGTCATAATTTGAAATGAAATCCAGCATTAACATATCAGCTTTATCAAAAAACCGATTCTGTGCTTATTATAAAAATTTATTTCGGTGAATCTATTCTCAGATTGCTAATTTAAAAAGTTCTGCACTGCAGGATTTTAAATGATAAATTACACAATAAATTCTCTATTCACCTCCCTGTACCTAGCGATAAGGTTGTGAGTTGGAGTGCATGATACTTGGAAATAAATAATTATTTATTAGCGAGCAACTGTGGTGATTGATGCGATTACCTGAAAGGAGGGGGCAAAAATGAAGCAAACAGAAGATATCAAACGAGATGTAGACATGATATCAGACAAGAGCGAAAGAATGTTTAACAAATATAAACAATTAGTGCACTGACTCTATATAAATCTAGGGTCACTGGCTAGCAATATAATGATACATAAAAATGGCAAAAACCATGTTTAGAAAGTGGATTATTTATGCTTTCCTGGATATCTTATACATTCTTAATACCTGATATACTTCAACAAATTTGACCACTTTAAGAAATATTTTCCATAACTCTTTGGAATCTTTCGTTTTGTGACTTTATGGTTCCTTATATAAGCACTTCCTTTTCAAAAGTAAAAATTGTAAGGAATTGCAGAACTTTAGGTACTTTTTCGTCCAGGATTTATTTTCCTTTGGAAGCATAAACTCTTAATTACAATACATATCGCATGTATAAATTACTGTTCTTTACTTTTATAAACATTTCTTACATTTCTACAAGAAAAAATTTGGATAATAGAAAAATGAAGATTATGGCCAGAAAGTTCTGTACAGTTAATTTCGCACTACCACAAGTGGCTTCAGTAAAATCACGGCAAGTTGTGCTGATCTCCGTTTTGACTTCATGCAACAGTGAATCGGCTACATATTCCTTTGATGCACCACAGACTTCTCGAACACTGTCGATGACACATCTTCTTAATTTTATAGTAGCACTAGAAATTTTTGACAACAAATAAAATATTTTCAGTTACAATTAAAACGAAACTATTTTAATTTTAAAGATTTGATACTCAAAATTAAAGAAAAATTCTTAAACTGGTTAAAGGGTCATTTGCCTCACTTCAAAGCTAAATTCAAGTTAAAGTTCTAGGATTGAGTTGTTTGGATCCATTCAAACGAAAGGGTTTGTCATTTGTCACATTTGTCATCATCTGCTAGTATACACTGAAGTAACATTAGAATTGTCTGGAAATAACTTAGAAAAGCCGTTTATAATGGGGTGACAATTTACTTTTATATACCCACTGGAATGCTATTGCACAACTCCTCAACTATTTTGAATATCGCTGCTATGAGAAAGTAGTACGTTTCCAATACTTTTAAGTTACCTAAATATGAAGTATTATTTCTTTTTTTTTGAAATTCTGAACTGTCTATCATCTAAAATTGAAATTTATCTCAAAGATGACATTGAAATTTATATTTTTAATAGCTGCAAATGTTATTTTACAATAACACGAAGAAATAATTTTGCATCTGAACCCCAATAACGTTTGGGGTTGTGTTTAGTTAAGCTGTCAGGGTAGTTTTGAAGAATGGATTTAGCAGAAGATCACCCTACAATATTTCAAAATTCCATACGGTAAAGTATCAGATCTAAATATATATATATATATATTTTTTTTTTCCCTGTTTCTAGAGCATCAGTATTTTTTTCCAATCAGCCAATCATAACTTTATTTTGGAGCATCAGAATACACATTAGCAGAGCCAAAGCAAATACAATTTTTCATAAAAAAATGTATATCTAAAGTGTAGCTTTTGTGGAATTCTGTTCGCATGTCATTCATAAAAGCATGACCATCTAATCTGCAGTTAAAAATTTTGTTTAGAATTAAAGTAAATCAGGATTAAAAAATCATTAAAATTGATTAACTGGAACATGGTATACAGAATAGTTTGCACGATTCTCTACATGTATGTGCATAAATTCTGAAGGCCTTGCCACAAACAGCTTACATCTCTGATTCTTAATCTTTCCTACGATACGGAAAAGGTTAGAATTTAACCATCTTTCATTGAATTATAATTTTTCTAAATTACCACTCTTATACCACGTGAAATTTTAATATATTTCATTTAGGTGTTACCTAAACTAATATACATTGAGTAACGTTTCAGGTATCTTGCCGATACCCATCATCAGACCTTGCTATTGAGAGACAAAAATAACTTATATTTTACATTGAGCAGATCTAAATAATAATCGACTAAGATGCATTTACATATGATCAATTCTAATTTACAGAAAATAGATGAAAAATTCTAATTGGCAAATTGCTAATTTGTTATTATAACCTAAAACTTTTCATCTATTTTCTATAAATTAGAATTGATCATATGTAAATGCATCTTAGTTGATTATTATTTAGATCTGCTCAATGTAAAATATAGATTATTTTTGTCTCCCTACAGCAAGGTCTGATGATGGGTATCGGAAAGATATCTGAAACGTTACTCAATGTATATTAGTTTAGGTAACACCTAAATAAAATATATTAAACTCCAAGTGGTATAAGAGTGGTAATTTAGATATAAATATTATACTTTAAATGGATAGAAACCACGTAACGTCCTTCCCTATCCATATTACATCTTTCATTGAATATATTTTGCGCGGACCGCCAAAATCTTTTATATCTTTTGATTTTTATTAAAATAATAGAAATAATTTATTATTATGGAAGTTCATGGACGTCCCTAGATTATCGACTAGCAAGTGATACCCTAGGCAAACCATGCAATCGGTGTCCCACCTCCAAATCCCAAGGGCATGTGTAGGCCGTGGTTTATTGTAAACTGTAAAAATCTTTCTGAGTTGGTAGAGATCACACCAAAAACTTTCTACCACAGTAGAAAGTTTTTGGTGTGATCTGTACCAACACTCAGGACGTTATAAAGAAGTTGCTTTTATTTCTATATTAATTTTGTGTATTTTCAACAAAAGTTACTTGTAAAAGATCGTTTAGCATACTTTATTTCATAAAAAACAAATTTCGAAATAAAATTAGCGATCAAAACCTTCCTCGAGCAATGCATCTTGCTTTGGAAGAGAGAAGTGTATCCGATTTTCCATTTAACAAGTTATTTTAATAAAACATATATGCTTTTGCATTTGGTATTTCTTGTATGATTAACCATTGCGATTTTTAGATAATTCAGTTTTGTTTAAAATCTTTACTTGTCTTGTGCTTATTAAAAAATGCAAAAAATATTACAATCTACTTACAAAACATTCATTTATTTTCTGAAACCCCTTTTAGAATAATTTTACAAAATTTAAATTTCAATACAAATGCAGATGGTTAGGGATTACATGTTACTACTTGAGAAGTATGTACTATAGTGTATAAATGATTGCTTTTGCTATATTTTTTAATAAGTTTGTGAATTAATATCATCTATTACACAGGTAATCATCACAAGAATAAAATGTTAAAAATAACTATAGTCCTTTTATAGTAAAATTATAGAAATTTGAACGACTGCTGCCATAAAAATAAAAAATATTTCTCGTGAGAACCACTGGTCTAGAGAGATTCCTTGACACGTCCAGTAAATTTCTTAAGTTTATTCACCCACTCGTAGACTTGCTGTTGATTCATGCATGCTCAGTATGGGCGAATCATTCATGCATGATTCATTCACCTATTGCTTTATAGGGAGTTAGCATCATTTCTTGTATTCTACACGAACAGTCTGCGGTTCAGTGGAATATATACTCAGATTCTTCATTGAAAGCCATTTGAATTTATATCTAAAGATATAGAAAATTTCAGAACAGTCAGTTTTCCGTAGTTGCTCGTCGATGATATGAAAGACACAGTAGCACTTAAGAAATTAGGAAAAAGTCATCAGGTTATCTACTTTCCAAGGAAAATCATAGTGCTATTTGATACCCATCACTTTATACAAAAATGTTTGAAGATTAGGATTTAAGGTATTTTTTTAAGACCTGGCAACAGTCCGTTTGAAGTGTCAGATAGTTCAGTGATCGGGTAATGTCAAAGGTTGTTTGGCAGTTCCACTTGTTTTTCTGTTTGGGAGAGACTTGAAGGATAGATGTTGCTCACACCACCCTCTTGCTACACACACACACACACACACACGAAAAGAACGTCAGACAAAATAACATAAATCACACCAGAAATGATGATAGCAGTTTTCTAAAGCACATGTCTGTATGCTGTGAATTCCTTTTGACAGGAATATAAAGTTATCGAAAATTTGAAGCTCATTATGTTTACTATTACTAACATTTCGAATTTATTATTCTAATAGATTTACTTACTTATACAGGGCTGTCCAATTAAAATGCAATCCATAAAAAGGAATACAGAATTTAACTAAAACTGTTGAAGAATGTGTTGGAATGTCCACCTTGCTCGTTTAGGTATGTTTTATGAAAATCTGTGTACCTCCCTGACAGTGCTTGTTGTTTAATTAATCATATGTTGTCTGCGTAAGTCTATTTATTCCACAGATAAAGATCTGGAGTTGAAAGACCACGCAACTTGGGTTGGTATTCCGAATTGAATGTGCGTTCTTCTCGGGAAAAATCAGTGTTTTGCATCGCAGTAAAAAATGCTACTACTGTCATAAGGAAACTGCCTGGTTGTTGTTACAGTGCCCTCAGTACAGACTATTAATAAATGGATTGGAGATAAATAGGCAACCCTGTACAACTGTAGACCTCCAAATGCAAATCTGTGGACCTCCGTGACAGTCTTTGTTGTTTAATTAATCCATACGTTGTTTGCTCAAGTTTATCCAATCCCAGTTGTCCATCTTGAATGGATTGAGCAAGCTGAATGTGAGTGCCATTCTTCCGCTTGCTGAGGCTACACACATGAAGGGGTATAAATTTAAGTGGAGGAAGGGTGGTTGCAGAATAGATGTGCTGCGGAAGTCTGCCTTCAGCCAGCGGTCGGTAGAGTGTTGGAACAGGCTTTCATCTGTTGTTGTGGAAGTGGATGGTTTGAATAAATTCACGGAAGAACTGGACAAATTCTTGGAGGGTATGGACGGGAAAAGTGTGCAGGTTTTTTTTGCTGATGCTATATAAGCATGCTTTCTTGTATAATTTGCTCCTACTACTACTAGCAATTAGCTGATAGGTAAAATGTTTACAACTGGTGAACCTTTTTAAAAAGTCACTGATTTAGATGAGAGAGAGAGAGAGAGAGAGAGAGAGAGAGAGAAAGCGAGAGCGACAGAGCTTTTTAATTAAAAAAAGAAGGGAAATTGAAATAATTTCCAAATGTTACAAATTAACGTATATTTTTATTTTTTGACATCGCCAGAAACATTTTAATACTCTTAGTTTATATTGCACCATCTTGGTTTTTAAGAGAACAATCTACATTTCCTACAATGCATTCATTTTCATTTCCATTTATTTTCGAACTTTAAAAAACGAAGTACATATTTTGATTTATTTATGATATAGAGTATTTAGGTAGCCATATATCTTCTTTTTTAATTTATAAATTTGGTTTATAACTTAAAATTAACCACTGGATTGTTCTCCATACTGTATTGTATTTTGTGCTTTCAACCGGTCTGTTTAACACTGCTCTCAAATGTCTTTTATTCTCGCACAGATTGTTGGGGAAAGTTATAATGTGTTAGTTAAGTAAATATATATAAACTTTAAAAAAAATGTTGTAAACTTCATTAATACATTAACTTATTCACGATTGTGATCGAATTTAAAGTATTTAATTTTATTGCTTGCTGTGCACAGAAATCGAAAGGTTTAAATAATGGCAACTAGATGGCGGCACGTTCGCAGCAAATATTCAGCAACTAATTTGTGATGTAACCAATATTGATATATTTTCTTTTTTTTTCGTCCACTTACCAGCACGTTCTAGTTCGCCTTTTGTCTGCATCCGGTTCGAATCGTGCTGCATCTCTCCTTTCAGTTTTCCAACTGCTCAAACAGGTGTCATACCTAGTTTGGACACTATTCAAACACCAGGAATCTATAGAAAAAAGGAAACAGAATATTAAACAAAATTTCTTATACAGTTTTTATAGTAGAAAATAACATTTACAGTTTTATATACTCTGGATAGCCTTTTTCTGTATTCTATAACACTACTTTTCAACTTTTTTCGGCTGTCGAAACCTTTTGTGCTATTTTCTTATTATACTAATAACAGCAGAAATGTGAACCACGTGTTAGTTTTCAACTGTTATTAAAATCCATGAAGCAATACGTAAAGAACATTACGAAAGTGTTGACAACATTCTACGATCTGAGGAACATTTTGTTATATGTTTAATTTATTAAATTATAGCGCCTGAAATACGTGTTAGGTTTTAAATCCAAATTTTCAGCAGAACCCTAGACAGTATACTCAAATTAAATAAAAAAAATTAATTATGATAAAATATGCGAAAATTTTTTGAACGCATTTTTGCTTATCCATTTGATTATTAAAATATGTTATCGATTATTGCTTGCGCTTTATTATGGTCAGTAGGTAATTCTATATTTTGCATAATTCAAGTGGAGTAAAATAAATTTTTCCAAGTTGATTTAAAACTGCAGTAACCTGGAACTTTTAAGCCGTTTTTGTTTATTTTTTCTAATAAAAAAGGAAAAAATCCGGCAAGTTATGTAACGCACGCAGTGCGTTTCATAACTTGCCGGGTCGAAATCTAACATGTATTCAGGCTCTGTGATTTAATAAATTAGTAAATTAATAAATTAGTAAATATAATAAATTAATAAATTGATTTAATAAATGTAGTTTCTGAGTAAATAAATTTCGATATCATCAGTTCCGATAATAAAAAACGTTAAGGTATGAGATAATCTCAAGGTCCTTCTTACTGACTTTATCTTTATGTATTCCCTCTCTTAGTAGCAATAGAGAAAGAAGTACACTGAAAGTGGTATTATTTGATCTGTCAGGCGTGTAGAGGTTTATATAATATCAGGAAAATATTAAAATATATTAATAACCCGTTTCATTAGATTTCCCCAAAATATCTAAATTTTTACATTACATTAAAATGATTAGCAACATTAGGGTTAGCAATGTTAACGTTGCTATCATTTTTGTCCTCGTGGCTGGGTGGAAAAGATCTGGGTTCGAGTCCCTTCGATGATGTGAAGAATTTTTATGGACTTTTTTTACAACGTGGCTGAGTTAGTTGGTCTCAGGCGAAGGTAGCATGGTTTTTTCTCCCGGAAACTACGGTTTTTCGTCTAGCAATCAGAAAATCGACAACAGAACGCACGCAATTTACAGACAATATACACCGATGAGCCAAAACATTATGACCACCTACCTAATATGATGCTGGTCCTCCACGTGCAGCCAAAACAGCTCGTACCCAGTGAAGCATGGACGCTACAAAATTTCTAAATGTGTCTTGTGGTATCTGGTACCAACAAATAACCAGCAGATCCTGTAAGCTCCTTGATTGAGGCACCGCAGATTGGAGTTGCTGTTCCAACACAAACCACAGATGCTCGATGGGATTGATGTCTGCTGAATTTGGAGGCCAGGGAAATACCTGGAAGTCTTCTTCATGTTCCGCGAACCAGTCTCGAACAATCCGGGCGGTGTGGCATGGCGCATTATCCTGCTGAAATACGGCACTTCCAGAGGGGAAAACCGTTGCTATGAAAAGGTGTACCTGTCAGCAATGATGTTTAGGTAGGTGGTAGATGTCAGAGTGTCTGGCACATGGATGATTTGGACCCAGGGTATCCTAGCAGAACATCGCCCAAAGCATGACACCGCTGCCACCGCTTTGTTTCGTCCCATGGTGCATCCAGGTGCCATCACTTCCCCAGGTAAACGACGCACATGTACCCGGTCGTCCACATGTTGCAACAGGACACGTGATTCATCGGACCAGACGACCTTCTTCCAATCACTCGAGGTCCAGTTTCGATGGTCGCTGCCCATTGTAGGCGCTGTCGCCGGTGAACCGTGGTTAGATGGGCACTCGGAGCGGCCTGCGGCTACGCAGGCCCATTTTCAGCAGGATTTTATGTACTGTGCGTTGTGACAGATTATCCTGTCATCAGCATTCCAATTACCAGCGAGTTGCGCCACAGTCGCCCTTCTGTTGCTACGTACCATCCGGGAGAGCCTTCGTTCACTTCGAGCATCAATGAGCCGTGGTCGTCCAACACCTCACCGGCGGTTCGTGGGTTTCCCCTCCTCGGACCACTTTTGGTAGGTACTAACCACGGCTGACCGTGAGCATCCCACCAGTCGTGCCGTTTCGGATATGCTCTGACCTATTTATTTATTTTTTATATATTTATTTATTTCCGCCCCCCGGCTTACTTTGGCTATGTGGGGAGAAATTAAAATTTTTTAAAATTTAATTATTATTTTTTTATTTTATTTTAATTTGTTATTTTTATTTCTGATTTTATTTTTATTTATAATTTATTTATAATTTATTTATTTTTTATTATTAATATTTTTTATTTTTATTATATTTATTTATTATTATTTTTTTTTTTTTGCTGCACTCGGGATTGGGTAGCCTGGGTGCGGGGTGATGGCACCCACCTGTATAGCACTACCTCAGGTGGGTGTGGGTTTGGTGCTAATTCGCACAATGAGAGTTTTAGTAGGCCCAGCTTGGAAAACGTGACTGGGACGGGTGCCAGGAAGCAGCTGCCTAGGGGTGACTGCTTCCTGGTGGTGGGGTGGCCTGAATATAATGTTCAGGTCACCTGTAATATTCATAGAGTACATGTTTGATTATAATTTTAGGTGGATTTGGACGAGAGTCTTGGGGCCACCATAGAACAGAAACAAAGATTATGAAGGATATGCTCTAACCCAGTTGTCTGGCCATTACAATTTGCCTTTGTCAAACTCGCTTAAGTCCGCTGCCTTTCCCATCTGAAGAACAAGAGTAACGCTGATTAACGGAGTTCAGTATCAGGCGTTTTTTATACCGTGTGTGTCCCGACCCGCGCCGTGGTTCACCTTCAGTTGCTTCGATTTGCATAACGATTGGCTGGTCATAATGTTTTGGCTCATCGGTGTATATACGACTCAATATGGCCTAAGTTGCTGATGCTTCTAAAACCCTATTACAACAACAAAAACAACAACGTACATTTTTTGATTAGCAAGTATTTTCCTACCTCGTTCGCCGGAATGCTGCTGCGGATTATATGGATCATAAGTGCCCGGATAGCTCGTCACTCTAGGGTAACTATCACCATAATTCGTGCGATCTGGATAATTCCTTGGGTAATTGGAATCGGGGTAATTCCTTGGGGAGTTAGAATCTGGATAATTCCTTGGATAACCGGAATCTGGATGGCTACCAGAACCACCAGAATCCGTCCTGTCTGATGCACACTGCCATGATAACTCTTGGGCTTTGTCCATTAGGTATGTTCCTAAATAAAGGTCATCTTCCTGATAGCATCGTGTTCGAATTTCTGAGTTAACACAGTCACGGAATAATATGTAGCTCCTAGAAAAGGATAAAATCTCAAATAAATACAGTGTCACACAGATAACATGAAATAGCGTAACATTACACTAAACTGTTTAGAAATTGTTATTGTGAGTTACCAAGGCCAGTACTTAAAATGGTATATAGTGAAGTTCGAATTACTTCACCACGTGAATTTCATGACATGATTTATTGAAGATAGCCACTTTTAAACTCGTATAACAAGAGGAATGTATTCATCGCACGAACCCAATGGTCCGGTTACGCATTTAAGTTAAAATGAAATCTCTAGTTGTAGTTTCAAAATCGATCAACAAAAAAGATAAATGCATAAAAATTATTAAATGACGAACTGATATCAAAATACCAAATTGTATTACACTAGTGTCCAAAAGTTTTGTCACAAACTCCAAAATCCAAATACTTTGTCCTCGTGGGTAACGAAGTGAATATAATTACCATCTTCTCCACACCAGGTGGAAATGGCTTGAGTTCGAATCCCGTCAGTGACGCAGAATTTTATGGGCTTTTATTTCATATAATAAATGAAAGATATTGATTATATATACAGATCTTATCCTTCCTTCTTGTAGCATAAATTTTATGAGCCAATGCTTGTGTAATCATCAGTATCAATTTAAAAAAAAAGGGAGAATGAATCCAATGTAGAATGTAATCAAATTTTACGCCAATGCACGCCCCACAACCTCTTCTCAGGTTGAAAACGAAAGCATATATTAAATGAAAGCAGTATTTCTATTTGGAAAATAGAACACAAAGTCCGTGAATACATTTGAGAGGGTAACAAGGACTGAAGTGGATCTTCTTAGAATACCCACAGTTCCCAGTCATACTTTATGGAATAATGAACCGTGCGAGTCTGAATGGTACGATAATATCATTACGATGTAGTTGAAAATTTACGCTGTCGGTCCATTTGTTTTTGCATTCGAAATTTCATTTAATTATAAAGGTCTTAACATGTTTAAAACTATTTGGGGATTTTCATAACGGGATTAAAATATTGTGCTTGACGGACTATGCTTATAGTCTCAATGGGACTAAAGGAATTACTGATTGGTGTAGGAAGAATGGTACACGATACTTGGACTCTTCGTGATCAGAAATGCTTTGGTGCTAAGCCGAACAATCCCAACCTGTAAGATCGCTTTTCATTACGATTTTACAATATGCAGGCCAAAAGGTGTCTAGTTTGCGAGATCTTAGTTCACTTCGTCTATTGAAGGGAAAAACTAGAGCATTTAAATGCAAATAAGAATTTTCATGCATGGCCTGGAGACATTAACTGAATAAACTGTAATTTATTGTTATAATTATTAACCATTAGTCTACACTTAATCTCACCAACCTGCAAGGTTCGTATGAGGTACCCCTGGTATTGGCAAGGTAGTTTTCACAACGCTGGAATTCGTTACTTCGGAAACACTGCCTGTCCGTCCACCCTAGGAGGAGATTTAAAAATTATGTTAATTATGAAGACTAGAATACGATAATAAGATAAGCAAACACAGCTAGTAAAGATACTTATTGAACTATAGTGTTTCCCAAATGAATTCCTAAATTCAAATCTCACGAGAAACATAAAAAAAGGACTGGACAATATATTTCATCGGTTTATAGCTAACAAATAATATACAGAAATGTTCGAAAAGTTTGATATTTTCATATACACTGTGCTGCCACTTTATTAGGTACACCTACCTAATAGCGTGTTGAGCCTCCGTTAACCTTCAAAACAGCCTGAATTCGTCTAGGCATGGATTGAACAAGATGCTGAAAACGTTGTGCAGGAATGGAGTACCATGCAGACATGAGTGTGTCACGCAGTTTCTTGAGATTCAACGGAGGTGTAGGGCTGCAGCGAACAGCCCTTTCCAGCTCATCCCAAAGATGTTCAATAGGATTGAGATCCGCGGACTGAGCGGGCCACTGCAACAAAGAAAAGTCGTTGTCATGTTCCTGGAACCATTCCATAGTGATTCGGACTTTGTGCACCGACGCATTATCCTGCTGGAAGTAACCATCTGACTGAGGATAAACTGTCAACATGAACGGATGCACGTTGTCAGCAACGATGTTTAGGTACGATGTGGCATTCAGACGTGAATCTATGGGTATCAATGGACCCAACGTGTGCCAAGAAAACATTCCCCACATCATAACACTGCCTCCACCACCTTGCATAGTAGACGTCAGACATGACGGGTCCATGGATTCATGTTGTTTTCGCCAAATTCTGAGCCTTCCGTCAACGTGATGCACCAGGAACTTCGACTCGTCAGACCAAGCAACTGTTTTCCAATCCTCGATAGTCCAGTGCTGGTGTTGCTGTGCCCACAGGAGGCGTGCTCTCGTGTTCTTCATTGATAACAAAGGTACGCGATGTGGCCGTCGGCTGTTGTAGCTCAATCGCGACAAAGTGTGACTAGTGGTCTGTTGCGATATCTTGTTCTGCGCACCAAGGTGCGACATTGTGGCCAGTCTGTTTGCTTGCACAGTTCTAGCCATCCTCCTCTGACCTCGCTCATCAACAAACAATTTTCTTCCACAGGAGTGCCGTTGAGAGGATGTTTTCTGTTCGTTGCACCATTCTCGATACACCCACCCTTGAAACTGTGGTGCGTGAAAAGTTCAGGAGAACTGCCGTTTCAGAGATGCTTTGTCCAGCATGTCTTGCACCTACTACCGTGCCACGCTCGAAGTCCGTTAGATTAATCACTTCTTTTCCCCATTCTTGCTACAGTTTGTACGCTTAATTGATACTAGAAAGGTTGTTCTGCTGCATTTATCTCCACAATTGTGGTCATGTGACTTGCAACGTTGTGGGACAAACCATTTGTGTGCACAGCAGGGGTGTACCTAATAAAGTGGCAGCACAGTGTATATAGTAGTGGATAAAACCTTGAAACTGTGCAAATCGCTGAAATTATCATAAACATTTAAATTACAGCGTTATGCAAAGCATATTC
The DNA here is from genome assembly GCF_048544385.1 of Mastigoproctus giganteus. Classification (NCBI taxonomy): domain Eukaryota; kingdom Metazoa; phylum Arthropoda; class Arachnida; order Uropygi; family Thelyphonidae; genus Mastigoproctus; species Mastigoproctus giganteus. Next base: position 239,771,856 of record NC_143576.1, read on the forward strand.
ACTTTTGAGCGTCGTCTGATTAACATCACTGATGCCATTTTTAGTTGTGAACTGACATCATATTTTGTATTTAAGTTCAGATCTATTATTCCAGATCAGTCTGTTTTGTACCGATCATGGATAAATCAAGACCCTTAAAATGTGCAGTAATATCTCATTGTAATGTGTTTTGCCCAAAGATTAATTGCCTCTTAAAGAAAATACTATAATTCTCTGTAATATCCTGTTTAATATCCAAGTTCCAAGAAATGGGTAATACTACCAAAGAAAATTAGAAATGGAAAGGAGAAAAAAACTTCTGTTCTCAGTCAGGATCAAACTATTATATTAGGGTCACCTGGTAAGTTATTACATATAACCAAGTGTATTGTGTCTGTAAATTGCGTATGTTCTCTGGTCGATTATTATTATTATTATTATTATTATTATTATTATTAGCCATATTGGTGCAAGGAAGCCTGAGGCTTTTGCTGCACCGGCCAAAAAAAAAAATTTCCCTATTACCCTGAGAGAGAGAAGTAGAAAGGAATAATCAAGAAAGAGCAGAATGATGATATCCAGCTGAGGACCCTGGGTGTGCCAAGCCCATACTCACCAGATGTGAGCCCCTGGGATTTGCCTGTTTTGTTAGACGAAATCCCCAGTTTCTAGGGAAAAACCTTACTATCTACGCCTGAGACCGACTAATTCAGCCACTGAGTGAAAAAAGGCACATAAAAATTCCTTGTGTTATCGCCGGGATTCGAACCCGGGCCTTTAACACAGGTGTGGGAAGGAAGGTGGACGATACCACTGTGCTACCGTGCAGACTCTCAGTCACGATCGTAATTTGTATGACCCTTCTCTCAAAAACTGTGTTATAACCAAAGAAGAGCGTGCTGTAATACTTGTAAGTGCTATAACTGTTCGCCAACGATTGTGTTATGTGGGACTGAAAGCGTATCATACTAGGACAAAGTCTTTTCTGACGAAGAACGCGCGTGAAGCTCTCTCTTAAAATGGCCAAAGAATAGACGTGCCAATTGCAATTAATGGGGCGACTTTATCTTCTTGGACGAGTCCAAGTTTAATCGTCATCACAGGCATTACGAGATTGTGATGATGGGTCGTGTTAGTCAACGAAAGATGGGAAATTTCGTCATGATTATGTTCAGAAAACATTTAAGTTTCAGTTTAGCAACATACTGTACTGTGGGAATACCGTTCTGGAAAAGGTGTGGACGGGTTTCGTTTCAGAGTACAAATGGTGAATTTTTGGAGGACATCTGTGTTTACCATCGTGAATTGCATTGAATTTAGAGGATGAAGGAAGGATGTACAGCTGCTAGAACGAGTACAGAGAAGGGCAACCAGATTGGTGAGTGGAACAAAGGGCTTTTCTTACTAAGAAAGGCTTAAGTTCTGCAAATTTAAGCGTCTGGAGACTAGGCACCTGCGAGATGATCTGATTGAGGTGTATAAGGCCTTGAATGGGTTGAGCACGCTGAATTCTGATGGGATTCTTCCATTTGCTCAGATTATGAACCTAAGGGGACATAAATTCAAATTGAGGAAAGACAGTTGTAGAATATATGTGCGGGGATTTGCCTTTAGCCAGCGAGTGGGTGATTGCTGGAATTAACGTCCATCTGTCGTTGTGGAAGTTGTTGGCTTAAATAGATTCAAAGAAGAACTGGGCAAACTTTTGGAGTGAATGGATAGGTGAAATGGTAAGTTTTTTACCCCCCCCCCCCTTTTTTGGCTAATGCTGTATAAGCTTGCTTTCTTGCATCATATGTCACGACTAATTTTAATGGTAATGTCTTACACGAAGATCTTGATTCTGATCAAGCGTTACGTGTCAAGTATATTTGCATATCACATTGTGGTACCTAATGGAATGGATACTGCGTATATAAGTGTGTGGTATCTTGCATGATTACTTAATAAAAACTGGTGTAACCCAATATGCTATTAGCAAATATTTAAATGGGAGATATTTGATTTATATATGGTTTAAGTACGTAAGAATTAAAAATGCTTAAATTTATTTTTGTGGAAGACCCCACTCTTCATTCATGGCCTCCAAATTGGTTGATTTTGTAGGCTTTTAGGCGCATCAGCAACTTAGATCATATTGCGCTGTTTTCTGTATAGTAAATTACGTGTGTTCTGTGGTCGATTTGCTGTTTATTGGATGAAAAACCATGCTATCCTCGCCTGAAACCGACTAACTCAGCCATGTTGTGAAAAAGATCCATAAAGATGTCTGGCGTCATTGACGTGATTCGGACTCAGGTCTTTTCCACTCGGTGTAGGGAAGACGGTGATTATACCAACCGTGCTACTCAAGAAGGCTGGGCCTACAAGATTGAGCAAAAATATATAGCCGACTTATCACGCATGCGCACTTTCTTTTATTTATTTATTTTTTGCTCTTTTTTTGTTATTGGCATAATAATATTTGTTATTTTTTGATATGTGAATTATTCCAAAAAGCAAAAACATTTATTAATGCGATTTGCACATTTCTGTATAAATTTTGCAATTAATATCATCCACTTTCCCATCACTACTCACTTCCAAGCGATCCACAAGCTGAGGAAATGTAATCTTTACTTTTCCTCAAGAGGTCGCTGTTTCTCTCCCTCTCTGAACGACTCGAACACATAGAAGTTTGCCACAAGAAACAGTTGAAGTTATCTAGCAGTTGCCTAAAGCACAGATAATAAATATAAGCTTAATTATACCAGTAATTTTTGTAAGTTGATATAAATATAAATGCTATATTAAATGAATGGACTAAATAATGGATTGTAACTCAAATAATAGCTATCACCTTGTAATATTTTAGATTCGTAATAATTATTATTTGATGACTTAGATTTACTTTATCAATTACACCAGCTTAGTGGACTTATTATTTTTTGTTACTTTTTACCATCTAAAATGTGCAAACGTGAAGCTACAACTCTGTCCAATACTTCAGACCGAAATTATCTATATGGAAGACACCAAAACTCACCTACATATTCGCTGGGTGTCGTAGGACTGGTAACTGGTTCTACTGTCAATCACGTTTCGCTGGAGGAAGTCTCTGCACTGTTGTGACCTACTATTAGAGCAGTACTCATTTCGGCAGCACGTAATCTGACCCGATGACCCTAAAAGTGGAAGACAAACGTGTATTCATCTAATTAACAATGATTTATTGAAGCTGATTCTAAAGCTGGAGAACACACTAAATTTAACTAGTTCGTGGCAATGCCATCTTTGTATACGATAATGGACCTCTGGCACTTACCATCTGGGGCTTCCAGATGGTAGGGAGCCTCCGATGGATATTATTATTACCATACAACTTCTTTAATGACTGTAAAGACAGCAGAACTGGTAAATAATGGTGACTTCACTTACATTGAGTTGTTAATTCGACTACAAATTTCTTACTTTTAATATCTAGCCTTTTATAATTATATGCGTAATAGAACATGAATTAGTCAATAGATAGCTGTTAGTGAACGTCTAATAAAGATTAAATTTAGCAGTTTAAATAAGATTAAAATTTAATAAAATTACATAAATATATAGTCATGAATACTTACATTCTTGTAATGCTATTCTTATGACACCATCAGCCTCACATATCAAGACAGAAGTTTACAATTAATTATATTGATATGTTTTGAATTTCACTCTCAAACTAAGAATTTTTGAATGAAAACTCTGCTTAAATTCTCCTGGGGCCAATCATAGCTTGTACCTGAGTATATTTCTCGGTTTCCATTTTATTAAATGAATTTAAATAAATAAAAAACATTTTATGTAATGATTATATTGTTTACCCACTTAAAAACTTTAAAAAATATGTTATTGTTAAGTTAAATTGCGTACCATCTCTGCCATATCCATAGTTTGAGGGTGGACATTGATCACATGATCCTGTTCCAACTCCCGATCTTCTTGAGCTATAGGAATCATCACTTGAACATAACCAAGCATTTTCTCGACCTTTATCTACCATATAACTTGCCAAATAAATATTTTCTTCAGAACTGCATCTGTTCCGGACTATGTCATTAACACAGTTTAGCATTGTGTTGTACCTCCTGGAACACAACAGTAAAAAAAAAAACAATAAAAATATTAAATGTGAAAACAGTTTCCTGGATATGCAAGGAGTGGACAAAATAATGAAAACACCTAATATGAAAGTAGTAGTTTTTGTGATGGCTGTATGACGTATTTATGAACATGCAGTGGTGTAAGGAGCACAGAAATTGGACACCTGATGATTGGAAACATACTATATTTTCAGACGAATTATCATTCATGCTTTTTCCAACATCAGGGCGAATACGTTTGGCAAATGCCAGAGGAAGCGCATCATCCAGACTGTCTTGTGTCGACCGTCAACCATGGAGGAGGAGGAGGAGGATCAACAATGGTTTGAACAGCAATATCTTGGGTATTCTTTAGGTCCTGTTATCACCCTGGATGGGCTAATTACTGATTAATTTGATATTCTAAGTGACTATGTTCATCCCATGGTGCAAACATTGTTTCCAACAAGCGATGTCATGTTTCAAGATAATGATGTCTCAATACACACAGCTAGATATGTCCAATCTTGGTTTGAGGAGCATGAAATTGAGGCTAAGCATCTTCCATGGTCTGCATTTTGAACCACTATAGGCATAGTTAGAGAAAAGAGTGAGAATCAAATTTCCTTCACCTTCATCACTCAAGGAGCTTGAAATTCCTCCATGAAGAATGGTCCAATATTCCTTTTAAGACAGTTCAAGATTAAATGAATCTATTCCAGAGTAGAGGTGGCCCAACCCATATTTGTGTATTCCTGTAACTCTTCCGCAGGTGTTTTCATTATTTTGCTTACCTCCTGTATAAAAATCATATATCCATAAACAATATGTACACTCTTGGGAAAAAAAATATAAAAATTGCAGAATATATGAAAAACATATATTTAAATACGTTTATTATGTTTATTATTACAGCGTATTAAACGTTTAACACAGATTTTTATCATTAAAATGCAAATTAAATATTTTTATTGTTATTATATAGTTAGAAGTAGTACACACGAGATTTGGTACTAGAACGCTCCTGTTTCATCCATTGGTATTCGAGATTCTGGGTTTGGAAAAATGTTTCCATGTGAGGTTCAGAAATTTTGGTAGTATTTGTAATGCTAAAGCCGTATCTTCCAACCAATATACAGTGGCGGACAAAAAAACTGCATCACTTGTGAATTTTGCAAATAATGTGTTTTGCGCTGCATTGTGGGTTGCAGAAATGTTCGAAATGCATTTGTTAGATGGGATATATATATATCTCTGTGAATGAAATCCAATAAAAAGTCTCCACCTGATATACCTAACTTCCACAAATATCTTCCCAAAGGGTAAAATGCATAATTAACGGAAATATGAGAAATCATACAAATGGCAATCATGACAACCAAACATACATTTTTTTGCATTTACGTGTACAAACTGAAATGACAATTTAACGTAATAGTATTATGTACTGTAAATTAGCAAAATAAGTCCTCAATATTTTGTTGTTCCTCCTCGAGCTGCAATTACAGCCTTGCAACGATCTGGCATAGAGTTAATAAACTTCCGGATGTATGGTTGCCCAATTTCGTGGTACCACACCCTTAAAATGCTCTCCTGCAGCTCAATCTTATTTGTTGGTTCTTCTCAACCAGCTTTCAATAGAGTTCAAATGTTGACTGTTGTCGGGTTGGTCCAATACTGTAATGCCAGCATTTCTGAGATATGACTGCACCTTAAGGCAGAAAAACGAGGGAAAACATTGGCGTAAGTATGTTTTAAGCCTCGTGAGACAAGAAGACAAACTCATTATTAAATCTAAATAGCATAAAACTTACCAATTTTGCTGTGTGGCAAGGTGCTGAGTCCTGTTGAAAAATGCAGTTCGGACGTCTGTGTGGTGGTCCCTAATAACGGATTTCAGGCACTCCTCCAAGATAGTAGTGTAGGTTTCTACATTCACCGTTCCGTTAATAAACTTAATTCGCCCCACCCCTTTGCTTGTTATGCATCCCCAGACCATCTGACCGGCTGTGAACTTTACAGTCGGTGTTATGCAGTCAGGATGGTATACCTCCGATTTTCGTCTTCTGACATATCGCTTCCCATCCGATCCATGCAGGTTGAATAGCCTGTGTGCACAGCGGTATCGTCACCGTCCTCCCTACACCGGGTGGAAAAGGCCTGGGTTCGAATCCCGTCGATGACGCGAGGAACTTTAATGGGCTTTTTCCACTTCGTGGAATTCCGTTAGTCGGTCTCAGGTGTAGATAAAAAGGTTTTTCTCCATAAACTGGGTTTTTTCGTCCAAGAAAACAGGCAAATCGACCAGATAAACGAAATTTACAGACATAATATATAAACAGATACATGAAAGAAATTACTGGTGGCCCTAATATAATATAATAATAAATGCAGGTTGAATTTCGATTCGTCAGAAAAGATGACGGTGTCCCATTGCTTTTTTGTCCATGAAACATGCGTTTTAGCCCAAGCAAGTCGCTTCTTCCTCATTTGTTGGGTCAACAAAGGCTTCTTCTTGGGCCGATAGGCACGCAGACCACATTCCGAAAGCCGTCTTTGTTAGTTCGTGCACTTGTTTCAACTTTGATAGTTCGTGCACTTGTTTCAACACCGGAGGCCATCTCAAAGGCCTTGCCGACCGGGCTAGCCGAGTGGGTAAAGTACCTGCCCGGCAACCCAAAGGTCGCGGGTTCGATTCCCGCCTCGGGCTTGGATCAAAGTACTGCAAAAACCTTGGGAGGTGCAATATGGCCACAGAAGCCGATGCGCCAACAACTACCAAATCAAAAAAAAAAAAAAAAAAAAATCTCAAAGGCCAGTTTTAAATCAGGAGCACCAGCATCGCGATTACGAAGGCATAGTCGTTTCAAATATCGATCTTGGAAAGGCGTAGTCACTCTCTTACGGCCTGATCCAGGTCTTATCTTCACTTCACCGGTTTCACGCTTTAATTTCAGCACTCGGGATAATGTTGACCGATGGCAGGCTATTTTATCAGCGATAACACGCATAGAAAGCACTTCAGAAAGTGCTTTCTAGACAGAGCACCGGCTACACTCTTTTTTTCTTGGTGTCAACTGAACATATGGAGCCATGCTAACACCTCCGCAAAACAGGATACCGTGAGAAACGGCTGATGCAATACCTTGAAATTACTGTCTGATGCAACAGAAGTGTTATCTGACGCAATACCTTTGTTTTGCGACAAAAATGATTGTAATAAAACAATATCTTATACATTTCACTACAAACGTTGCTTTTTTTAAGGTGATGCAGTTTTTTGTTCGCCATTGTACCTATACATTGCTAGTTTCAGTCCAAGTGAAGCATCTTTGAAAGTGCAGTAGGCTAAATGTATCATCGTGAAAAATATGATGAGTGTTTCCCTCCACCCTGGCAAGAGAATATTTAGTATTACGATCTTAAACGCGAAATAAAACTATCAGGATTAAGTTATATTTCGAACAATTTTTATAAAAGTTATTCTGTTTCAAATACAAATAACCAAGCATTTAAGTAATAACTGCACCAAGAGTACGTTATATTTCAAATAATTTCCTTACCAATAAAGAAATCAAGATAGCTGTATTTATTTACCTACAGTTGTCAAATGAAAATGATGTTGCTGATCCTGATTCGTAGGAATCTCCGCATCTTTTCATTTCATCCCGGTTAAAACATTCACTGGTTCTCCAGTCTGATAAAGCAAACAGTCGAAAAAATGAACAGTCGATTGTCTTGAATAATTAAGGATAAAAACTTGAACTGTGTTATATATCAAAAAGTTAATTAATAACCAAATTTTTATTTTTTAAAATATAATTGCTTATATTTTTACATAAAATTTGACTTTCTGAGATGTGGTAACATGATAGATGAACAATATGATCAGAATATGCAAATCAGGTCAGATATAAAAGTTCGTAGTTATTGCATTCATAGAAAGGGGTGACCAGATCGTTAAACGTGTCCATAATGATAATTTTATGGGTATACCAACAAAATAAGACAACAGAAGAGGTGAAGGTGTCTCAAAAGAAAACTTCAGGTTGGCCAGGAGTTTCAGCATACCAGAATGGCTTCGCTCTGATATTAACGAGACTTTATAAGGAGAAGATAGCAAAAGAACCCTGTTGAGTTCTCAGTGGCCACACAAACGAGTTTAGAGTCAAACTCCACACATAAGACTTCAAAAAGGGAAAGGAAACTCTAAACGAGATGGCCCATCGCTTATATTCTCCATTATTTTTGCCTACAGAAGTGTTCGTGTCTAGTTTCGCGTCTGTGGAGTCAAGACCAAGGGTCAATATTCTCTTCACAGATTCTTGTAAATCGAGATTCAGCCTTGAAACTGATTCTCGGTATGTTCTTATCTTGAGAGTATATGTAAAAAGCTCCCTTTTCGTTAATAGTAGGGAAATGATCCAATATCGTAGCTCTTTATGATGAGGGGATGATGTTAAACAACGGGAAAGCATAATGATTTTGAAGCGTTTACTGCATGAGATCTGTCAACAAATAATGGTACCATCTTTAAGAAAATGGGAATATTGAAATTCTGATAATTCGTAAAGGAATTAACGCTTTTAAATAATTAATAATAATAATAATAATATTCTGGTGGACATCTCCAGTGTTTGTAGCAGATATGTAAAATTTCAGTTTATGTTCCATCAGGTTATTATTATAAACAGACAGAATATGGTGACCTTGTAATGCCCTTGCATATTTTTATTGATTTCCAACCTGTTGTGTGCAGTTATTAACATAAAATAAACATATAGTCTGTATTGTAAATAAAAAGTAGTGCAGGTAATAATTCATTGAGATCCGAGGATAGAATTCAATGTAGACCTAAATAGTTATAAATAAAGTACTCTAAGTGAAAAGTTATGTATCTAATAATCATTATTTTAGAGATTTTTACATGACCAATTATTACATGAAAACTATAAAAATCATTTTAAACAGCGTGGTTATAATACAATTAGAATGAAGCTTTCTATTCACAATTATACGATTTTAAATTCTAACTTTGCAATTAGTAAACAAAGATTAACAATGAATTTATAATAATAATAAATTTTTCTTAATTTATAGTTAGTTAACTCACCGGCATTTTGATTACATCCATCTCTTAGATATCTGTGTGCTAATCGAATGAATTCTCCATTGCGTTGCTTTTCTTCTTGCCCTGAACAGCCGTACGTATACCATAAAATGCAGCCAAAGCTTTGGTGAACCGATCTGCATAAAAGATAGGGAATTACCACAAGGGTATAGATAATTTACAAAATGAATGAAAAGTCTGAAATGAATAGGTGATTGAAAGATTCTGTTTAATATGAAGTGATTTTGAGTTGGAAACATTCTCAAACTGTAGTTTGAGAATGTTTCCAAGTCGCTATTAATAGCCCCAATATTAAAATGAATTTATTTTAAATAGTAAAAGTAGCCAAATTGGACTAAACTGGACAATATCATCAAAAGAGAGATTATTTAAAATTTTTGAAAGAACTGTTGATGTGAAAGGTGACAAGAACGGAATGGTAGAAAGAAGCCAGAGCATACTGCATACGCCAGAAAGGGCTCAATGCGTGCAGCGAGAATTTGTTAAAAAACAGGATTATTGTCCAGTACATCTTTTCCGATCACTTTCTTTTCCGGGTCACCTTTTTTGCTGGTGTAACCAAGCGCGTCGCCCGTCTTTGAACCTGTTCAACAAGCTAGATGTCTTACTGGTGTGCTCGCCATGCTTGTTCAATTACTCCACTGTATTCCAAGTGCAGTCACATCATTGTCTTATACGTTGGAATTATGATCTTCCTATCTTTACAAGAAAATGTTTTATACATCACCCAATGGGATACCACGGGCCTTACATGCTTCCTGACTGCACTGCACTGAGAATTTCATGTTTGCCTGGAACAGTAACCTGGAAATCTCTCTCCTCCTGTCTTTAACTTATATCCTCCTAATTTATATCATTTTGAGACTGCCATTTCTCATGAGGAAAACTACATTTTGCAGCATTAAAAACATCTGATACTCTTTTGACCATTCCTGAAACCTATTCAAGTTGTTCCGAAGAAGCACTGCTTGATACTATTCACTGATCACTCACCTGGTTTTCATATAGCCTCTGCAAATTTTCAATGTCATTTATGAAAATCAGAAACAGTAGTGATCCCAGCACTGATCCTTGAGAGACTCCATTTCTAACACTATCCATTAATCACAAACCTCTGTATGCTCTCCTGCACCCTTCTTTGCAACCATCTAAGAATTTTACTCCTGATACTAATAAGTTAGAATTTATCCAGCAACCTCAGTGCGGGACAAAATCAAATTTTCTAATTCTGAGAATTAATTTTTGAAGATTTTGGAGAATTCATTTTTGAAAATTTTGGAGAATTAATTCTGAGAAATAATTTTCCAAATAATTTTGATATTATTTATCTCAAAATTATTTCGCATCCAACTCATGAGTAACTCTCATAATAGTTAACCAGATTTAATGAAACAAAGTTTTCCTTTACAAAACCGTTCTCTTTCCTTAAGAATAGCATTTCTATCAAGATGCCCCTGTGCTGCATTTGTAATCATCACTTCCATGATTTCCGTAACGTTGAAATTAGACTGACTGGTCTGTGGTTACTCAATTCACTCATAGAACTACCATTATGGCTTGGTGATACGTTGACATTTCTCCAATCAAAGGAATCTCTCCTGAGTCTAGTGAAGCCCTCATAATTAATCTTAATAGTTTAATGGGTTCTCTCTCTCTCTCTCTCTCTCTCTGCTTTCCTCAAAATTACTGAGAATATGCCATCAGCCATAGAAGTGTTACTTTCCTTTAAGCCCGAAAGTTCCTGTAATTTCAACATCGCTAATTCCACGTTACCTAGCTTCACTCATCTGTACAGATCGATGCGAAGTACTTGTTAAATTCATCGGCAACTCCAGTTGGACAATCAACAACTTTTCCGTATTCAGTAGGTCCGATATGATTCGTTCTTTTCTTCTTCACACACTATAAAATTCGTTGTTCCAGGACTGACAAAGCCGTTGAGAAAACGACCCATAAAAACTCCTTCGGTCATCGATGGGATTCGACCTCAGGTATTTTTCCACCGGGTGTGGGGAGGATGGCGATTCTACCAACTGTGCTACCCACGAGGGAATTTTACCATGTCATATACCTTCGAGGGTAACACAGTGGTCATAATCACCATCCTCTCTATACCGGGTGAAAATTATTTAAAATAATTTTTAAAAATAAATAGTTTTATTTTAAGAAATAAATGCTATTAAATTGTTAGGTCTTTTGCTAAAGAGAATTTATTTTTACCTGCAGTGATTTTTAGCTTCATAACCAGACAATTCGCTGGCTTTTCTTTGCATGGATTGGTTTATTGCTTGTTGACACTGTCGGAACTTTTCATATCCACATTGATACTGGCTTCTGCATATTATCACTGAAAAACGAAAGTGAAAAAAAATCTTATGTACTTAAAAAACTTCTTTTAACTCGTGTGGTATACATTTAGGTTATGGTCTTATTTCGATGTTACCAACAGTCGATTCGAAATTGAACCTATATTCGCTAGCATTACACCATAGAGGATATTTCCCCTGTGCTCCTTTTCTGTGTTCCTTTCTGAAAGTACTATGAAGTGAACAAATTGGGTACATTTAATAGAGTTCAGGTCACGACCTGTTTATAGTAGAAGTCCCCTATCAGAGATAACTAATGCTGTCGATGTAATTAAGAGTGAATTTTCTGAGATGATTATTTTTATTGTATTAAAATAAAGTCGACCTGAATGTTTTAATTATTACTGATCGTCGAAATTAATAGTTATTAGCTAAGGACTAGATGAGAAGAAGATATCATTAATGAGAGAAATATCAGTGCAGTATAATCTAAGTTATTCTGTTGAATGTTTAAGTTATAGGCGTATAATATAGTTACCAAATGAGGCGTTAGGAAGATACCATGTTTACTCGCATGCTTTTCTTCATATAGAGTATCCTCTACAGTTCTTAAGAACGAATTAAAAAAAAAATCTACTTGATTTTGCCCGTTTTTGAACCAGGAAGTGATAGGGCGATGGTTTTATGATTTTGTACACCATCACATGTCATAAACCTGCAAACATTTGCAGTTAGAGAGTATTGCGTGCATTCTCCACTTTTGATTGAAATTGTATTGCAAGGATAAATTAAATGTTACACTTAATGTACATTTATGAGCCAAAACATTATGACCACCTACCTAATAGCATATCGGGCCTACTTTTGTCGTGATAATCCCTTGCACCTGGCTTGGCATCGACCACGAGACCGAACAAAGTGTCCTCAGGTATCCTGCACCAGCTGGACAGAAGAACGTCCCAGCATTCAGTAATGGACTGGCGAATGCTGCGTTTCTCTGTGAGTCCTAGTTGCAGTCTACCGTTAATTGAGTAATTGTGAACCATTCGTTGTCCAGGTCAGCACGTGATAACCGCCGTTCACGTTGACTGTGAACCACTGGTGGTCTCCCCATCCTGGTACATTGGGTGGTTGCGTGTCTCTCTTCCGACCATTCACGCCTTTCGAACAGAGGACAATGCCACCGGTTGTTGAGATGTTGGTGATCTCAGAAACCATCAGATCCTTCCATTTCCCCACTGTACAGACGAACTGGTAGGCGCTACCTGTGTTGTCACTATATATGGTGCTCCGATCAGTGACGTGAATCCTATGTACTGTGTGACGCGTCTCCACTCGTGAAGATAGTAAAAAAAAAAAAAGTAAAGTGCAGCCATTATCAACCCACTGCAGGATGGAAGCCTCCTCAACAATTCATGCTGAGGGAAATGGACCATAATCTGCCGCGCTGGTCCAGTGCGGGTTGGCAGATCGACCGTATTCAGCAGTCAGGGGCGTGAACCCCGGTCTACTCAAAGAGCGTGTGCTACTGCACTCCCGCTCTTGCCCACTCGGCTACGGAGGCTAGAGGTGACCATAATTTTTTGACTCATGAGTGTATGTTATTTTCCCTTTTGACTACATATCCTTAAATAAATATTGGAAAGATAATGTAGTTTGATTTGTTTACTTATGTTTTACTATTTTCTTTCATTATCATATATTAGAATCAGTTTATATTTTCGACAGCAAATGCCTCAATGGAATCTGTCGTTCAAGTGAACCTTAAAATGACTATTCTGTCCTCTGTTTGAGTTTTATATAACTAAAATATAATCCAAACTAAACTATTAAAATGAATTAAACGATATAAGAAGGATTTAATTTTATATTTTTTCCAAGAACATTCAGCATGCTCTTCGGCTTGGCTCCTTTAGATGTCAAATACTAGTTTACATGAGAATACAAACTTTTAATATAAAGGAAAAAAATCAGTCTTCCGTGTTTGAGAAGGAAAGTTGTCTTAAAAATCATGGTGACTTTGTTGAATAGTAATATAGCCATGTCATTCTATCTGGACTTTCAACACATAAGTACTATGTTGTTATAGATTTTGTATAAAAGAAAGTCCTTCAACAAGAGCAAAATGTTGTTGCGAGGTCATCACTATTGGGATTACTGCTTGTTGTTTGTAACAGACTTGGGTAATCTCGAAATTTTGTTTAAAAATAAAATCCATTCTTCGGTTTTTATTTATTGAAAATAGATTAATAACTTTTATAACTTTTCATTCAAGTTTGGTGCACCGTTCAAATCGGCATTGCTTGTCCGCAGTTCCTTTGGGAACCTGTTTGCAGGTTCCATTGGGAACCTGCTAACTAAGTATTCACTCAACCACTGGGGCCTAAATGTGAACTGCGTAGCGCACAGTTACACCTATTGCTAAACTTCAAAGTTGAAAACGATTTCGTATTTCCATTCGTTTATTATTGAATATTCATTGCGTTGCATTGTTCTTCACACCAACTAATGCCTACCAACGAGCAGACCCTGTTGATGGGGCAATATAGAGGAAGCTGTCAAAGTTTGCGCACGACTGGCTAAGAGGTTGGTTAATGACCAGGACTGAGCTATGCTGCTTCGAAAGGATTTGACCGACTGGGCAGTAAAATGGCAGCTGAAGTTTAAGGCTACCAAATACAAAGTATATCACTTGGGAAAAGAAGCCTAGTAGTTTGTGGATTGGGTGAAGAGGAATTAGAGGATATTCAGGAACTCACTCGGGTAGCAGAGTGCATATAATAACCGTCATTCTCACATTAATATGCATCATATAGAAAAGCCCTAGATTCGAATTCCGTGGTTGCGTTAGTTGGTCTCAAACGAGGGGTACATGGTTTTATCTCCCGGAAGCTGCCTTCGTGGGTAGCCAGTTGGTATAATCGTCGTCCCTCGCACACCGTGTGGAAAAGATTTGAAAGTTCGAAGCCTTTCAATGACGCGAGGAATTTTTCACAATGAGTTAGTCGGTCTCAGGCGAGGATAGCGTGGTTTTTCCTCCCGGAAAATCGGATTTTTCATTCAGCAAACAGAAAATCGACAACAGAATCGTGCAGTTTATAAATACAATACACCAATGCTTCATAGCCTTAGTTGCTTTGGCGCTTATCACGTACACCTAACGGACGTTTACGATGAGAAATAATTGGGGATTATAAGAAGATAGTGCGATTACACTTGGACTAATATATCCAGATCTCATCTAAAGATAGTCCTAGAAGTTCTGGAGAAGTTCTATATCCAAATCGTAATGTAATGTAAATCAAACTTTAATCTCTCTCTCTCTCTCTCTCTCTCTCTCTCTCTCTCTCTCTCTCTCTCACACACACACACACACACACACTCTCTCTCTCTCTCTTTATTTATTTAATATTTTGTTCGTTTTTTAATCTTTGTTATGTGACATCTCTCAAAATTACCACTCATCATGTCGGATTTCGAAACTATCTCGGAAATATACGGGTCATTTATTAGAGCCTTAGTTTACATTTTTAAACGGACAAAAATATCTTTTATTGTACGCTAAATGCGCACACACAACAGCGATGCGGGAAATAGAACGTTGGAATAAATGAAAGAGCAAATTACTAACCCATACAGTAATGATCGAAAATCTATTGCGTAATGTCTAAACGCGTTACTGCATAATTCTATCTAGTGAAGAGAGTTTAAGTTTATTTTTATTAATAATACCGACAGAAAACAGGTCGTCTTATTAACCAGCCTAGGATCTTATCAGTAACTTCAACTTCTTCCAGTTTATTAGCATTAGCATTAGTAGAGGCATATGATGCAAGAAAGCGAGCTTATGCAGCATCAGCCAAAATAAAAAAAAAAAAAAACCACTTCCATTTCACCCCTCCGTTCGTTCGAAATACCTGTCCAGCTGAGCCTTAAACTTATTTAGGCTATCAACTTCCACGACAAGGGATGGAAGTCTGTTCCACCTACCAACCACCCGCTGGCTAAAGGCAAATTTCCGCACATCTATCCTACATCTGTCTTTCCTCAATTTGAATTTATGCCCTCTCAGGTGATTATTCTGAGCAAGAGGAAGAATCCCATCAGCATTGAGCATGCTCAAACCATTCAAGGTTTTATACACGTCTCTCAGATCACCTCGCCGATGCCTAGTCTCCAGACACCGTAATTTGCAAAATTTAAGCCTTTCTTCGTAAGAGCAACCCTTTGTTCCATTCACTAATCTTGTTGCCCTTCTCTGTACTCGTTCCAGCAGCTCTACATCCTTCTTGAAATGAGGACTCCAGACCTGTACACAGTACTCTAGGTGTGTCCTGACCATTGCCTTATACAAGGGAATAATCATCTCCTTATCCCTGCTTGAAAAATTCCTGTATATCATTGACAACACACCATGAGCTACTCTTGCAGTCCGTCTGCATTGCTCAGAGAACTTCATATCTGCCTGCACAATTACCCCTAGGTCCTTTTCATTCTCTACCACTGTCAGTGTTATACCACAGAGTTGAAACGCTGCTCTGGGGTTGCTGTTTCCCATATGTAGTACTTTACATTTGTCAATATTAAACTTCATTTGCCACCTCTCAGCCTATCTGCTCAACCTTTCCAGATCCTGTTGCAGCAGCATAGCGTCAGTAGTGTCCTTAACAACCCTGCCAACTTTTGTATCGTCTGCAAACTTCGACATTAAGCTTGATATACTATCATCAATATCATTTATAAATATAGAAAACAATAATGGACCCAACACTGAACCCTGAGGGACTCCACTAATAACATTAGTCCACGATGAGCAGTGTCCATTGATTACCACTCTCTGTCTTCTCCCCCTCAACCATCCCTTTATCCATAGCAGCAATTTGCCTCCAATGCCACACTGCTCCAATTTGTGCAGCAGTCTTCCATGTGCAACAGTATCAAAAGCCTTTCTAAGATCCAAGTATATAATATCAAAGTTATTCCCTGCATCCAGTTCTTTTGTGACTGCATCATAGTATCCAATTAAATTGGTCAGGCAAGACTTTCCCTTAACAAAACCATGCTGTGTCCGAGCTATAACTGAAGTCTTGTCTAGATGATCCTGCAGTGCTTCTTTAACCAGTGCCTCCATTAATTTTCCTGGAAGAGAAGTTAAACTCACAGGTCTATAATTACTTGTGTCAGCCTTTGATCCTCCTTTGTGAATTGGGGTCACATTTGCACATCTCCAGTCTATGGGTACCTCTCCTGAGTCCAAGAAAGTTCTCATAATTATGGCTAAGGGTTTGCTTACTTCCTTTGCTGCCTCCTTTAATATAACTGGATATATCCCATCCACCCCAGGTGCCTTTCTTGTGTTTATCTTCAACAATTTCTCCTCCAATTTAATCTCAGTTATTACAAGATTCTCTAGCTTACTGCCAGAGTTGAATACACCTCTGGCATTCCCCTCACTAAATAACTTCTCATGTGTGAATGTCGATGTAAAATATTCATTTAGTTTGTTAGCTACCTGAGCAGGATCATTTATACAGCAGCCTTCAATGACGGATCACACCAAAGGTTTTCAAATTGGTAGTGGATATTCGATAAATTGAAGCTGCATGCGCACGGCAAGGTTTCTCAAACTGGAAGATGGAATGAAATGTGCTATCATCAGAAAAACTGTGGATAGGATTTGTAGTCAATAGAAGAAAGTCATTAACGCACAGGAGAAAAAGTGTGGGAGAAAGAACCCAACCTTGGGGAACCCCAGCGTTAGTGAGGAAGTTAGAAGACAGAGAGCAGTCTGCCATCAACTCCAGTTAGCGGTCAGAAAGAAAACTGGAGACCCAATTTGAGAAAACAGTCGGCAATCCATAAGATAGAAGCATATTTAGAAGACCTTTATGCAAAACACGATCAAGAGAAACTACTTGAGAGTCGACAAACTTTTAAATGGGATTTGCATATGAATTCTTAACATTAGGTAACATTACCCAGACATTAAGCTTGATATACCAGAGTCGACAAACTTTTAAATTGGATTTGCATATGGATAGATAACATTAGATAACATTAGCCAGAATATCACCAGTGGATCGACTCTTACGGAATCCATACTGGTGATCACTGATCAGACTGAAAGTTTCTAGGTAGTTTAAGAGCTGGCGGTTAATTGATTTCTCCATTACTTTAGAAAGAAGAAGTAAGCGCAATGGGATAATAATTGGTTGAGACGGATTTGTTACCCTTTTTAGGACCTTGCTGGATATGAGCAAATTTTCAACCAGAAGGAGACTTCTATACTTTCTTACTTCGCTGAGAACATCAGCGGAGTAAGAAAGTGTAAAAAGGCGACACTGAACAAGAGTATGCCCAGGAGCACAGGATTTGAGAACAAGTGAAAAAATGGCATCAGAACCTGGAGCTTTCTTGGCATCGAGATTGTTTAAAATTCTTCTGACAGGCCTGACGTAGACCAGTGGTCAGGGGCCAGAGTGCATAGCACGCGTTCCTTGAGTGGACAGGGGTTCAAGCCCGTGACTACTAAATACGATAAATATTTGTATTGACGATTTATTGTAAACTCTACTGACTTGGTCGTTGTGCCCGAGTATAAACAGAAAATTTATTTTTTGACGGGAGGCATTGAGTGGAGTGTACTGGGAATGGTAGGAAGTCATTTAACAAGATCGGCAATAGAAGGATTAGGAGAAATATAGGATGCTATTAATCAGTTTTATCTTTAGCTGAGCTGGCAATAGAACCATTAGGTTTTAACAGAGGTGGGAGTACAGATGGGCAAAAGTTACGGCCAATAGCTTTGAAAATAGACTAGAATATTCAGCTGCCGTTTGGACAAAAAGCAAGTTCTCTACTCTTAGCCTGTTCAAAATCCAATTTAGACTGATTAATAACTACTTTGCAATTGTTGCGAGCTTTGGCGTAGGCAGAAAATGAACCTGGAGATTTGGATACAAGCCAATTGAGATATGCAGCATCCTTAACTTGAACAGCTTTAGCAGATTTATTGGAAAACCATGGTTTAGATAAAGGACTAGATTTTAAAGTGGAGTGTGGAATAAAGGATTTTATCTCTACAAGAATAATTTCACTAACATGATCGTAACAAATCTTGACATCAGAAGAGTAAAAATATTAACTCAACTAAGAAAAAGAAGAATGAATTCTTGTAATGCCAAACAACACGACGCTCAGAATGCCCACTACAGAAAGGTTCCATTGGAGAAGAGATCCCATCACTAAGTTGTGATCTTGAGTGCCCATAGGACTACTCGCCTCGACCATGTTCTTGGAAGGGTTGTTTGCGAGAAAAACATCGACTGTTGGCTGTATCTGGTATTGTGGTAGGTAAATAAATAATCTGTTCGAGGTCATTAGTAATTGCAAAAGCCTCAGCATCTCGACCATCTGGGTTCATGTGACTAGAAAACGGAAGCCAGCTGGCGTTGTGAACATTAAAATGACCAAGGAAAATTACCTCACTGTTAGGAAAGTTGGACTGAAGAAAGTCAAGTTGCAAAGAGAGGAAGTCAAAGAGTTCCAAGTGATTAATGGATTTGGCAGAACGATAGAGGCAACAGATGGATTTGATAGAATAGGGCAGAGAGATTTTAAGCTAGAGAAGATCGAAAGAGGGGACTCCAGTGTCTGACAGGAAATATCAGAGCGAACATATGCACAATACCACCGTTGTAGCTAAAGGAATTGTACAATGAATAATTAGGACTACTGAGATGAGCAGTGGTTGAATCAACTGATAATTGGCAATCTATCAGAAATCGTAAGTGGGGCTTGGCAACCTTTAAGTGGAAATGGTCATCTTGAGACTGGAACTGAAACCCCTTATATTTGTGAAATGAACGAGGAAGTGGCTGGTAGGTTTCGATCTTTTCTTAGATTTTACGATTTGTAATCACTGCCTGCTATTCATTTTCCTATTGTAAAGTTTTTGATATAGTTAGGCTTCTTAGTGAGAATCAGATCTTGCACATATGAGGACAGTTTGCACACTCTCTCTCTCGGATTTGCTGGGATAAGTAACAATCATCCAATTTGTTCATAAAACCTTTACCAGTATAATTTTCAGTGCGCGTCTAGAAGAGATAAGTTGAATGACAAACGTTTAGAAGAGATAAGAAAGCATAATGACAAAATCGTACTTACTAGTGCTTTCAACCTCAAGAGATTTTTTATCATATCCCTCATTGTTATTTGGCCTGTAATATACCACAGCTATTATCTCCCCTTTACTGCAACTCATTTCACGCCGCACTGCCTCAACATCCGCGTTACTCAGGCAACATACTTGCTATCTTGGCAGCTATTGATTAGAGTCTTCACTTCTCATCCTATCGCCCCTCCCTATCTCTTCTGAATACACAACATACAGGAGAGAACATACACTCAAATACAATACATAACAGTAACTTGTCGATAGGTCTTTTCTTATGTGATAACAACACTCAGTCTTTTATTTTCAGGTTGGCAAATACTAACACTTTCAAGAGTAACTGTCATGTACGCATATCTGGCGCTAATCTAAATCAGTCTATCAAGATGCTTATGCCTTCTGGAGAGGCTACTGACTAGACATTTTTTCGGTGATCAGGTAGCTGATAAACTGAATGAGTACGTTACATCTACATGTACACATGAGGAATTCTATAGGGAAGTGGAAGCCAGACGTTTATCAAACTCTACCAGGGAGCTAAATGATTTCGTAATAACTGAGAGGAAAGTAGAAGAGAAATTGTTGTTGAAGTTAAACATAAGAAAGGCATCTGGGGTGGATGGGATCTATCCAGTAATATAAAGGGAGGCAGTAAAGGAAGTAAGCGAACCCTTAGCCATGATTATGAGATGTCAATGGGACTCAAAGAGGATTATGAGACTCAAGAGAGATCCTCATGGACTGGTGATGTGCAAATGTGTCCCCAATTCACAAAGGAGGATCGAAGGGTGACATGAGTAATTACAGTCCTGTTAGTTTAATGTCTGTTCCGGGGAAAATAATAGAGTTACTGATTAAAAAGCTGTTAAGGGGAAATCTTCTGACAAATTTGATTGGATACTAAAATGTGGTCACAAAGGAACTGGATGCAAAAAATTAATTCTAATGTATACTTAGATTTCAGGAAAGCTTTTGATACTGTTGCAAATAAAAGACTGCTGTACAAATTGGAGCAGAGTGGCATTAGAGGCAAGTTGCTGCTATTGATAAAGGGATGGTTGAGTGAGAGAAGACAGAGAGTGGTAGATAATGGACACTAATCTTCCCCAGGGTTCGCGTTAGGCCAATTGTTGTTTTCTATATTTATCAATGGTATTGATGAAGGTATATCATGGTTAACGTCGAAGTTTTCAGATGATTCAAAGGTTGGCAGAGTTGTTAATGACAGTAATGACAGTACGCTACTACAACAGGATCTAGAAAAGTTAGACAGATGGGCTGAGAAGGGTTACTGCAGATGGGTTATTGCTACCCATATTACATATGGGTAGCAGTAACCCAGATAGCAGTAACCAGTTACTGCTACCCATATGTAATATGGGTAGCAGTAATCCTCAGAATAACGTACCAACTTGTGGTGCTGCACTCTGGGTAGTGGAGAATGAATAAGACCTGGGGGTAATTGTGCAGTCAGATATGAAGTTTTTCTGAGCAGTGTAGACATGCAGCCAGGACAGTTCATGGGGTTTTGTAAATAATATTCAGGAATTTTGTCAATGATATACAGGAATTTTAGATAAAAGACGAGATTTTAAGGTGGAGTTTTAAATTATTATTTTAGGGTTGCCCGTAATTAAATACATTAACCCGTATTTTGTGTCTGTAAATTGCGTATGTTCTATGGTTGATTTGCCTGTTTTGCTGGACGAAAAAACCCCATTTACTGGGGAGAAAAACCTTGCTATCTACGCCTGAGACCAACTAACTCAGCCACGGAGTGAAAAAAGCCCATTAAAGTTCCTCGCGTCATCGACGGGATTCGAACCAAGACCTTTTCCACCCGGTGTGGGGAGGACGGTGACGATACCACTGTGCTACCCGCGCAGACTATGGTGGAGTGTGGAATAAAGGATATTTATCCCTACAAGAATAAGGTATAAGGTATATTCGGATCAAACGGCACCTGGGGTTTCTCCCATCTCCGCGTATGCACATTGTATCGGAAACAGAACACTGTCAAGCCAGCGATTTAAAAGTGTGTGGGGAGTGGGTTGTGTAAGATGTTGTGCCCATTGTTCCTCTGGCTTATTGGGAACCGACGTTGCCCATACCCCGCCAAGTGGAGGCTAGCCAGGTGTTACCAGTAAGTGATACTCTGGCAGGTCCTGCCATCTGCTTTCCTTGGATTGCAATGGCAAAGATCTAAAAAAAAAAAAAAAAAGGTTGAAGTGATCGCGGTTGATTTAGGTAACATTTCATTAAAGAGCGCTGCGTGGGTTTGTACGCTGAAAGGATGAGTTCTAAGAGCTTAAAAGGTCGGGAAAAATTTTGTTGTAATTTTAGTTTCGACGTGTGGAACTAACGCTGTGTAGGGAGAAAGTATTGGGAGGGGAGACGGAAGACTACGGGGGTGAAGTAGGAAGGAGTCGGGTCGATAGTGAAGGTGACCCCCATTTTTTTTTTTTCAGTGGGGCATGCCCATGCCCCACCAGAGTGAATTTAGGGAGGCGAGAAGAGGGAACCCTCTCCTCCTGCCCGGGGGAGTTGGAAGGAAAGATCCGTTCAAGGGAGAGCGGATTAAGAGTCGCCAATAGACCGTCTCTATATCAGGGTCACCATAGTGATCCATGTCCGGGTCTTGTCCATTTAGGGGGAGGGGGACTGGGAAGTCCCGTCCGAGAGTCAATAGTAGTGAGGTTAGGTTCGGAGATAGTCCAGTATTCCGTGGGGAAAACAAGATTCTGTACTTGGGTCCGTTGCTGGAGTTTTTGTTGGTGGAATGGGCCATTTCAGGAGCGGAGACGTCCTGTCTGTCCCTTCCTTTGGGGAAAAGTCCCATCTTTGGTTTCATGTTGTGTTCATGGAACACCTGATCCCATGAACGCCACATCTGTTCCAATGTGATGTTCATGGGATCAGGGGTACCATGTTAGGATTCTCGTATATGGAGAATCCTCTGTGTTGGTATTTGCTGTCGGGATTGTGCTCTGTCCTCAGTTCTGATGTACAGTGGTGATATAAGCCAAGATTATGGCGGTGGGAGGGTCCTTCTGTAAAAGAGTGCAAAAATAATTTCACTTACACGATCTGAGCAAACATTGACATCAGATGATTAAAAACATTAACTAAACCAAGGAAAAGAAGAATAGAAATCTCGCAGGTCGTACTGTTTTGCATTCGAGGTGATTATCCCTTTGTATAAGGCAATTATCAGACCACACCTTGAGTACTGCATGCAGGTCTGGAGGCCTCATTTTTGGAAGGATGTAGAGCTGCTGGAATGAGTACAAAAAAGGGAAATGCAATTGCTGAGGGGAACAAAGGGGGGTGCTCTTAGGAAGAAAGGCTTAAATTTTGCAAATTACAGTGTCTGGAGACTAGGCACCTGCGAGGTGATCTGATTGAGGTGTTTAAGATTTGAACGGTTTGAGCAAGCTCAATGCTGATGGGATTCTTTCTCTTGCTGAGATTACGCACTTGAGGGGAAATAAATTCAAATTGAGGAAGGACGGTTGCAGAAGAGATGTGCGGAAATTTGCCTTTAGCCAGCCGGTGGTTGATCGCTGGAACAAACTTTCATATGTCATTGTGAAAGTTGATAGCTTAAATAAATTCAAGAAAGAACTAGTCAAACTTTTGGAGGGAATTGATAAGTGACATGGGAAGTGTATTTTTTCTTTTTGTTGGCTGATTCTGTATAAGTTTTCTTTCTTTCATCATATTCCACTACTAATGCTAATACTAATAAGAACGATTTAGAAATCTTAAGTCGTTATATTATTATTATTATTATTATTATTATTTATTTTTTTTGAGAGAGAGTTGTATCGTTTCTTATAACATGTGATTTTTGTAGGGGTTTAGGAGCATTATCAACTTAGACCATATTGCATTGTATTATATAATGTGCGTGTATGTTCTGTGGTCGATTTGCTCTTTTGCTGACGAAAAACCCACCGAAGTTTCCTGGAGAAAAACCATGTTACCCTCGCCTGCGACCGACTAACTCAGCCGCGTTGCCAAAAAGATCCATAACAAATCCTTGCGAAATTGACGGGATTCGAACTCAGGTTTTTTCACGAGGTGTGGGAGGACAATGATTATACCAATTGTGCTATCATTAAGGGCGCAGCATGTAGTAATGTCATCAATCTTTAGGTCACTTGTTCGACTCTTTGAATGTGTTTCGAAAGTTTACATTTACAACGAGAAAGGACGAGCAGTTTCGAGAAATCAGACTACCATTTGTTGAAACTACTTTTATTGAAGAGAAATGACCAGTGGTAATTGGCAAAGATGAATGTCTAATTGCGAAACTGCAAGTTATAAGTTTGGTGTCGGCAATATCAGCTTCTTTAATAAGACAAGTATTCCCAGCAGGGTACGTATACAGTTCACTAGATTTATTTCACTAAAGTGCTTGTGTTATAGCTTAATTTTATTGGGTGAAACTCAGCCCCTCCACCTGTCATTCATTGGCAATGCAATAGCGCGAAGGTCGTTCAACCTTTGAAGGAACAGTTGGTGGGAACGTTAGAGTTGCTATTGAAACTGTATGAATATGCTCTGTTTTTAATAGGGTGTGAGGGTTTCTGCACGTTTCAATGAGAATTAAAAGAAATAAATGGATCTACCGAGAGATGCTAAACCCAATTAGAAACTTATCTAGTCTTGATATTTACATCATCTTGAAGCATCTGTAGTTTATAGTACGTGTGAAACATCATAACTTTATCTATTGACCAAATTGCATAATCTGTAGTAAAACCTAGAATGGTGTCAAAATGGTCGAAATAACGTAATTGAAACAGCTATTCAAGTATATGTGATTTCCTCTTGCTACACATTAACGGAAATGACTGAAGCGACCTGTTATGATATGTTATGAGATATCAAAGAGTCATCGTAAAAATAAAGATATTAGATGGTAAATGACGAGGATTGTTTTACAAGAGCGAACTCATATAAAATTCTTTCCCTATCGTAAAGAAGAAATCAGGAGGTAATTATCCTAAGGATTTATTTCATTTTTATTCGGATGGAAACCGTGGTTCCTGGTATGTTGAGTAATATTTGATAGCTCTATTACAGATTGTTATTCTGCTATCGAATCGATTAGCTTGCTTAAGTAATGAATGAATTTTCTCCACATTTATAATTAGATCATAGATAGACCATGGAATTCTTTATTGTTGTTTGCTTTCCTCCCCATGTGCCCTAACTAAAGCAAGTCACAGCAAGTATTCCAACGAACAGCACGTCTCTTCCGACCGACTGCAAGTCACTGTCTGTCGCAACATCCGACGCCGACAAACTGCCTCGCTTTGGTATTCGAGCGAAGCACTGCTGTTCCATGTAGCCAACTCCCCCACTCGTTCTTTCCGACATGTTCTCTATTCCGTAATTGTGTAATGCTTGGTAGCCTGTGTCCGAGTGTCAGTTTGTCGGTCCTGTTGTTCGCTTCCCCATCCTGTATCAAGCAGGTCTCGTAGGTCAACTAGATGATTAGGGTGGGAAAAAAGAGATCATTGAAGCGGAATGGAAAAATAAGTCCATGTGCTAAATGGTTAATTGAACTTTTGTGGAAGAGGGAGGATCTGATAGCGTGGTTTGTTTGATGTACTGTTTCGTTTTAGAACGTCAAAAGCGATTTCAGCTAAGTTCATACTTAGAGAAGTTCTGGAAGAGTTGTAAAAATCAACCTCAACCTTCAATTGGAAACTGGCACACGAGGTCGCAGTTTTGTTTTATCTAAGTGTTATGTATTTATTATACAGGCTATTGTATAATAATATATATAATAACTGACATTGATTTTTAATTGTTAGAACGCCATGACATGATTACACCTAATCAGTATGGTTTTACACCGGGGAAATCGTGCGAGGATGCTCTTCTGGACTTTCATACATACATTTCAAACTCTGATTCAAAATATGAACTCGCTATATATATAGATTTTGAAGGTGCGTTTGACTCAGTATGGTGGGAGGCAGCTCTTTCTCAACTGTGTCGTGCTGAGTGTTCTAAGCAGTTATACAGTCTGTTCAGGAGTTATTTTTCTGAGAGATATGTGACTGTAAGGTCTAAACATTTTCTCCTTCAAAGACAAATCACGCGAGGTTGCCCTCAGGGCTCTGTATTAGGTCCTTCTATTTGGAATTTAGTGTTACAGAACTGGCTGGTTCGACCACAAGTAAATTGTCACGTGATAGCTTTTGCTGATGATGTCACATTAATTGTGGCAGGTCGATCACGACACGATTTGGAGCAAAATGCAAACCGTGTAATAAATGATATTAATACCTGGGCACAAGGATTTAAGCTTACCATTAGCCCCCAAAAGACCAAAATGATGCTTTTTAAAACCAAACTTGATTTGGGACGACCGCCGCAAATAAAATTAAATGGGAGACAGTTGACTATGGTTTCTGAAACTAAATACTTGGGGCTCATTATTGATCACAAGTTGTCTTATTATGCGCATATAACACATCTACATAGCAAGATTAGGAAATTTGCCGGCTATATTATAAGAGTATCAAGAGGAGATTGGGGTGTGTCCAATAAAACTTTATTTTTATATTATAAGGTGGTGTTTCTGCCTATGGTTACATATGCAGCGGGAGTTTGGTCTCACAGAGTGGCTCTTGTTAGATTTCAGGCTAAATTAAACTCACTACAAAGAACGATGCTTCTCAGTATATTAAGGGTATGTAGAACTGTAGCTACGACTGCACTTCAAGTGATGGCTGGGGCAGTCCCTTTGGATTTGTTCGTGGCTTATCGAGGGCTGTGCTATGGCATTAAGAAGAAAATATCTACTAGACTTGTTGGCATAGAAGTTGACATAAATTCTGATATTAAGAGGGAGAAGAGAAGATGTTTAAATGAGATTGTTAACTTGTGGCAAACAAGATGGGACACTGTATCTACTGGTCGAGTGACAAAGAAATTTATTCCGGATGTTACCTTTTTAAGTGACAGAACAGTTCGAAGTTGGTTTACGCCAAGTTTACAAACATCATTTTTACTAACAGGTCACGGCTCGATGAAAGCGAAATTATTTCAGTTGGGTCTTTCGGATACAGATCTCTGTTTTTGTGGTGAGAGTGAAAGTTGGCACCATATATTATATGTGTGTACAATTTACGATAATGTCAGGGAAATAATCAGGGAAATCATTGCTGAAAATGAGTTAGGTCGGGAAGAGGTGTTTGTATCTAATAGGAGTGTATTTCAATTATTCCAGGATTTTGCAAAGGGAGCCTTTGAACTGAGGAAACGCCTGTTAAACAGTTGAACCAGAATAGTGTGTTGAAAAGAATACTGAAGTGGGTCCAGAATGCCCAAGAGACTATTGGTGATGATGAGGAGGATTTTATTTATTTATTATTATTTTTTTTTTATTATTTTTTTAATTTATTTATTTATTTATTTATTTTTTTTTTTTTTTTTTTTTTTATTTATTTTTTATTTATTTTTTTATTATTATTTATTATTATTTTTTTTTATTTTATTTATTTATTTTTTATTATTATTTTATATATATATATATATATATATACACGTGTGTTATTTATTATTATTATTATTTTTTTTTTTTTTTTTTTTTTTTTTTTTTTTAAGCTCTGGATTGGGCCCCCAGAGGGTTTTTTTTTTTTTTTTTTTTTTTTTTTTTTTGTTGTCTCATAACCTGAGACCTTATGCGTCCCATCTACTGGAACTGGCCCACCTTCCCGTGGTGTGGACGAGTATCTAGAAGCAGCCTTCCTGGTGATAGCTGCTTCTCGGTAGCTAAGAGGTCAGCATAACACAACAACATAACATGCATTAAACTACACGAACATTGCACTACTACACGCTGGCCTGTTTTGCAGAGTCTGTTCAACGTACAAAGAAACGAGGTGGATTTGAACGGACGTTCTAGGAGCCACCCTACCTATACACACACATGTCCACATGTCCACATGTAAAAATCAACCTCAACCTTCAATTGGAAACTGGCACACGAGGTCGCAGTTTTGTTTTATCTAAGTGTTATGTATTTATTATACAGGCTATTGTATAATAATATATATAATAACTGACATTGATTTTTAATAGTCTATGTACTTTGACCAATTTTGTTGTTAGTTTCTTTTAAATTTGAATTTGGTTAAATTCTTGCGTTTGATAAATTGCTACCTTTTTAATTTTTAAAATAAAAATGTATCTGTATTTTTATTTAAAATTTTTAGTATTACAATATTGAAATTTCGCTAGATAAGTTGGTAATAGAGTTTCTGCGTATTTCGCAAATAACTGAAGAGTCCATGTAGCTGATATATATTTCCTACATGTGTTAACAGCTGGTTTGGAGATATTGCAAACCCTACCTGTAGAAAAGGGGAAGAGGTGACGAATTTATTTACAACTTCTCGTAAGCTCACAGTTTGTTGATTTACAACGTCAACATTTGTGCTTAATGAAAAAGAAGTTTCGTTTTCAGTTTCTTTTTCTCTCCACAGAAGGAGAGAAAGAGGAGATTAATCATTATAGTTCATACTATTATTATTATCGAGTTGATTTATATACATTCTTTGATTGCATAATTGAAATGAGTTGATTATCCATGTAGAGTAATGAAAATTCATTATTCTCCATGGGTAATCTAATCTTCCCTCCATCATTGAACGGACTTCATTAATCCCAGGCAAGGCAAGCTCAAGGTTTGTGTTGAGGGTACTACAGGCGAAAATACACCAATGCTTGATGTATTTAATACTTCGTAGGACGCCAAAACTCCATCTTCTCCACACTAAACTGAAACCTCTGGCCAACACTGGCCCTTGATCTTTCCACTCAGCAGACACGCCGTTATTACTCTAGGCCACACTCCACAGGAGTTCCTGGGTAGATAAATTTAAACGATCTGATGCTTTGCCTTCTTCATTGGTCTATACATCCAGCATCGCATTATTTGTCTATACATCATTCATTGGTCTATACATCCAGCATCATTGATACTGGTTTGAATAATCTGGTCCCAACTCAGAGGTCCTATCTGCACTAGTTGCAGATATGGCCTCTGAATTGGGTCCAGATTAGCTTCTTCAATATGGCATCCTCATTCTCTTCTTTGACAGATGGTACAGGTTAGCAGCGCTAAATTGCACACAACTAATTACCAGATATATTATCCTGTGTGATCTGCCTCGTCTATATTCGCCAGGCCAGTTTTATCTATATTCTTGGTTGCATTTCCTTCAACTACTCTTTGTGAATATTTTATTGCAATTTATCTTCTTCTCACTTTCATCTATTTTGTTTTTGTAGTACCTTTTTACAGACAGAACCAGTAGTTGTCTTATTTTGGAGACAAAGTTGACTTATGGAATTTGCCCATCCAGTTAAAGAAGCATAGACAGAAATACAGTACTGCTATTTATCAGCATATAATATTTTACATTAACCGAGGTACTTACAAAGGAAATACAAACATTGCTTTTTTGTTTGCCTATTTAAAAAAAAAAAAAAAAAAAAAACGAATGTTCAGTTAATATCTTTTATATAAAAGTCATGTCAAGAGATATCAAGATCAGAATTAAGTGTTGCAGGGGGATATTAATTTTCTTTGATTTATTAGATTGTTCGTACAATCCTTATATTGACCTCCCTGATGAAAGGAAACAAATACTTCATCAGTTACCCACGAAAATACTATTCAAAAGTATCTGTTTAATTACGGGTAATCTAAAGGTTGGCTTGTTTGTTTTCCACGGTGTAAAATCGGAATTTGTCGGTGGAAGGAGAATCCTAAGATCACCAACTACTTATGTAGCGTTCTATTAGAACTTTGAAAGACAAAGGTTGTGAATCTTATCCCATGGAAACGGTTTAGTACCAATAAAGACTAGTCTAATATTGCAATTATTATTATTTTAAACTTTGAATGTAACGAAGGACATATTAGATTTTATGTTTGGTTATCATTTTCAACAGAAACGTACTTAATAGATAATTAAGAATTTTTCAATACAATATCAGTTAATTTATACTAATATAAAAACCATCGCCTCATTATTAAACTACCTGGTAAGTGGACAGCATTTGTTTTTTATTCTTTCGCATCAACAGAGTAACTTTTCCTTTGCATTCCAGCTGAATCCTCTAGCACGTCTACAGAATTCAGACTTTGTACTTCCCACGTAGGGTCAATTGTATCAGGTAATCAGATGATCTGATTTCAGAGATTGTTTTATCGCATGGATGGGACTGTTAAATTCCATACGAAACAAATGCGCAGAAATTTAAGCTACAAAACTCGCTGATGGAAGTTGATGGTTTGATGTATTTTTGGCGATAAATCAATATTACCGGATATGAACCACGAATGTGAGCGAGTTCTCCTGTATATGCGCAGTTCTGGAGTAAAAAGACACAATCAGGAATCAAAAATTGCTAATTTATATTACACCAAAATATATAATAAAGTTCGGGATGAAATGCAATGTAAGATAACTGGAAAACTATAGTTTTCTCAGCAAATTTGATTGTAATTTCAATTCATTGAAAACAAACGGTTAGCAAAGCTGAAAAAAAAATCTAAAATTTAAACTTGCGTACAAAAAGAGCCCTCGGGCTATGGCTTACCCCATAAAAGTAGCAAGAAAACACCCAGAAATACTTTCATCTCCGCTATACTTCCTCTGATCCTCATGAATCCTACGCAGCACGTTCACAAACAGGTTTATACCAAACTTTGCCCTTCGGTTGCATATGTGTGTGTGTATGTTCGTGTGTACCTATTATCCTATATTGCTGAATCACCAATGATGTTTTGTCCAAGCACGCATGCGTTAAGGTGAGAGAGACATTTGTTGCAATAGTTATACATGGTTGTCGTGAAGTGGGGAAGGAAGCTGCATGTGGGAATAGGGAACTGTGAAAGCTCTTTTACCTGCCACGAGACACGGTAGATGCTACGGTTTAATACGAATTTCCGGGTAGAGGTGTTGTAGAATCGTTTGATGGACACCGAGTACGATGTTTACAGTTCGGATAGTTCGTTAAGTTGTCTAAAACCAAAAATGCAACCTTAAAAATAATAATTTAAAAAAATTGTTTGGTTGAGCGGTTTCTTTATGTGGCAACTGAATGACGTCTCCTCTTGGGGGTCGCTCATAAACTGACTCGTAATGGCACCGATGAGTCTGTAATAATAATTCTTATCACAGACCAACTGTGTTCATAAATACTCATTATTAAGACTCCCATCTTAGGTATTTCGTTAGACTTCTCTAAATGCATCTTATTAATATGAAAATAACCGCATTTTGTAACTTTTATTTCGTTTTGAAATGCAGAAGTTCCAATGAAGCAATTTCAAATCTTCGGGTACACCACCGAGCTGCCATCTTGTCATATTTAAAACATATTCATTATTCAATACGTATACTTAGTCCTTTATACTTTAATACAATTTAATTTATTAAAAGCAGTCTTTGGATTTTAAATCACGCCAAAATTATAGATAGCGCAGCTCTTTCAATCTTTTTAAACGTTTCGCGTATGATTTTATAGTTAAATTTGTAATTTGATAAATAAAACTTACGTTTATTCATGGATAATATAAAAAAAATGCAACAACAAATTTCAGATTTAATAATTTCTTAAGTTCGGGTAATTTTTTGTGGCCCATCTTGTACATAAAAAAAAACATAAGCCTTTCTTTCTTTTTCCCCCATTTAGAAGCCCATCCTGTTCAAACGTGAAGGCTCAATGACTTTCTCTTTCATTTCACATTTGACCTTGTTTCTC
Organism: Mastigoproctus giganteus; assembly: GCF_048544385.1. Lineage (NCBI taxonomy): Eukaryota > Metazoa > Arthropoda > Arachnida > Uropygi > Thelyphonidae > Mastigoproctus > Mastigoproctus giganteus. Next base: position 239,803,353 of record NC_143576.1, read on the forward strand.
AAGATGTTTACACACCGTTTCTTAAGGAAGTTTTATTTATTTATTTCCTTATTTTTAACCCTAATTGGGCAGTAAGGTAAAGTTTGGCTCTGATCCAGAACAATATCGAGTTTTGTTAGTTCCTAAATTACTGTAATTCGTCACTTCCTTCTACTCATTCAATATTACCATAGTTTGGAAAAGGTTACTGCTTATAATACTTATAAAATCATTTGTTTTTAAATGCAGTATTACGTAATTATTGTTTTTGGTAGCAACTTGTTCTTGGCAATGGAGGTTAAGATAATTGTTTACACAAATGAGCAGTCATTTACACAAATGAGGCACTCGTTGTTTACCAAGGTTAATGCGCAGTTTTTATTTGGTGGTTTCATACGAAGTAGTACAAAGTGGGCTTGGTCACACCACCATATCGAACTTTACAATTCTATTAAAACATTAAAGGAATAAAAAAAAATATGTATATATTTCTTTAGCTAGTCGAAGTGTGTGTACCAGGAATTGCACTTTGCAATCCCGGAAGCTATCCTTTAGCCTTGAATAACACTGGCCAAAATAATTTTTTTAATACATACATTACCATTTATGTACAGCTATGCGATAGAATAAAATCAGTTACAGACCCGGAATTAACAGCTAAAATTGTATAAGTTTATCTATTAATATCGATAAAAGAAGATTTTTTAATCAAAAATGTATATTAGTGTAGTTTTTAAATTACGAGTAGTTTTAATTGAATTTATACCGTGTATTGAATAAAATATACAATATTAAGCATCGTTTATCCTGCTTAATAAAACTTGTTAGAAATTTGTTTAAAAATTAAGCCACATCTCAGATGCCAAACGACATTTGTACCAAACGACATCTCTAAGGGCAAACGATATTTCTAGTGCCCAAACGATATTTCTGGTGCCAAACGACATCACTGATGCCAAACCATATAAATACGTGTAATCACCGATTTTAATCATTAAGAAAACAGAAAATAAGACGAAAATTATTTCTCTCAGCATTTAAATAGCAGAAAATATTTTTTTGGAAATTTTTAGGTCGACTTAAGGAATTTTAAACACTACACGAATGAAAAAAAAAATAGTTTTCAAGAGTAAAAGTGTTAATAATTAGTCTGAGTCAGCTTTGTGAATAGCATCTAAATGGAAGTAAGGAAGAAAGAAAGAAAAAATAGTCTTTGTTTGACTTACATAAGAATCCTTCAATCGTATCAGTTGTAAACATAGTTTTCAGCGATTCACTTTTCCTAATACTAGTCTGAACGTGCCATCAGTGGTTTTACATGAAAATATCTTACATATAATTACAGTTGAAGTGAAAACGCTGTTATTCCACTTAACTCCAAGATACCTTTTGTATCTCTGCATGTCCATGAAGCTCCACAAATGCTGTCATTGGCCTCATTAACACGTGTCACGGTTAACAGGGTCCACCTACCACAATAATAGTGGGCAGGCCCTATATAATGAATGAATCTAGTTACCCTGTATGCATTCAGATAATACTTTCTCTTAAATCTCTAACGCTTTTTACATGTAAAATTATTTCTTGTCTGAATGTTAAGACACTCCAGGGGATTCGCGAACAGTGCCTGAAATTTCTTATAATTATTTAAAAAGCTGAAAAAAATTAAGGCATTAAAAACAATCCTGCTTCTGCGTATCCCTAGTATCTGCAGAAAAAATTTAAAACTAAAAGAGGTGGGGGTAGGTTACTAAAGTTTCAGAACCCCATATGATCTATATTACGTATACACTCCTACGGGGGGAGGAGGTTAAACAGGTTTCTTAATAATTTAAAAATCATTAAAGCATCTCTTTATACTCTTGGATGGTAATACTAGTTGTGGCAATAAAGTTCACAAACTGGTGCTGTTGGGGTCACGTTCGATGAGTTTAAAATTAGATGGAAGTGGTATGCTGTAGTTCAAACTTTCTCTAGTAGATGGTTGTACAGAAATCGTTCAGTAAGCTGACAGGTTGCAGGCAAGAACCACACTCGTTAGTAGTGTTAAAGTTTCGTGTCACGGTTTTGCAATGAAGCAACGAACGAATATCAGATTTTGCATTTAACTGGGAAAAATCTGCTATAGAAACGCATGAAATGTTAAAAACTGTTTTTGGTGATGAAAGGTTAAAGTACCAGTGTGTTTGAATAGTATAAGTAGTTCAAAGACGGACGTGAGGATGTTCCCGATAATCCAAGAAGCGGATTATCGGGTACATCCCTACGACGGCGTCCAAAGAGAAAATCTCTTTGGATGCCTTCGCTGACTCCTTTCAGAAACTTTTAGAACGGTGTAATAAGTGTATTCAGTCAGGTGGTGATTACTTTGAATAAAACGTTCGAAATGAGGCCAATGTTGCAAACATTCGGGAAATTGTGCCAAGAGGTTGTTTTTGATCCTCAGAATGATGGCTGATGAGTTGGATATGAATAAGGAGACAATTCGTCGAATTCCGCATGAAGATTTAGGGAAAAGGAAGGTCTGTGCAAAATTTGTGACTCCACAGCCTCACGGTTGAGCAGAAGCAACTAAGAGTGTAATTATGCGAAGACTTTATCCAGGCTTGTCAAGACAATCCTAATTTCCTCGACTGTATTGTTACTGGATGTAAGTGTTGAGAATATCAGAACTACCCAGAGACGGAGCGTCAGAGCAATGCAGTGGACTTCAAAATCATCACCAAGGCCCAAAATTTTGGTTTACAGAAGTCCAGGACCAAGACGATGCTAATCATGTTTTTCGACAAACAGGGTGTGAGTCACAAGGAATTTGTAACTGAAGGGGAGAGAGTCAATGCTGCGTTCTACGCACATGTACTTCAAAGATTACGGAGGCGCATTTCACAGGTGAGGCCCCAATTTCGAGAGAAAAGCAGCTAGTTCTTGTTGCACGACAATGCCTCTGTCCAGTTTCGCACTTGTTGTGAGGACATTTCTGACGAAACATGGCATTCTACAGATCAATTCACCCTACTCTTCAGATCTAGAACCAGCGGACTTCTTCTTTTCCAAGTTGAAAACTTCCATCAAAAGAAATGGATTTCAAGATGTTGAAGACATAAAGAAAACCTAACCCGGCGTAATAAGTATATTCAGTCAGGTGGTGATTACTTTGAATAAAAATAAAACCATTTTTAGCTCCTTCACTTTGGGTTCTATTTATTGCGCCACTTTATTGCTACATCCGGTAAGTGGTCAGAGGAGTTTATAACCATAGTAAGTACCGTCAACAACGCAATGTAACTTTACTGATGTCGTGCTCACTCGAATACGCGATATGCGGATTTCCCTATCTGCATTTACCACTTGATTAAGGGACTATTAACTATTAAGTACCAATTGACTATTAAGTACCATAATATTATTTAGTGTTGAAATTGTTAGCTCGCTGTGTACGTGGAAAAATCGGATGAAATAAAATTAAAAATATACCTTCGTTACCTTATTAAAATCACATATATAGTAAACTTTAGTAACGTAAACATTTCTGAGATGTGTGTACTTTTACCGAGTCCAGAATAATGAGCGTTTGTCAGTAGCCTTGAAATCAGCTGCTGGTAACGTCACTGCCATTTTCTTCAATGCCCTTTGCTGTGTTGTCCAACAAGGAAACTATATTTAACTTTGCGGCTTCGTCACCTAATATGGGGAAAACTTTTGTTTTACATCAGGAAGATTAAGTTGCTTTTTTGTGGCGTGGAGTTTCTCTGTTTGCTTATTAAAACGAAACTTTATAGGATGACCAATTTATTACTGTTAATTCCAGGTGTGTTTGCCATTTTACTTCATTATAAAGACTTTTTACGTTTGTTCCTGCAATTTAGAAACACCCTCTATACAAGGGTGTGTTAACCAATTCTAGGGTTGTCTTTATCTTAAACGAAAACTATCCTTAATTTATCATTACGTTGTGATTTCCCTCAATGTAACATCTCGATGAGTATATAGTCAACACTCCAAAAAGTATCCGAACAATTCTCAACACCCTCATTTAGATCGGTATATAAAGAAGGCGTAGGAACCAATAATACTCCTCACAAAAATCAGTAACATAAGGGATCCAACAGTAACATAAAGGATCCAATACTAAATTAAAATAATGTAATTTAGAGTTAAACGAGCCGTGGCCCGTAATAAAATATGAGGTTTCCATCTCAGGGAAAAGCCATCCTGTTATTTTTTTACCACTAACAAATTTAACATCAGGTATAAATAATCGAGTAACTATTCCTGTATCACTGTTATTCCATCATTCCTGCCAAACACTCATTAATTCATCCATTACTAACTTTTTATCCTTTTTACGTTCAATGTTAATATTAGAAGTTATACCCATGAGTATCAGCTGACAATCCTTTCTCAGAAAGTAAAAAAAGGTCTAATATACAACACATAAGTCCAAGGGCATGCATCCAGACAAAACCTGGAGAGCATTATTCGATACAGTTCTACAAACTTTAAACAGAGAGAGTAACATTTTCCTTTGTATGGATATTAATTTTTGTTTAAATTTAACTGTCAAACCCTAGGTATGTTGCGAAAAAGAAAGCGGATTATCAAAAATGACACCCAGATGTTTTGTAGTATCTACCATGGGATTAACTTACCCTCAACAAATACCATAGGTCTCTCCACATCTAATTTCCCCTTGAATAACACCATGACTGTTTTTTTCCCTGATATTTTAAATTTATGTTCTTGAGCCCATGAAAGTAAATCATCCATAACTAAAGACGCTCAGTCTTGCAGTTCCTGTCTAGACTTACCTGGGAAATATTAAACTAAATCATCAGCGTACGCGATCTTATGACACTGTACATTTGGCTTTTGTAACCACAAGTTCAAAACAAGATTCCAAAACATTGGCCACAGAACAGAGCCCTGGGGACAACCACGCGTTACAATCTTAGAATAAACCATTTGTTCTGAGCGTATTATAATTTTCTTATTCTTTAAGTAGCTGGCACTAACCCTATAAAGTACCTGTGGGCATTTAAGATCTCTTAAAGAACTGAGTGTACTTTCATGCCAAACGCTATCAAACGCTCTTTCAAAGTCAACATAAATGACAAGAACGTATTTACTCGTAGAGATGGTAACACATTCCACTAGATCTTTAAGTGTGTCTGCAGCAGAATGTTTCTGTTTAAAACCACATTGAAACAACAATTGAACATTAGATTCCCCAACAAATTAGTCAATCTCAACACTATTAAACGTTCAAAATTTTTTTCCAAATTCGGAAGCAAGGAAATCGGCCTATAGGCACGGGGATCAGTAAGCTCTTTATTAGCTTAACGAATTAATTTCACCACAGCCACTTTCCAGAACCCTGGAAAAGTGCCTGAGGTATAACACTTAATTGAAGCTCAGAATTGTTGCTGCGATCGAAACAGTTACACCGTAAATGCTGGAGAACACGTGGAGGGAAACTTAATGTCACTTGGACATCTCACGTGCCAGGAAAGGCGCGCATGTGAAGTTGTTTAGCATTCTGCATGGGCCTTTTTCACAACGTGGCTGATTTAGTCAGTCTCAACGAGGATAGTATGGTTTTTCTCCCTCAAATTCGGGTGTTTCTTCCAGCAAACTGCAAATCGACCACAGAACACACGCGATTTACATATATATATTACATACGGCACAATATAGTCTAAGTTGCTGAAGGACCTATAAACACAAAAACAACAACAACCGGTTAAATGTGAAGGTGTGGGTGTTGAGAATTCCTGGAGAAAGTTCTCTGCTTACAGTGCCAACAAGGATTTCTGAGTACATGTGATTTTGTATGGCATTATTTCTCATAGTATGGTCTAGCACCTTTGCCGGTTGTACAGGAATTATATTAGGAGATTCTCTGTTCTCTGTACTCTGCAAGTTATTCACTTGCAGAGTACAAGTGAAACGTACACTGATGAACCAAAACATTATGACAGCGAATCGTTATGCAAATCGAAGCAACTGCAAGTGAACTACGGCGCGGGTCGGGACACGGTATAAAACACACCTGACGCTGAGGTCCGTTAATCAGTGTTACTCTTGTTCTTGAGCTGGGAAAGGCAGCGGGGTTAAGCAAGTTTGACAAAAGCCAAATTGTAATGGCCAGACGACTGGATCAGAGCATATCCGAAATGGCACGGCTGGTGGGATGCTCACGGTCAACCGTGGTTAGTACCTACGGAAGGTGGGCCGAGGAGGGCAAACCCACGAACCGCCGGCGAGGTCTTGGACGACCACGGCTCATCGATGCTCGTGGTGAACGAAGGCTCTCCCGGATGGTACATGGCAATAGAAGGGCTACTGTGGCGCAACTCGCTGGTAATTGAAATGCTGGTGATGGGAGTAATGTGTCACAACACACAGTACATCGAACCCTGCTGAAAATGGGCCTGCGTAGCCGCAGGCCGCTCCGAGTGCCCATGCTAACCACGGTTCACCGGCGACAGCGCCTACAATGGGCACGCGAGCATCGAAACTGGACCTTGAGTGATTGGAAGAAGGTTGTCTGGTCCGATGAATCACGTTTCCTGTTGCACTATGTGGACGGCCTGGTACGTGTGCGTCGTTTACTTGGGGAAGTGATGGCGCCTAGATGCACCATAGGACAAAAACAAGCCGGTGGCAGTGGTGTCATGCTTTGGGCGATATTTTGCAGGGACACCCTGGGTCCAGTGATCCATGTGCCAGGCACTTTGACCTTTACGACCAACCTAAACATCATTAATGACCAGGTACACTCTTTCATGGCAATGGTCATCCGCTCTGACGGTGCCGTTTTTCAGCAGTATAATGCACCATGCCACATCGCCCGGATTGTTTGAGACTGATTTGCAGAACATGAGGAAGATTTCTAGGTATTGTCCTGGCCTCTAAATTCCACAGACATTAATCCCATTGAGCATCTGGGGTTTGTGTTGGAACAGAAACTCCGATCTGCGGCGTCACAATCACGGACCTTACAGGAGTTGTTTGTTGTTTGTTTGTTTGTTATTTGGTTCTTAGGAGCATTAGCAACTAAGGCCATATTGCTCCGGGATATGCGGTGGCCATTCCCTGAGCTTTCCGCATCCTCCGTATTTGGTGGTGACAGGCTCGAACCCCGGTCTAATCAAGAAGCGTGTGCTACGCACTGCTGCTCCTTCTCACCTGGCTACGGAGGCGCCCTTACAGGAGTTAAAGGATCTGCTAGATATGTGTTGGTACCTGATACCACAAGCCACATTTAGAAATCTTGTAGCGGCCATGCCTCGCTGGGTACGAGCTGTTTTGGCTGCACGTGGGAGACCAACATCATATTAGGTAGGCGGTCATAATATTTTGGCTCATCGGTGTATATTATTATTGAAAAACTCGCAGTAAGGCAGTATATCTTCACAACACTGAAAGGAAGGTCATTAGACATCTATTAGAGAAATCTCAGCAAGTGCATCTACCTGAAAGAGGAAAAATATCTGTTCTAGAATTTTATTAACGGACAATAAATACGATTCAATTATGTTTATTGCTAAACTGACAAAACACGGTTTTCCCAGGGTTACAGGGTGAGGCTAGAAACATCGGTTGTGCTATAACCAAGTAACTTTAGGACCTTAATTACGTTGGCTGATTGATTTCAGTTTTGTTAGCACATGGGCAACTTTGACCATGGTGCTCCTAGTCTATCCTTCATCGGGTCTTATATCGTACTGTTTCTATATTCTCAAAAAATGTCCATGAGCTTCGTTCTATTTGCCCTTTTATCAGAGCATGTCATCTACGATTCAAACGTGTTATGAATTTTTTTATTATTCCTAATGGTAAACGAAATTTTCTCAATATTAGATTTGTTGTCATATACTGGTACTTTCGTCAAATTATCTCTATCACTCGCTCTTGCGTTAAAAATTTGCTGGTAACGCTGTGTAAGATGTAAAATTTTACAAATATATTATTTTATAGAAAAGTGAGATTTATTTAAAGTAAAACAGTAATATAGCAATATGGGGGAACGAAACCCTACAAGTCAAGAATATTACTAAGATCACTCGCAAGGGATTAAATTAGACAACGTCTATACAAGGGGAGCGGTAGGCTGAAATGCTATTAGCAACCTAGGTACACTCGACTCCCAGCTCACACAGACAAACCAAACAATAGCAACAAGTAGCTACTGCTATTAGTAGAAGGTGTTAACTCTGGAAAACAATGGCGCGAAGGACCATGTCGGGACATTTCTTTAATTGGTGACACCTGGAGAAGAGACAGGAAGTAAATACGGAACAAATGCTGGGAATTAGATTTAAGATTGGCGTTTTTCTGTCGGCGATGGCAGGTTTGGTAGATCTTGGGAAATTAGTCTGCTAAAGTTTAACTATAAGCAGCTGACTTCAAAGGTACAGACAGCCTGAGAAATTTTACAAATTTCTTAAAATAAGAAGTTAGATCCAGCAATAAACAGAAAGCTTGGGAAAAGATAACGGGCAAATTAGAACAGAGTGGAAGTTGATAAAATGAGAAAGATTCGTTAAGACTGAAAACAAGGGCGTGCCTGACACAAAGGGGCGGTACGTAGTTGAGATGAAAAAAGCGAGTGAACAGGGAGAGAGGAGTCAGAACCCAAAGTTGAGATTCATGTGGGTGTTTATGGAAATGAGTTAGGGGAGACACAGCTGAAGTTTTTTTTTGTGTTAGAAAATGTGAGAAGGTCAGAACCCAAAGTTGAGATTCTTGTGGGTGTTTATGAAAATGGGTTAGTGGGATTCTAAGTTGAGTTTTTTGTTGGTGCTAGGGAAAATGAAATAGTCAGCGGACACAGCAGTCGAGATTTTCGTCGATATAAGTAAAATGAGTTAGTAACATGAACAGTTGAGGGTTCTGTTGTGGTAGGAAATATGTGTCAGTTAACAGTTGAGTGTTTGGTCGTGGTAGGAAAAGAGAAGGGTAGCGCCCTGGGAAGTTTTCTTCTTGAAAGAGTTCTTAATAGGTGGAGCGGAAAAACGAGGGTAGCACCCTATGAGTTTTTCCTTGTGAAAGGTTTTAATAAGGTGGAGAGAAAGGGAGCGAAATCCGCAAAATTAGTAGCTCGAGAGAAGGAGCGAAAACTCGGAATTAGTAGCTCGATGAGAAGGAAGGAAGCAGCGAATGGAAAAGATAGAAGTAGCCCGAGTAAGGTGGAGAAAGGACGCCAGACCCATGCAGCAAAGAGTTCCTGATAATTATCTATAGCAGATTCAGGTGAAAACAGATGAAGGAGATCCCCAGAAGGTAGCCTGAGAGCCTAAAATGGAAGGTTCAAACCTCCCCGAAAAGGAAAGAAAAAGGATAATAGTAAGTACTGTAAGTTAACAAGGACTGTTAGTGAAACAGTATAGTGATTAATTAAAAAAAAAAAAAAAGGGGTAGCACTAGAAGTAAAATGACAGATAAATTATCTCTGAAGTAAATTATATATATGATAACAGAGTTTAATTAATTAAAAAAAGGTTATTGTAAAATACAAGAGAAACGAAGGATGAGTAATAGATTAAATTGTTGTTCAAATGATTATAATGTGTTAGAAGGGTAGTAAGGTTTATATAAGAAACTTTGAATATGTTTTGAGGATAGATAATTGAATATAGTGTTTGTATTGATGAAGAATTGTTGGTTCATCTGAAAGACTAATAACAAATAGAGACTTTAGGAAAGTTAGGATTGGTCTTCAGTGTATTGTAACAGAATGGTGAGAACGCAGAATATAATGATGAAAGTAGCATATTGATTGTTAATATAAGAAACACAATTGTATCCAGGAGTAAGTGAAATAGGTGTGGTGAAGGTGTATAAGTCTTAGGAGTTAGTTAGGGCAAGAAGAATGAATCAAGTGTTTTCATATAATGGTCAACTCAGATTAGCTAGTGAAGGGAAACAGGAATAAGAATAATATATGCAAGGTATCCTTGATTTAACTTTGTATGCATATTACATGTTTTTTTAATTCAACTGTATATTATGTTGTATATATATATATGTAAATAATCTTTTTTGTTTATTAATTTGTGAGTTTGTTATTCCTGAACACTCAGCCTTTCCGAAGGGAATTATACATAATTGAGAAGTTCCCTTGAATCTGGAATTCTCCTGTGAAGCAAAGTCAGATGTGTACGTGGGGGTGTAAGGAATAGAGGTCTATATAGTTATAAGGGAACAACAGTACAAATAAAAAATATTTAATAAAGCATTATTATTATACATATTCAAATAAAATTTAAGGAAGAGTAAAGACATATGTATGCATATGTATGTATATAAATTAAGGACTACTCTTTCCCCCCCCCCCACCACAGCTGGACATTTCTTTTATTTATTGTATTAGTCGGTCTCTGCCAACCTTTGGCAACCCCGTCCGCTTGTTGCAGTCCTCAGTTTGATTTCCAATGAAAGAAACGTGTGTTTTTCACACCGTGGCCGAGTTAGTCGGTTTCAATCGAAACAAAATCCTAGATTACCAGCCTTTTCATCCAGCAAACAGACCATTTCACAGAAACGATTACCGAATCTCATGTCCTTCGTTTCCTAAAAATTCTAAACAACTACAATTATTGCGTGACACATCTGTTTTACAGTGGAATAAAAGTGGAGTACTAGCCTACTTAAATTTCTTCATATCAAAAGTATTCTAGTTTCAGCTTAGAACTGAAGAACTTGATCACTTCATTTTTATCAGGTCAATAACGTTAAAAAAAAATCCTGCAATTTGAAGTGTAAATATACGGGTTTAACCTCTTGGAGTAAGGTCATAAGTCATACAAAAATAGCGTTAACTACACTTTCAGCCCGTGCTCTTACTACTATTTTCAGCACGTGTTGGTACTTTCCCCATTTCAAGCAGAACAGACTTTTCGACACTACCATTGAGCGTAACTCCTCCCGCTGTCCCCTTATGCCATATAAAAATCGTTCCAGGTCAAAAAGAACCTGGAAATTTCATGGTCAGAAATTCTTCGATATAAATGCTCTCAGCTGCAAATATCCCTTATTTGATTTCTCCTTTAATTTCAGTAAATGTATAGTACACGTTTAACCCAATAATGGTGAGTGTATAACAAATCATTCAAAAATACGAAATAGAAAAAAAAAATTCAAATAGCATGGTTAACAAGAAATTCAGGAAAAGATTTTTGAAATTTGGTCTTTCAAATGAACAAAAATTGCTAATTCGTTTGTAATTAATTTCAATGCCATTTTACAAAAGTGACCTCAAGGAAAGTATGTCATTTATGTTTATTGGAAGAACTGATCTATATAAAGGTTTTAAACAGCATGACCTGGTCTGTATTTTAAATCAAATAGCGTTTTGCAATTTGATTTAAAATACAGACCCCTTCGCGTTCCTCTTTTTTAAAAAGGAAGAACGGGAATTTTTATCAAAAGATAGAACTTCAGAATCAAATACCTTGTAGGGGAAAATGATATGTAAATTATCTCATACTGCCCTAAATTGACGCTCTCGCTGCAACCATCGCCCCATTGCTGAAATATTCAGACTGGCACCACGAACCAGAACTGCCTTTCTTTTACACTTTAAGTTGGCTGATTTGAATTTGCGCTGAGGCAAATAAGGCTGAAAACGGCACTGCACTAACTCAGAGTCAACCTGTAAATGTGAAATATCAACATGCTATTGAATGGCAAAACACCGCAGTTGCTTCATTTCCGTTTGAACAGATATTGTTCGAAGACAATAGGGCAATGGTTGCATCAAGAGCGTCAACAGATCTTCTGTCGTACTCAAAAGGAATTAATTGTATTCAGAATATTGTAAAATATGGTTCGATATGTACAGATATTATCATCAGAACATTAAGCACAAATAAAGGATTGTGATTTCAGAAGGATTTAGGAAATACCGGAAAATTCACCACCAAGGGTAATGGAAACCCTGACCTTGAGAGTGAATGAATGCTTGCAAAGGAGCGAAGACAACGTGCTAGATATTGTATTTACAAAATATAAAATCCCTGCTTCGTTTTGTGATGTGAAGTATTTCCACTTTCCTAGCCCAACAACAGATGGCTATCTCTTGGTTGGTTAGTTGTTCGATTTTATGCCAAGGTAACCAAAACCACGAAGCACTTGTGTATTCTGTAATAAATTTGCAAAACAAATAGTATCATTCAACCATTTCGACCACACCGACTAAGGTGGCCAAGGTATTAAAGGTTCCTTCAGCCTTGATGAGATTCGAACCCAGTCCTTTTCGAACACTGTGGAAGGCGGCGTTCATAATCACTGTGCTACCGCGAGGTCGACTACAGTATTTTTTATATTTTGAAGAATCCAGAAGAACAAGATAAAGTACATAAACAATAAATATCTAAAAATGTTTATGTAAGGTACATTAAATTAATTTTTGCGTTTTATTTGTTGTTTAAAGGAACTTACATCGAAGTGTACAGCCGTACAAATTATATTTTTAGTTACATCGAAGGATGTCGCAATAAATTTAGCCGCCACATGTCACGCTGTGACAAAATCAGTGTATTCGAAGAAATGCACAAAACTAAACGTCACTGACACGTGCATCAGCATGACGAGACAATAATTATATGTTCATCGACATGGAATATAAATGAGTACACAACAGGGAAAGGAAAAAAAATGCGGTATTCGAAGACTGCTTGTAGCCAGTAATGACCTCCTGCAAAAAGAAATTTCGGCTATTTACACATAATCAACAAGTTTAGTTCAACTCCAATTGAGATGAATTATGAGGAGAACAGTTATTTATGGATATTATATGGCAAACTTTCCGTTCACTTAGCATGACAATACAGTTTTAAAGAAACTGATGACTTCCCATGACCATTACTCTCTGAAATATCTCAGAAATATCTCATGAAGCAGGGTGTGTCCAGACACTAAATCTGTAAGTGGTCCTGAAAGCTTCTTAATTCTTTCGTTGTGGTTATAAGTTGTTTCCAATGAAGCTAATCAATATATAAATCACACGGACATGACGTAGATGTAGAATACTCCCTGATGCATAATAATATCCAACTACAGCGTCTGCGCATGTAGCACGGTGGCATTCTTGCCGTCTTTGCCACAAGGAAAGGGCCGGGTTCGAATCCCGTCAATGATGCGTGGAATTTTTATGGGCTTTTTTAACTCCTTGGCTGAGTTTAATCAGTCTCAGGCATAGAGAGCAAGGTCCTCCCCAGAAACTCGGGGGAAGGGGCCTTGTTTTTCGTCCAGCAAACATATAAATCGACCAGATTTGCCTGACCAGAACACACGCAGATCGTGAACATAATAAATACGCTTGGGCAGATGAAAGTATATTCCGGATGGCTTTAGTGTGTCATTCAAAAAACATAATAATATAAAACTATGTATTTTCCATATCTGTTTATAATTTTTCAAATATTTTAGGAAAAATTCATAGAGCAAAAATGAATTTTAAAATTTCGATAAAATAATTTTATCAATAATTCAATTAAATTATATAATTAATTTTTATTATATATTTTTTGTTTTTTATATTAGTTTATTTATCAAAGCTATTTTATTATCTTTATTTTATTTTAGTTTCCATTAAATAAAGAATTATCGCTCACATTACATCAGTAATAAATAATTTCCATTTCAGAGTTATTTTTATATATTATTAGGATAATATAAAACTAAAAAAATGCATAAAAATGATAGAATTATTCTAATAGCTTAACGTTTTATTCTTCTGAAGAGTCGCCATCTAGTGAGCAAATAGTTAATTTGTGAGATCAATATGGATCGCGAAAACTTTTAATTACAATTTTTCTTATAGGCTAATAGTCATAACGCCATTAGTTTTTAACTTAAAATATTTTATTAATAATTAAATTTTAGATTGTAATATGTAATAATAACTTGAAAAATTTTCCATTCACATTATTATCTGTAAATTGCGTGTGTTCTGAGGTCGATTTTCTGTTTAATGTACGAAAAACCCGAGTTTCCGGGATAAAAAACCATTAGGAACGAATAAAAATTAACACAGTATCATTTAATTACTTAAAATTAATGTACTTCAAAAATACTTTTGAGAAATATCTTTAAAAAAGAGTATACTTCAAAAAGTAAGGTTGCAAGGTGTTTATTATTGAAATTCAATATTTTAATATTGAAAAATTGTAGGTAATACATAAAGAAAAAGTAATCCCAGAATAGAATTTGATGGAAAAATGATAAGCAATTGTTGTTGTAATATGATTTTAGGTGCAACAGCAACTTAGGCCATATTGCATCGTATGTACGGTATATTGTATCTGTAAATTCCATTTATTCTATGGTTAATTTGCTGTTTTCTGAACGAGAACCCAAGTTTCGGGAATAAAAAGCCATGCTACCCTCTCCAGAGACCGATTAACTCAGCTACATTGTAAACAAGATCCATAAAAATTCCTCGGGTCATTGCTGGATTCGAAGTCAGTTCTTTTCCACTCAGTGTTGGGTAGATGGTGATTATGGCAAATGTGCTACCCAGGAGGGCATACCGATTTGTAAGTCATCTGCATATACACTGCCCTACCATTAATATCTGGACACCCCTCTTTGGATTGGGAAACAGGTCCTATGTATGCAACACGTTACAGAACCTGCTGTAAATATGCACACTGGGCTTCCAACAGACAAGTGGGCATGGAAGATGACACGTTCAACAGAATTGATCACCTCAACAAATGCTAGACGCCGATTAACAAGGTGTAAGGAGCCCGAATCCTGGACTGTTCAGCAGTGGAAAACAGTCCTATGGACAGACTAGTCGAGGTTCGCACTTTACCAGTCTGATGGCCATTCCTGAGTGTGGTGATACCAGGGGAACAGTTCCTTTCTGATTGTATCCTCCAAACAATGAAGTTTGGTGGAGGCAGTGTCATGGTATGGGGCTCCCTTTATGGTGGCCCACTATGGCCATAGATGCTGATGCGCCAAATAAATCCCCAACCAACCAGCTCCCTTTATGGTTTGGCTTGGTCCATTAGTCGTTATCGACAAAACATGAACCAGGACAGCCTGGACAATTATGTACTTCCAACATTATGGCAATACTTCGGGGAAGGCCCATACCTGTCTCAGCAAGACAATGCGCCATGCCATACTGCTCGGGTCGTAACAGAGTGGTTTGAGGACATGGGTGTAGAAAAGTTGGATTGGCCTTCCCAGAGTGTTGATCTGAACCCTATCGATCATATTTGGGATGTATTGGCTCGTAGGGTACGTGCACGTCGAGATCGTCCAAACAACAAGGCCGATCTGGTGGCTGCATTAAAGGCCGAGTGGAGGAATATATCACCTAACATTTATAAAAATCTGGTTGAGAGTATGCCGCGAAGATTGAAGGCCGTCATAAAAGAAAAAGGTTTCAGCACAAAATATTAAATGGCGAAATAAAGCTTTTTTTTTTGTCTAAAGGCAGGTGTTCGGATATTAATGGTAGGGCAGTGTATATAGAAAATTAATTAAGTGTAGTTCGATTGCTCACTGGGGAGTGCTGATGCTATTTTTGGAAAGAAAATGGTCTGTTTCTTTGATTTTTCTGTAAAATAATAAACCTCCATGTAGCTTTTAAGATACAGACAAATTTCAGTCATGGCTCATAGCTGTTCTTTGATCATTCGATTCACTGCTTGGATGATTTTGTCTTTAATGATGATTATAATATTGGTATGCAGGTGTGGTGTATCGGATGGAGAATGGGCTGGTAACCTGATTTTAGAAAGGATGTGGATCTGTTGGAAAGGATGCAAAGAAGAAGAGGGGCAACGAGATGAGTGAGAGGAGGAAAAGGCTGATCGTACCAGGAAAGGCTTCATTTTTGAAAATTATAGCATTTGCAAAGATGCTGCAATTCACAAATTTTGTTATGGCCTTGAATGGATTGAATAAGCTCAGTGTTGATGGAATCCTTCCTGTAGCTCAGACTACACATATTGGGGGATATAAATTCAACTTAAGGAAGGGTGGTTGCAGGCTAGATGTACAGAAGCTTGCCTTTAGCCAGCGAGTGGTTGATTGATGGAACAAACTTCCAGCTAGTATTGTGAAAGTGGCTAGTTCGACTATATTTAAAGGGGAACTAGACGAATGTCAGACAGACGACATGGGCAGTGCTTTTTTATTATTTTCTTTTGCTGACTCTGCATAAGCTTGCTCTCTTGCATCATTTGCTACTTCCAGTCCTAAATGCTAATACTAATAATGGAAAATATTTCAGGTTGATTCTAGTTTAACCTGAATTTTTGGTTATGGTCATAGACAAATCTAATGATATTGTACAATCATCTGCTATTGACCATCACTTTGAGCTAGACCAAATGTCTGGTTGTCAGTTTGATTTTTTATTGTATTTTATTTTGTCCAGGTTTACACAATACTCTAGTGTTTCGCAATTTATTGTATTATTATTTTTGTTATTTTATTTCTCCCTGATGGGGAAGGTTCCACCCCTGTACCGCCCTATGCACTTGATACCGTTACGGTATCAAGTGCATAGGGCGGTTATTATGTCTGGTGTTACTGTTGGTCGAGGAACTCTATAGCAGTCCTACTGGTGTTCAGGATTGGGACTTTCTGGAGTTACTTGTATGTGTATTCTGTCACAGTGGTATCGTCACCGTCCTCCCCACACCGGGTGGAAAAGGCCCGGGTTCGAATCACGTCAATGACGCGAGGAACTTTAAAGGAACTTTTTTCACTCCGCGACTAAGTCAGTCGGTCTCAGGCGTGGATAGCAAGATCCCCCCCCCCAAACTGGAGTTTTCGTCCAGCAAAACAGATAAATCGACCAGAGAACACACGCAATTAACAGACATAAGACACACAGCACGGCAGATGAATTTAATTATTCGGGTGGCCTAAAAATAATAGTTTTTTTTTTTTTTGTATGTGTTCTCTGGGAGATCTATTGCTGTTATGCCGTTATGTAGGGTCTCTGACACCGTACTAGTAGTTGACACGATGATCGGGATGCCACAACGCGTAGATCCTGTCTTAGGTCCGTATGCTTCCTGATTGTTTTCTCTTGGGTTTTCTACAGATTGCCAGTGTTGGGCATTTGTATGTCAAACAGATAGACCTTTTCCTTCTTGTGGACGAGGGTTATGTCCGGTCTGTTGTGCGGATTGTCTTGTCCGTTATTATGGCGCGATCGCAATGCTGCTTGTGGGTTGGGATCTCTAGTACGGCCTAGGGTTCGTTCTTGTAATTAGGTACACTTTCTTTGATCAACTGGTATTTCCACCTTTGGACATAACCCTTGTGGACAAGAAGGAAAAAGGCTACCTATCTGATTGACATAGCGGTACCCAACACTGGCAACCTGCAGAAAACCCATGGGGGAAAAAATCAGGACGTACACGAACCTAAGACAGGAGATCAAAGAGATGCGGCATATGCAACAAGTAACGACAATCCCGATCATCGTGTCAACCACAGGTATGGTGCCAAAGACCCTACTTAACAGCCTAGCAGCAATAGGTCTCTCAGCGAACACCTACAAGGAACTCCAGAAAGAGGCAATCCTGACACCTGTAGGATAATCAGAGAGTTCGTCGACCAACAGTAACACCAGACATAACAAAAACAACCCTGTGCTTGGTAGAAATACCCGTTACGAGGTGGAACCCCCAATCAAGGAGAAATAATATGAGCAAAAATAAGAAATAATAATAACAATGGGACTTCGCCCACTGCTTGCTGCGCTCGCTTCTTTTGATAAAATACTTACAGATGCTTTCGACACTGTGTGCGTGTCTCTTCCTCAATTATGAATACATAAATACGTTTCATATGAAAATCAAGCATAGTATCGTGTGGTAATGCTAGACAAACAAAGCTCTTGCACAGGGTTTATCTTTTTTTTTTTTTTTTTTTTTTTTAAACCCCAAACACGAGAAGTATTAGAACCTATAGTACTTATTACCGTGCTTGGGTTGGAGATTGAGAAGACGAAAAAAGGTATTTGTTGACATTGGACTTGAACTTCTGTAGACTGTAATTTTCAGGAAATTTGGAAGGAAGGTTGTTCCAGAAAACGGCAGTTGAATGAATAAACGAGGAAGATGAAAAGCTGTGAGTTTGAAGTTGGACAGTAAATGATGTTGGCTAATGGCAGCACGTGTTCGGACTGTTTTGAAAGAGAGAGCGGGAATTATAGAAGCCAATTCAGAAGAACAGTGCCCATGGAAGTATCTGCAGAAGAGGCATGCAGCAGAAACAGAACGTCTATGAGAAAGCGAGTGGAGAGACTCTGTTAGAGATGAATCATTAATTAACCTAACTGCCCTCTTCTGAACGGAATCAAGAAGCCTGAGAGAGGTTTTGGGGGCACCACCCCAGATGTGGGAACAATATTCCATGGCAGGGCGGATTTGCGATTTGTACAGAGTCAACAGCTGTTTGGAAGAAAAGTAACGCCGAGAGGGAAAGAGAAAACCAAGTTTTTTAGATGCAGAGGAAGCAATATTTGTAATGTGCTTGTGCCAAGAGAGATTAGAAGTCAGGGTAATCCCCAAAAGAGATATATCATTTTGCCCAGAAATCGGAGTGTCACTAAAGATAAGCATAGGAGCAGAAGAATCCTTTTTGCGAGATATAAGACAAGACTGAGTTTTAGAAGGGTTGAAATCAACTAAGTTGTCTTTGCCATACTGGAGAATTACCTGAAGATCGGCATTTAAGGAATTGGTAGCAGATTTTCGAAAAGTTGAAGCTGATTGAGCAGGGCAAGGTTTCTCAAAATGGAAAGTTGAATGCAATGTGCTATCATCGGCAAAACTATGGATACGATTTCCAGTCAATGGAAGAAGGTCATTAATATACAAGAGGAAAAGAGTGGGGGAAAGAACTGAACCTTGAGGGATACCAGCATTAGTGGAGAAGTTAGAAGACAGAGAGCCATCTACCATCACCATCAGTGAGCGATCAGAGAGAAAACTGATAACCAATTCCAAAAACCAGTTGGCAGACCATAAGATGGAAGCTTGTTTAGAAGACCTTTATGCCAAACACGGTCGAAAGACTGTGAGATGTCAAAAGCAACTGCTTAGGAAGACCACCGTAGCCGAGTGGTCATGCGCGCGGGTGCATAAGTATACGTGCCTTGAGTGACCTGGGTTCAAGCCAGTGACTGCTGAATACGGTGCTGTTTCTTGTATTCTCTCTACCTTGAGAACTCCTCTAACCGGTGTGATCGTCCCGAAGTATAAACAGAAAATTTATTTATTTGTGTTTCACCGAACTTTTCCATTGAATTAGTCCATAAATGGCTAACATCAGCCAGAATATCACCAGTGGATCGACACTGACGGAATTATTACTGGCGTTGGTTGATCAGACGGAAGGTTTCTAGGTAGTTTAAGAGTTTGCGGTTAATTTATTTCTCCATTACTTTAGAAAGAGTAGAAGTAATTGCAATAGGATGGTAATTGGATGGGAGGGACTTGTCACCCTTTTTAGGAACTGGTTGGATATATCAGCAAATTTACAAGCAGAAGGAAAAACACCTTTCGAATAAGAAAGTGAAAAAAGCCGGCAAAGAACCTAAGTAAGTTCAGGAGCACTGGTTTCGAGAACAAGTGGAGAAATATCATTAGGACCTGGAGCTTTCTTAGCATCAAGATTCTTCAAAATTCTTGTGACATCCTTTTGGCGGAAGACCACAGGTGGTATTGAATGTATTGTGTTGGGGATGGTGGGAGGTGTTTTACCAAGATCATTAATACACGGGTTGGAGGAAAAATTAGATGCTAACAGGTCAGCCTTATCCTTGGTTGAAGTGACAACAGAACCATCTGGTTTTGTTGACAGAGGTGGGAGCAGAGATGGGCAAACGTTGCGGCCAATAGCTTTGGCAAGAGACCAGAATGCTCGGTTACCATTAGGACAAGAAGCAAGTTTTCTACTCTTAGCCTGTTCAAAATCTAGTTTGGACTGATTAATAACTGCTTTACAATTGTTGCGAGCTTTGTTGTAGGCAGAAAATGAAACTGGAGAATTGGAATCAAGCCAATTACGATATGCAACGTTCTTCTCTCGAACAGCCTTAGCACATTTATTGGAAAACCAAGGTTTAGATAAAGGAGAAGATTTTAAAGTGGAGTGTGGGATAAAGGATTTCATTCCTACAAGAATAATTTCACTGACACGATCTGAGCAAACGTTGACATCAGAAGTTTTGAAACAGTAATCCGACCAAGGAAAAGAAGAAAAGAAGTCTCGCAGGTCATCCCATTTTGCATTCTTGTAATGCCAAACAACACGAGGTTGGGAATAACCATGAGATAAAGGTCCCATTGGAGAAGAGACAATCACCAAGTTGTGATCTGACGTGCCTAAAGGACCTCTCACTTCGACCGTGTACTTAGAAGGGTTGTTTGTGAGAAAAAGATCAAGCGTATTGGCTGTATGATTAGGATTGTCCGGTATTCTAGTAGGTAAATGAACAATCTGTGCTAGGTCATTAGTAATTGCAAAAGCCTCAGCATCTCGACCAGCTGGGTCGGTGTGACTAGAAAACGGAAGCCAGCTGGAGTTGTGAACATTGAAATCACCAATGAAAATTACCTCATTGTTAAGAAAATTGGACTGGAGAAAGCCAAGTTGCAAAGAGAGGAAGTCAAAGAACTCAAATGATTAGTGGAGTTGGGAGAACGGTAGAGACAACAGATGAATTTCACAGAATGAGGCAGAGAGATTTTAAGCCAGAGAAGATCAAAGAGAGGAGATTCCAAATAGCCAAGTCTCTGACAGGGAATATCAGAACGGTCATATGCACAAGTACAACCTTTGAGGCGAAAGGAATCATACAGCGAATAATTTGGGCATCTGAGATGAGCAGTAGTTGAATCAACCGATAACTGAGATTCTGTCAGAAAAAGTACATGGGGTTTGGCAGACTGCAAGTGGAAATGGACATTATTTTAGCATGGGCACGCTAAAACAGAAGCTTGTTTTGCCACAATTAAACAAGCTCCTGTTACGTATTTTAGTATTTGTTACGTATTACCACATAACCCACATTCCTCTTCTCCCATTGGCTGAATAAATATCACTAGGAGGAAAATTATTTTAATGCATAGAATAATAATAATAATAATAATAATAATAATAATAATAATTATTATTATTATTATTATTAAAAACTAAATGGTGCAAGGAAGTTGAATTTTCAGGAACTGCAAAAAAAAAAAAAAAAAAAAAAAAACCACACACACGCACCTTTTCCAGTCCCAGATATATACCAGAAAGAATATTTTATCATTTTACTTATTTCTATTAGGGCCTTATAGATCTCAATCAGTCCCCAACCCAAAGAGATGTGGTTGTCAAATTTTGTAACTTATAGGGTTCATTGAATTGAGATCCATCTTCAGAGGCGTCTCAAGGCCTCTCCTTTGATTTTTAGAGGAGGTGCTGGTGATATCATAATTTTTACCATTCTGTATTATTAAACATGTCTGAGGGTATCACAGAGGGCTGATATTAATCAGCGGTTAATGGTCAGATGCGATAAAAATGCTTCTGAAAGGGCTCTGGCTGTCATTCCACTGCTTTCAAAAATGAGATCGATCAAACATTTGTTGAATCCTTGTGGCTGTATTATATAAGAGATGAAGATCAAGGAGGGAAATGTTCATTTAATTTTTTTTCTTGATTTGGCTAACCTACAAGGTGTATATATTTTTGCTAATTTTTCATGAATTTCGAAAAATTAAAAATTCCATTTCAATTTATGATTTTAGTTTTTATAAATTACCACCTTATCGCTTTCATTTTTTAAAACTAACTCATTTCAGTAATTTCACTCTTTTTATTGCAGGTATTCAACGTCTACTTCACAATATAATTTGTTTTCTTCGTATGAATTCGACTCAAAGTTCATTGTGGGCGATTGACTGTTGAGGTTCCATGAGGTCGCTGTATATACAGCGACCTCATGGAACCATACACAAAATTCTTCATGGAACCATTCAAAAATTCTTATGTAAAATTAAGTGCGAAGAAATTTTCACTTTATTATTTTCATTTTCTGTAAAGTAACCTCGGAATTTAATATTTTTTGGATGGGGAAGATGGGGATTAATACAACGAAAACCACAGTTCATCGGAGAAACAACTTTTTTTCATATAAAATATAATTCATACAAAAATTAAAATTTATAGTACAACTGCATAAACGAGTGTATACAAGTGTGGATGGTAACGTGAAAATGAGGGTATTCCGTAATGCAAGGGTTAAGTTTTAACATCCAATGTCATTTAAACACATCAGCGAAAAACATCACAACAAGTACTGTAAGGACACTACACTGAGAGCAATCAAAAGGAGGCTGCCTGCTGAGACACGCGGGCCTCCTGAGCACTCATACAACCACGTATCCCTGCAGATGAATTCTCGATCTGGGCCAACTTGATCTACTAGAGCAACAGCCTCCGTCTCGCGCAAGTCGAAACAGTAGTTACGTATAGATTCTCGAAGGCAATGCTTATAGTTGTTAGCTGCACTGAAAAAGGAAATAAAAATCAGAATTACATTTGTGTGATTACACGAGAATTATAATAAAAATTATATTTATGAAGAAAATATCCATCAACTTTATCAACATCTCTATTAGTGATTACGTGTAGAATTTTGGGTGTTGTTCCAGCAATCAATCACCCGCTGGCTAAAGGCAAATTTCCTCACATCTATTCTACAATTACTTTTCCTCAATTTAAATTTATGTCCCCTCAGGTGCGTAATCTGAGCAAAAGGAAGTATCCAATCAAAAAATATTTTCGTTCATCCCTACCGGGACTCGAACCCGGGACCTTTGGATTAGAAGTCCAACGCGCTATCCACTGCGCTACAGGGACTGTGGTTACGGAATGTAGGTAGTAGAAAATAGACTCTTTTTGGCCAGAAATAAGACATGACTGAGTTTTAGAATTATGGAAATTAAGTGTTTTCTTCGCCCCGTTGTGTAATAACCTGGAGATTGTCATTTAAGGAATTGGTGGTGGATATTCGAGAATTTCAAGATGTATATGTAAGGCAAGGTTTCTCACATTATAAGGCGAAATGTAGAGTGCTATCATCACCGAAACTAGGAATAGGATTTCTAGTCAGAGGAAGAAGGTCTTTGATACATAAGAAGAAAAGAGTGGAAGAAAGAATTTAACCCTGGGGAACCGCATTAATGCCGAAGTTAGAAGACAGAGAGGCACCTACCATCACTCGCAGTGAGCAGTCAGAGAGAAAACTGGATACCCAGTTACAAAAAACAGTCTGGAAGCTTGAAAAGAAGGCCTCTGTACCAAACACACGGTCTGCGCCAATGCCACAATGTTATAATTAACGACTTTCCAACACCAGGTGAAAGAGGACCAGCTCGAATTCCTTCAGCGACCCGAAGAACTTTTATGGGCTTTTTTCACTGGTTACCTGAGTTGGTCTCAGTCATGAATAACAAGTCCCCCGCTCCCTCGAAACTCTGGTTTTTCGTGAAGAGAACACACGCAATTTATGGACA
Organism: Mastigoproctus giganteus; assembly: GCF_048544385.1. NCBI lineage: Eukaryota > Metazoa > Arthropoda > Arachnida > Uropygi > Thelyphonidae > Mastigoproctus > Mastigoproctus giganteus. The sequence continues at coordinate 239,826,887 of NC_143576.1, forward strand.
TAACACACATGGACATATAATTTACTTATTGAGTGGTCCTTTTTTGACTGTTTTTACCAAACACAGAATACTTAGAAATATCAAGAGCGATTGCTTGAGTTTTATCAAACAATTCAATCGAATTTGTCCAAAGATGAATAAAATAAACTAATACATAACCAGTTGATCGACACTAAGAGAATCCATATCGGGGATCATTGATCAGATGAAAGGTTTCGAGATAGTTCAACAGTTGATGGATTTCTACATTAATTCAGAAAGAGTAGAGGTAAGTAGAATGGGCTGGTACTTGAAAAGGAGTATTTGTCACCTTTTTAGGAACTGGATGGATATGAGCAGATTTCCAAGCAGAAGTAAAAACACCGGTAGAATAAGAAAGTGTAAAAAGATGATACAGAACAGGAGCAAAAGTTTTGAGAGCAAGTGGAGAAATGCCATTGGAAATTCGCTTGGCATCAAGATTTTTTTAAAATTCTTCAACCATCCTTCTGTCGAAACGCATTGAATGGAGTGTATTGGCATTGGCACGAGAACAACCAAGATCACTGATACAAAAATAGGATGTTAGTGAGTTGGTTTCGTTTTTATCTCAGGATGCAGGTTTTAATTGAGGTCGGGATAGAGATGGACAGAAGTTGCGACCTTAGCCGGAGACCAGAACGATCGACAACAAACCAATTGGGATATACAACGTTCTTATCTTGAACAGTCTTAGCACATTTGTTGGAAAAAAAAAGTTTAGATGATATAAGAGATTTTAGGGTGGAACGCGGAATAAATGATTTCGTCTGTACAAGAATTATTTCTCAGCCACTCTGTAAACATTGTGATAAAGCGATTTAAAACAGCGATTTAAAACAGACCAAGGAAAAACATGACACAGATCATCCCTGAGGCTGAGAATGATCACAAGAGAAAGGCTCCATGCAGAAAAGACCATCACTAAGTTGTGATCTGAGGTGCCTAGAGGACCAGCCACGTCGATTATGTACTTTAAAGGTTGTTTGTGAGAAAAAGATCAAGAATGTTAGGTGTGTGGGATTATGATTGTATGGTATCTGTGTGAACTATTAGTAATCACATACCCCTCAGCATTCCAACCAATTGTGTCTCTGTACCAAGCAGATTGTTGCCAGCTGCAGTTGTGAACACTAAAATGACCAAGGAAAATCATCTCACTGTTAAGAGGGGTAAACTGGATAATCATTATCATCACTACTGATAGTGACAGCTCGATCAGATTTTCCCTCCATACATTCAACATCGTTTGTGGAAAATGTCAATTTTTAAAAAAAATTAATTTGAAAGTTTTAATAAAGAAAACTATAAAAATACTGATAATTTTAATTCTTCCAAAAGGCTTGTTTTAAGTGAACTTAAAGGATTTTACTTAAAACAATTTTTTTTTCAGTTCAAATATAAGTAAAATAAAAAAGAATGATTGATTTAGAACGATATACACAGTGGACACATTTTTAAGTACAACTACTTAATAGCAGTTAGATCCTGATTTAGCGCCCAGAGTAGCTTAGATGCATTGTGGCATAGACCTAATGAAACAAGGGCGTCAAAAGCGTGCTGAAGGATGCTGTTCCACGTTGATAGAATCGTTTCCCACAGTTATTGCAAATCTCACTTCCCAAGAACTTGCCCTCACCACATCCCACCGTTGCTCAATTTGATTGAGATCTCTGATTTGACTCATGTGTTCCTTTAGCAAGTTCTGTGCAATTTTGGCCTTGTGGCATTGCAAATTATTCTGTTGTCTTGCTCATTGGAGGATTGAATTGCACACGTGCAGCGTCCCTACGTATCTGTCCACCTGTTTATATTGCATCGTATGGATGAGTGATGCTATAATCGAAGAAGCACGCCATTTCATGGACAGAGTAGGTGTACCTAATAAAGTGGCCACTTAGTGTACTCGGAAAGTGAAATGTTTTACTAACCAACATGTCTTTTTTATCCTTTCTTCACCATCCCTGGAACCATGAGATTGATCTCTTTCGTACTGGTACCTGTCGAGACAGCCCCTGATCTCAGCATTGGCTCTAGTGCTACAGCCTATGACAGATTTATAATAAAACACAAAGAATAACAAATGTTTAAAATTATTTTTCTTATGTTTGAGAAATTCAAAAAATTTTCGTAATTAACTAGATATCCATATCCAATATGAAAAACGAAAAATAAAATCATCTACCATTATATTAAACACTTAAATTAATTGCTTAAAATATTAGATTTATAAACAATGCTCATATTCAAGAGATAACAATTTGTATAATTAAAATTAAGTTTCAGTTTAAATAATATTTCCTCGTTAAAATTAAAAGAAATTATTTCAGCTTCTTTAAATACTTTTATATTATATTTTCATAGTTTAATCAAAATATAAAAATAATCTTAAAAATATAAAGATAGTTTGCAATATTGATACTAGATGGCACTTTCATCATTACTCATGTTAGACGTGATGAAAATTGAAATTTGAAAATTGATATTAGTGTTAAATGCTGAAATGTAAAAAATACGATTTTTTTAAAAGTTTTATATTATGCATTAAAATTAAAACTTGAGATCTTGAAGAAATTTATCTAAAAGTCTTGAACTTATCTAAATTTATCTTAGCTGAATTTATCAAGTGAAAAAGTGATGAATTTATATGTACAAACATATAAAAATATATAAAGCATTTCTTTGGTTGAGGCAATTCATACTTTCCTTCTGGTGGTGTTCCTGTGGGACATAACCACAGGACGTAACCATAGGAGATATAAGGACTAATAGATTAACAGTAGCCACTGGCAAAGGTGAAAGTGATTCTTGCACTGCTTCTATTGGAATGAGCAGAAGCCTGAAAAACAAGTTGCATGGTATTTCAGAGACTGCTGGGAGCCATTGCGGTACAAATAAACACATGGGTTGTGTTAGGGTAGCTAAGAATAGGAACAGGTGCATGTATACTTGCGTGTACACCAATGCTAGGAGTTTGGTAAATAAATTTGATGAATTTGAGGTATTGCTCAAAACGTCAAAGGCGGATATGGTTGTGATATCCGAGACGTGGTGTCACACAGATATAAGGGATGCAGAACTGCAATTTGGGGAGTACAACGTCTACAGAAAGGATAGACAGGATAGGAATGGAGGAGGGGTTATGCTATTAGTTAAGAAATACATAAAATCCAAGGAAGTGAAGCCAGTGGACATCGCTGGACAGTGCAGTGTCGAGTCAGTTTGGTGTGACATAAGCATTGGGAGATCAAAATTGAGAGTAGGAGTGTGCTATAGGCCTAATGACTCTGATGGGTATAATAAGAAACTGTACAGGGAAATAGAGTGGGCCAGTAAATCAGAGAGTCTTATAATGGGAGATTTTAATTTCCCAGATATTGACTGGAATTTGGGGGCTGGTCACTCACACACTAGCAGGGCTTTTGTGGATTTATTGGATGATTGTTTTCTACATCAGCATGTTCGAGAAGCAACTAGAGGGAGTAATATACTTGATTTGATTATCAGCAGTGATCCTTCATGTATTAAGAATCTGCAGATAAAGGAACCACTGGGTGGCAGTGATCACAGTGTGCTGAAGTGGGATTTACTCAAATAGATAACTACCATTAGGGGTAAAGGGACGGGTTATTGCTTCCGTAAAGGTGACTATGATGGACTGAGACAGTATTTAAATTCTATACAGTGGGACCAACTGATGATGTTACCAACAGCAAATTCAAAATGGGAAGCATTCAAAGAACTTATCTTGGAAGCTACTAGGCTTTACATACCAACTAAGAAATATTGTTCAAGGTTTAGGCCTAAATGGATGTCAGATGAAAGAATGAGACATATGGCAGAGACGAAAAATGCATGGGATACATACAAATTAATGGGTGACATGGAAGCCTATGATAGATATAAGCTGGTCTGTAACCAAGTCACAAAGGGGATTAGGCAGGCAAAGGCAGATTATGAGAAATCCTTAGCAAAGGATGCAAAGAAAAACAGAAAAGAGTTCTTTACCTATATAAACTGTAGAAGGAAAGGGATGAATCAGATTGGTCCACTGGATATTGATGATTCAACAGTTGAGGATCCTGCTCAGGTAGCTAACAACCTAAACGAGTATTTTGCATCTACATTCACACACGAGGAGTTATTCAGGAATGGGAATGCCAGAGCTGAAGTAAACTCTGGCAGGGAGCTAGATGATTTTGTAAAAACTGAGAGGAAAGTGAAGGAGAAATTGTTGAGGACAAACATAAAAAATGGGGTTGATGGGATCTATCCAGTTATATTAAAGAAAGTAAGTAAACCCTTAGCCATAATTATGAGAGCTTCTTTGGACTCAGGGGAGGTACCCATAGACTGGAGATGTGCAAATGTGACCCTAAATCACAAAGGGGGATCAAAGGCTGACACAAGTAATTATAGACCTGTGAGTTTAACTTCTGTTCTAGGAAAATTAATGGAAGCACTGGTTAAAGAAGCACTGCAGGATCATCTAGACAAGATTTCAGTTATAGCTCGGACACGGCATGGTTTTCTTAAGGGGAAGTCTTGCCTGACGAATTTGATTGGATATTATGATGCAGTCACAAAAGAACTGGATGCAGGGAACAACTTTGATATTATATATTTGGATCTTAGAAAGGCTTTTGATACTGTTGCATATGGAAGACTGCTGCACAAATTGGAGCAGTGTGGCATTGGAGGCAAATTGCTGCTATGGATAAAGGGATGGTTGAGGGAGAGAAGACAGAGACTGGTAATCAATGGACACTGCTCAACGTGGACTAATGTTATTACTGGAGTTCCTCAGGGTTCAGTGTTGGGTCCGTTGTTGTTTTCGGTGTTTATGAATGATATTGATGATGGGATATCAAGTTTAATGTCCAAGTTTGCAGATGATACAAAGGTTGGCAGGGTTGTTAAGGACACCACTGACGCTATGCTGCTGCAACAGGATCTGGAAAGGTTGAACAGATGGGCTGAGAGGTGGCAAATGAGGTTTAACATTGACAAATGTAAAGTAATACAAATGGGAAACAGCAACCCCAGAGCAACGTATCAACTCTGTGGTACTACACTGACAGTAGTAGAGAATGAAAAGGACCTGGGGGTAATTGTGCAGGTAGATATGAAGTTTTCTGAACAGTGCAGACGGGCTGCAAGAGTAGCTCATGGTGTCTTGTCAATGATATACAGGAATATTTCTAGCAGGGATAAGGAGGTGATTATTCCCTTATATAAGGTAATGGTCAGGTCACATCTTGAGTACTGTATACAGGTCTTGAGGCCTCATTTCAAGAAGGATGTAGGGCTGCTGGGACGAGTACAGAGAAGGGCAACAAGATTAGTGAATGGAACAAAGGGTTGCTCTCTTCGGAGAAAGGCTTAAGTTTTGTAAATTACAGTGTCTGGAAACTAGCCACCTGCGAGGTGATCTGATAGAGGTGTATAAAGCCTTGAATGGTTTGAGCATGCTCAGTGCTGATGGGATTCTTCCCCTTGCTCAGAATAATCATTTGAGGGCATAAATTGAAATGGAGGAAAGACAGATGTAGGATAGATGTGCGGAAGTTTGCCTTTAGCCAGCGGGTAGTTTGTTGGTGGAACAGACTCCCATCCCTTGTTGTGGAAGTTGATTGCTTAAATAAATTTAAGGCTCTGCTGGATAGGTATTTCGTACGAACGGAGGGGTGAAACGGGAGTGTTTTTTTTTTTTTTTTTGGCTGATGCTGCATAAGCTTGCTTTTTTGCATCATATGCCTCTACTAATGCTAATGCTAATGCTAATAACAGTCGGTTTGTGTAGGTGTCCATTAGCTTCTGTCGTCTGTATGCATTCTGCTGGCAGAATTCATCAAGATCGATAGATTGGTTGTTAACTAGATCCACTGTGTTTCCAAGAAACATGCATGTCAGGCCTTTGAGGTCGTTGAAACTGATTCCAACTGGGATCCTTGTGTCCACTTGATTTTTTACAGTAATTCGGGGGGGGGGGAGATTATCAGATCAGTGATGTCAGGGGCGTCTAGTCGCCCTGTGATTAGTCTGGCCAGTGTAAGAAGGTTAGCTGCCACAATCTGTTGTTTCCATGGGGTTCAATTAAACCATACCCAGTACAATCAAACCTGGCGCCAAGTGTCTGTTACTTGTTCAGACATCTGAAATTTCAACTTGTTTTAAAGATGATCAAGGACTGAAAGCATCTTGAAGCCTGGTTTGATGCCCAACCTGAATATTTTTTTTGAAGGATTAAAGGATTAAACTCTTTGCAGAGTAAAGACAACAATTATATTGAATTTTGGAGTGAATACGTTATAAAAAAACAAAAAAAAAAAGAAGACAGACAAAAAACCAACAGAATTTTGTAGCGATGTCATTTATGCTCCGTCTCAGAACTTTTGACTAGCCCTCGTAGCTTCTTTTCTAAATTTAAATCCCTTGTCTATCAAAATATCCAAACCAAACACCAAACTATTACATTAGTGTCACCCGGTAAGTTGTTACATATACTCATGTGTATTGTGTCTGTAAATTGCGTGTGTTCTCTGGTCGATTTGCCTGTTTTTGCTGGTTGAAAAACTCCGGGTGCTTGAAAAAAACCTTGGTATCTACCTGAGACAGACTAACTCAGCCACGAAGTGAAAAAAGCCCATAAACGTTCCTCGCGTCATCGACGGGATTTGAACCAGGGCCTTTTCCACCTGGTGTAGGGGGAGGGACGATAAAGATACCACTGTGCTACCCGCGAAAACTACCAAAATATCCAGGAATTTTTTCTCGGTAACCTGTTTCAGTGTTTGAGCAAGAAACTCAGATTGCAATGACATTACCTGGCAGAAAGGGAGTGTCCGCCGAAAGGGCTGCAGTATTTCCATTAATTGCGACCGATGTGTGACGATTTCCCGGACATCGCCAGACCATTTCTTGAGCTTTGTCTAGGAGATAAGTCCCCAGCGTGATGCTGTCCTCTGGTTCACACCGTCTTCTCACTACATCCGCTGCACAGTCTCGAAATTTCTCGTAGTCTCTGGAAAAAGTGTGAAATGCAATTTATGATATGCCATTTACTTTCTTTCAATCCATGATTATTGGCGATTATTGTGAATATTACTTACGAACAGGAGCCCCTGGTTAGGGCGCTTCCATCAACAGCGAAATGTCTTTCGCATTGCTTTAAGTCGTCCCTTTGGAAACACCTACTCTGCCACCAGCCTAGAAAGAACAAAAGAAAAGGAAATTTGCAAACGATCTCATCATTAAAATAAAAAGATTTTCTACCTAAACGTTCGTAAATTGTCTAATTTCTAGTAGAGGGATTAGACGTGCATTTGCGTTAACAAAAGTTCGAGTTCACGTGATCGCTAAATACGGCTAATGATCATATTCTTTCAAATGACCAGTCGTAAACTCCTCTGATTTGAGAAGTTGTGCTGGAGTATAAATAGAACACCCAGGAGTACAGTTCTATCTAGGCGTAGATGGAGACCATGTCAAGAATCTCTTGTAATTGGCTAGATTGTGATGGTGACCTGAAGTAAGTTGCTACCAATTTTGCTGGCACTTCGTACATTAATAAAAGAATTATTAGAAAAAGATTCTGGTTCTACAGAATAGTTCAACAATAAAATGCGAAAAAAAACATGGATGCCACGAACAGATTCATTGTCATTAGAAAGGTGGGCAAAAAAATCTTGAAATATACCAACCGTGTTTTGGAAAAGAATGAATATTAAAATACTCAGTAATAAATGTGCATTATTGTCCTTACCTCCAAAGGTATCACATACGCTCTGTAAATATTTCCATGCCCTCCAGATGATGTCGCTACTTCGATCTTTGCCGTCGACACTGCTACACATAGAAACTTGCCACACTAGACAGTCAAGGTTTTGTCGTATGGATCTAGCACAGAGAAATTAGAGTTAGTTTATCATTCAAATTTACAATATATTGCCACAAGTGACAGGACAACTGCATGTCTCAAAGAACCTTTTATTAATATTATATTTAATAATGTGTCGGCCCAACTTTGGCCTTGACTACACACTGTGTGTTTGCCGGTAGGCTTTGGACTAATATTTGATAACGAAAAGATGGTACTTTGGTCCATTGGTGCTTTGACACAAAGGTCAATTCAGCTCCTAATTGAGAGCGTAAGCCTGGTCCGAAGATACGTTCCAGTTCTTCCCAAGTGTGTTTAATGGAGCTAAGGTCCGAACTCTGGGTAAGTCCATATTTTTCTTGTTATTTTCAACTTAATGATGTTCCTCTCAAGCTGGATAGACAATGTTTTTCCAACAGTTGAATATCCTGAGTTTGTTTGGATACTACACGAGAATTTTTTTTTAAATTGAAGCAATTTTAGGAATAGTTCAAAACTGATATTTAGATTAACTGCATAACTGCACTTGATCTATTTGTGCGAAAGGTTAATATCTTACTATTTAATATTCAAAGATTCTGCCATGTTGCTTTTATTTCCAAGAGATTCAGTAAAAATTGATTGCGCAGCTCCTTTTCCTTATTCGTCTGTATGTACTCTGCTGGTATAGCCAAATACATCCAATTGTTTTCGTCATACAAATTTCCGATAGGATGGGCTCCAAACTTGAATCTCTGGTTTGTCGATAAGTCAGAATTGATATATTTAAATATTCTAATATTTAACTATCACTATCTTCCGATATATATTGGAACACTAAATGGGAAAAACCCTCTGGTGAGGAAAACTTTTTAATATTGATTATGCCCTCCCATGGGCTTTAATGACATCAATAAACTTCTGGGAAAAATTGTACAAGTTTTTGGTATATGGATTCTGGAATCTTGCACTACCACTCTTATAAGGCCATGTCCTTATAGGAGTGATGAAGCAAGATCCTCGCCTTGAACTAGGGTGTCTTGTTTTCCAAGCGTTCTGCATTATCTATTTATTTAATATCTACACACGCTTCTTTTTCTACCTAAAGTTTAGTTTACTTCCATAAATTAAAACCACTTACTTGCAGTGGAACTCCAACTGTTGAGTAGAGAGTCCAGTGCCCTTTCTCTCGAGTTCCTCCAGTATGACGATTCTGCACCTTCGATTTCTTTCAGAACTACACTCCTGAGCATCGGTTACTGTGAGAACTGTTTTGTTAAAGAGGGAAAATAAATAAGAAATTACATGTTTATCTTACTTTACTGATTTTTAACTTATAAAGGTATTTAAAATGAATGACGCACTATCTCATCATACCTGTATGTTAATCAGCAATATATCTGCACAAAATATATGTTTCTAAATGGGTGTAGCACTGCCTCCAAAACACCTGTTAGCAGAATACGTTCTTTCATCATTTTTGGATGAGAAAAAGAACATGATTTGAATGATAACGGGGTACGAATTTGTGGTAACATAACCAGATGAATGATCAGACATTGTTGTCCCCCTTTCAAAGTTTCGGTCCACTCCTTGTATCACACAAAATCTCTCAACCGCTTTAGAATTTCTAAGTAATAAGTCTGATTGATTGTTTGACCTCATCCCACAAGGTTACTGTTGGTGAAGTTGTGGGACGAGAGCTTTTTGGACAGTGTCTTCGATGTCAAAGAGATAGCAACATTGTCTTCACTTCGGGTTTAAATATATGCATTTTCACGAGTGTCGGGAACTTAGGGTTTTGCATTACTACCAACTTTGATGTTATTTCTCTTTCATAACGAAAACACCATGTCTCGTCACTGATTATATACTCTATTTTGTCCATCTTTGAAAGACCAGAACAAATTCTGTGTTCTCTGTTCCTGTTCACCACTTAAAATAGGTGGAATAACCTTCGCAGAGCTTTCCCCGCGCTGAAATTTTCTTTTAGAATGTCCAACCTTTCAACATTGCTGTGATGCAACATGTCAAGTGTTGTTTATCACGTCAAAGATTTGTTTAATTCACCGTTGGTGATAGCATGCTGATATGCTTGACACTAAATTTATCATTTCTGAAATTAGAAACATGTCTCGACATGTCCCTACTATATCATTCCTACTTCTAAGGCCCACACACTGTGGTTCACTCTCATTACTTTGAACTCACTTCCAGTAAATAAACCAGTTTAATTCGTATACTTTGTATAAAATAATTGCATAATGAACTTGCCAGGGATACCGATCATCAAAAACGAAGTTACAAACTGACATTTTTAGGAGAAATTGTAAAATATATCCAGATAAATCTATTTTCTTTGCTAACAACACCAGCGATACAAAGGTTTTGTTCATGCATGACTACAATAGTATACGCAGATGCATAAACTCTTGTTACATCTACTTGCTGCGTGTGCTATATTTTATAAACTAGATCTAAACCTACTTTTCTATGGCATATATACAATGGTTGATGAGAACGGACGTTTGCCAACCCTCTTCGTGTTTTACAGCTACTATCAATTACAAAAGGCATTAGACATTCAAATAAATATGGATGTTGTTGTTTGGTGTGAATAAATAATTTCGAGTAATTTTGACATCTCCGTGAATTTACTTCCAACTAGTATTCGTGAAATTTGGTTTCCAGTTCACAAGATCTAGAACTAAAATAATTAATAATCTATAAATATATAAAGCCAGATGAGGAAATCTTTGAAAAATGTCTTATTGTGGTTGCATGTTTAGCAGGAGTCACAATTTAAAAAACGAAAGATATAATTGGTTCCTCAAAAGCATCTATCTGTAAAGTTTTTAATAACTGGAAAGCAAGCGGTTCTTCCACATTCAAAGGTATAAATGTGACAGTGAAAAAATAATTCAAGCGAAGCCGTCCTACTCTAAGGAGGACTGTACGGAAAAATAGGACAGAAACATCCAGTGTGCAGCAAATAACATTTCAATTTGACCAAGCCCAGAACTGCCCTATTTCAACCCCGAAAGTGTACAAGGAACTGAAGGAAATGGGTATTGGCAGTCGCCTGCTAATTCGGAAGCCACTTGTTTCCAAGAAAAACAGAAAAATTCGCTTGCAGTGGTGTCGACAACGTCGTAATTGGACAGTGGAATAATGGAAAAAAGTCATGTGGTCATATGAATCACGATATGCTTTGTTTTGCATTGATGGTAGGCAGAGAGTGTGGCGAAAACCTCACGAAGTGATGGGCCCTGTTTGCCTTGTCAGGACAATCAAAGAATCTGGAGGTGGTATCATAGTATGGAGAATGTTTGGTTGGCACGAACTGAGTCCTTTAACAGTGGAAGGTCGAATGTCGTCTAGGGAGTATCTGAATTTTGTATCAGATTTACTGCACCCTGCAATGTTACACTTCGATCCCGAGGGTGATGGTCACTTTATGGATGACAATGCAAGAGCGCATCGTGCAAGAAAGTTCGGAGAACAAGACACAGATTTCCACCATTTTCCTTACATTCACTTGATTTCAGTCCTATTGAGAATGTGTGGAATATGCTGAAGAGAACTATTGGGCAACGACGTCCTCTTCCATGAATTTGTCGCAGCTACGCGATATTTTGTTGGAAAAATGGTTACAATTAGACAAAAGCGCACAAAAACACCTCACAGAATCCATGCAGCTCCGCACACTTTCTGTTGTTCCAAACAAGGTGGCCCGATTCGATACTGAATTTATTTTTGGCCAGTGTGCGTATTATTACCCGATAATATTACAAGCCTTAATATTAAACCATTCAATTAATTAATTTTCAAAGATATTACATACCTTCTTTAATATCAAGGCGTAACTTTAATAAAAAAAATAAAAATAAAAACCACACACACAATTTAAAATTATTTTCAAAACTATGAATTTTGGAGGTTTTCTAACAAAATAAAATATCTCAAGTAAGCGGCCCCTGGTTATTTCAACCGGTAGTTTCAAGATAAAATAAATAAATAATTTTTTTCGTCAAAATATTGCTTTCCCAAAATATTTAAATCAGGCAGACATCTGCCTAATAAATATAATTTGAAGTTTTTCATCGTATGAAAGCACCGGAAAGATTTTTATTTATTTTTTTCGTTTGAAATGATATATATTTTTTGATGTTAAAGTAGCACCTTGATAAACAAAAGGTGTCTTTGAAAGTGTTTAAAATTAACGCTGAATTGAATGTTAAACAGACTGGCAATGAAAAAATAAAAGTAAATAACTTTTTGTACTTATTACTGATTTATATTTATTTTTTTATTTATAATAACCGATTTTATAAACGAGTAAATGTTTTACTGCATAATGCTGGTATTGTCAACATAAGGAATCGATCTGCCACTGTGAAACAGGCTTTCACTGTTACATACAGCAAGCAACCCACGCATGCGCACAGATGCTCTTTAGAACACCGAAGCATCGCTACTAAAGCCGCCGAAGGATAAGAAGCTCCAATCCTCTTTTAACTTTAACACCGTTCCAACAGAGTCTATGTCAAAGACCTTTTCAGTCAGAGTTAACTTAGAGTGGCCAAAATCTCTAGCAGTGCCTTTAGTGACATCTAAGGCGTTCGAATCGCATTCAGCTTATTCAGAAGTCTGAAGAGCTCTTGAACACTTTCGACGAAGGTTCAGGAAGGTTCGAGAATGTCCCTTCTGGCAGTGAAAATATTTTAAGACAGGCGATTGGGTCACCGGATCTGCTTATGGTCATGTCTGATTCTTCAGGTGATGATGTCTATTATTTCCGAAGTCCGTTGAATTCAGGCCCATTAAATCGAGAGTTTACTGTATGTATACAGGGTGTTTCAGTTAAACGTTTCAGAACTTCTAAGAGGGGTAGGGTACATCCTGACAACTCGAAATCATATAGCAATGTGGGGTCGGAAATGCTTTCCTGAAGCGGTGTTGTACACAGAAGCACCATAAAGAAAAGAGACCGTAAGTGAGAAATCGTTTTAATAATACATGAAAAGAAGCAAAAGGTACATGGATTAAAGTAAGTGTTCGAAGTTTCTTCCACGGGCTGCAATGCACGCCTCACATCTCCGACGCATGGACATCCGAACATTCTGGAATACTCCAGGCGAATTTCGAATTTCTTCGGCAGCTACTGCGATTCTTGCAACCAGCTCCTCAGCATTGTCAACAGGGGTGTCATAAACTAGCGATTTCATATGACCCCAGAAATAAAAATCAAGACATGATAGGTCGGGTGACCGAGCAGGCCAACGCACGGGACCACCACGTCCGATCCACTGTTGACCAAATGTGACATCCAGGTAGTTACGAACATCTCCGCTATAATGGGCAGGGGCTCCATCGTGTTGGAACCACATTGTCTGTTGCGTCGATGCAGAAATCTGTTCATCTCTCAAAAGTTGTGGCAATACTTGCTGCAGAAAGATCAAGTAGATAGGTCCGGTTAGACGACACGGTAACAGGTAAGGTCCGATGAGGTGATCTCCCATAATACCAGCCCATACATTGACCGAAAATCGAATCTGTGCTGCATGACGTCGTATTGCATGCGGGTTCTCGACCGCCCAGATATGGTCGTTATGCGTGTTGAAAATTCCTTCCCTTGTGAAGGATGCCTCATCGGAAAACAACACTTCAGCAGGAAAAAGGGGATTTGTAGCACATTTTCCAAGGTACCACTGTGCGAAAGCAATACGAGGTGCATAATCCTCCGGTTGCTGTGTCTGAACACGCTGCACGTGAAACGGATGCATGTCTTGTTCTCGGAGAATCCTTCAGACGCTGCAATGGGAAACCCCGACTGCGTTTGCTAGACTTCGTGTACTCGTTCTTGGATTCCCCTGTACATGCTGCAGCACATTCTGTTCGACGGCTGGAGTCAGTGCTGTTCTTACCCTGTCCCTGTCAGCTCTTTCAAATGAACCTCTCTCAGCTAACCTCTGGTGCAGTCTTGCAAAGAAATTATGACTGGGAATACGCCTCGTCAGATATCGTTCCGCGTACAAACGCTGTGCGGCTGGCCCACTACAATTTGCAGCCCCGTACGCCAAATGCATATCGGCTAACTCTGCGTTCTTGTAATCATCCATCCTACTAACTTGGCGTTCTTGTTCAAGAAATTCGAAATTCGCCTGGAGTATTCCAGAATGTTCGGATGTCCATGCGTCGGAGATGTGAGGCGTGCATTGTAGCCCGTGGAAGAAACTTCGAACACTTACTTTAATCCATGTACCTTTTGCTTCTTTTCATGTATTATTAAAACGATTTCTCACTTACGGTCTCTTTTCTTTATGGTGCTTCTGTGTACAATACCGCTTCAGGAAAGCATTTCCGACCCCACATTGCTATATGATTTCGAGTTGTCAGGATGTACCCTACCCCTCTTAGAAGTTCTGAAACGTTTAACTGAAACACCCTGTATATGATGGAAATGTAACATAGGCTTGAAGAGAAACTGCTTCACAATAATTGAAACCGCTGATGTCAAATAGACATTGAACAAAAACAGACAAAAATGGATACGAGTCAAAGTCTGGTGCGGTTAAAAATAATAATTTGAGTTTTGTGGGTAATTAGAAATTATTTAACGTCACCATTGATATTTTTTGATATGTTTCTATTGTTTTTCATTTTTAAAGTTTGGTAATCAAAATTGCAATTCCTACGAACAATTAGCAATGTGTTATTGTAGGAATTTGGAAGTTGGTTGCAAGATACTTTATATTTTTCGAATTTGTGTGTTGAGTACCAAAGAAACTCAAGCTACGAAGTGTTAGTAAATTGCGTTTTTAAATGACGTGTATTCCATAGTTTTTTGCTTGTTTGCTGGATGAAAAATCCAGCAAACAGGCAAATAAACCTTTGCCTGAGACTGACTAACTCAGAGACATTGTGAAAATGACCCACTATAAAAATTCCTCGCATTTAACGGGATTGAAACTCATGTCTTTTCCATCAGGTATGGGAAAGAGCTTGATTATACCAATTGTGCTACCCACGAGGGAAACGATTAGTTACTTAGTTGCAAAATCCTTAAAAATCTATGGCACATTCAAGACAGGAAAATCTTGCACAGAAAACAAAAACCACCGGTACCTTAATTGGATTAATGCTTGAAGAATAGAAGGATGTAATGAAAGCATATATAGGATACGTTAGGTGTGTGTCAATTACCAAAACCAACTATGAGGCATAAAAATATTGTATAGTTAGATTGCGTACATTTTTCTGTTAGTTTTCTGTTTTCTGGATGAAAAACCCGAGTTTCCTGGAGAGAATATAATGAAATATCGCCGAAGGCCATCTAATTCAGTCACTTTTGAAAAAAAAAAACCATAAAATTCTTCGCGGCGCTGATGGGATTCGAACTCAAGCCTTTTCCAGCAGTGTGGTAAGATAATGATTATAACCACCGTTCTAACAGTGGAAAAGAAGCAAGCATTAGCAAAAATATTTGCACAGGAAATCCCTAACACTCTAAAAAAAAGTAATCGATAGCACTGATGAAATAAATCTCTTTCGAGGAAAATGTTCGATTTATAGATGCAGAATGAATGCAAACAAAGTACATGCACAAAATGTTTAATTTTAAGACAAAAATGTGCTCAACCTTAGGGCCTGTTTAACGCATAAAGACCTGAATAATTTTCTATTTTCAATCTCAGCTATCCTTAAAAAGCCTAAAATTAAGACTTCAATCAGGTAATTCGAAGTTGTTGGTTATACTTACCGCATATAAACACTACTACAGCAAATCTTCTCATGGCACACTCTGACGCACGAAGATGAATGCCGAATTCGAGACACACAAAATGGCCTTTCCGGGTACACCTTAACAGCAATACACTTATCTTCTTAAATGGCATCTTAAAGTGCCTTATCACCGCAAGTAATCGTTCCAGTAGAGTGAGTGCAAACACGTAAACTCCCTTCCGACTAATTGTCGGTGTCAACCTAAGACTATCGCAATCGAAAGTAAACAAAAAAAAAAAAAAAAAAAACCAGGAGAAAAAGAAAAGAAAAAAAAAAGAAGACGGTGGGGTGCTTAAATGTCCTTAGAGTTGCACAGCAAGGAAAGTAAGTACGCGAGTGAAAAGAGAGAATATGTAATATGTGTTGTTATTTTATTGCGAAAATTATGTCAGGAAATGACGTAGCTTTTGAGTGTTCACTCGTGCAAGGGGAATGAATATTTCGCGAGTGCTGTAATGGCTAAGTTATCATATTTAATTACACGAGAGTCTACAATAGCGCCAGATACTTTTCTCCCTACAGTAAGTAAATACTTCTGTTGATGGCAGTAACAGTTTGGGAGGGGTGTTTCCATGAAGCCTTCAAACCTAAGATGATTCGGCAGAGAGTAGGTAGTTTATTGTTAAAGAAATTTCAAATATAAATAAGTAAATGACGGTAAGCGTTCTAATTTATAATAATAAGGGATAGTAGTAGCAAATGATGCAAAAAAGCAAGCTTATATATCATCAACAAACCAGATGGAAGCCTGTTCCAACAATCAACCATCTGCTGGCTGAAGGCAAACGTCTGCTAATCTATCTTGCAACCTTCTTTCCTCAACTTGAATTTATGCCCTCCCTTGTGTGTATTTTCAGCAAATGGAAGAATGCCATTAACATTGAGTTTACCCAATCCATTAAAATCTTTAAACACCTCAATTAGATCGCCCCGGCAGACGCCTAGTCTCCAGACACTGCAATTTTCCGAATTTGAGCGTTTTTTAGGTAAGAACACCATTTTGTTCTCTTCACCAATCTGGTTGCCCTTCTCTGTACCCGTTTCAGCAGATCTACATCCTTCTTAAAGTGAGGCCTCCAGACCTGTGTGCAATACTGTTGATGCGGCCTAACCATGGCCTTGTACAAAGGAATAATCACTTCCTTGTCCCTACTAGCAACGTTTCTGTATTTAATTGACAACACTCCATGAGCTGTCCTGGGAGCACGTTTGCACTGTTCATAGTATTTCATATCTAACTGCACAATTACTCGCACATCTTTTTCATTTTCTACTAACCTGCGTGTAGTACCACACAGTTGATAAATTATTCTGATTACTGTTACCCATGTGCAGTAATTAGCATTTGTCAAAATTAAACTTCAACTACCATTTCTCATATGCTTCACCAGTTTGGTACAAAAAGGTAACCACAGTGGCAAATAGAAGAACCTTGGACAGCATCCAGCGGTCAATAATTCTGACAATCACACGAGCTGTCTCCACAGTCAGCACGCACGCGCTCCAGGTTCTGGCCGGAGTCCTCCCGCTGGACTTGGAAATCATCAGATGCGCTCTGACATATAATATGGCAAAAGAAATACCGTGCACTGTCCTAAACTTCACGTTGGATCTCACCAACAACAGGAAGCTTGAAAAAACCAGATTGCTCGACCACCTCCGACAGGAATGGCAGGATCGGTGGACAGAATCCACTAAAGGGGAAATCACCAAGAAGTTCCTCCCTAGCGTAAACAGAGTCTTTCCAAAACTCCCGAGTTGGTTCCAACCAGGGCTCCACGTCACCTTTCTGCTCACAGGGCACGGGCCATTTAATGCAAAACTATTTAGCTTCCGAATCACTGAGGATCCCCGTTGCCTCTGTGGCCACGAGGAAACATGGCAACATCTCATGTATGATTGCGACCAGTATGAGGACCTGCGATGCAGGCTCACCACTGCTATCACCTACTTCCCGCAGAACATGGAACAGCATCTTCTCGACTCGGAACAAGCATACAAAGCCCTTACCATTTCTGCACAGAAACTCTTTGCTAGAAGGCGAGCACTTATAGCAAACCACCATGCACAGCACCCAGAAGCTGATGATGAATCCCAAAACCAGGACTAGAGAAAACCGGAATACACAAGAAAACTGTACCCACAACTACGAACATGACCATCATTTAGCCTTATTCACCAGGGACCTGACAACCAGGAAGACCTACGTCTGAACCAGAGACAATCTGACACAGGACTTCATTCATGTATGACCCTGCGACTGGGATCTGACTCCTACATTGAAAAAGAACACCAAAGAAGATCCAGTTCAGATCGCTTGGACCCCCATGTGCTCACAACTGTCAATGCCTGATGGCGATCTGTACCGGGCTCCCTTGCCTGGTACCTTTACTCCCTTTCCCCTGGTGGGGAGGAGGAGACAGTCTTGTCTCCTCTCCACCCCTGCCAACCCTGATTCTTCTCCTCCTGGTGGGGCTTGGGCCTGCCTCACTGAAAATCCTGGGGTCGCCTTCTCTATCGTCCCCATACTTCTGTCTTTTCCCCCCAGCCTTCAGTCTCCCCCCCTACTCTACCTAATACGCCAGCGTATAACCCCACACAAACTGCAAAAACTTAACTTCGTCCAAATTAAACCGCATACACCTCAATTGGCTTTTCTAATTCCAGCGCTCACCCCTACCGAGTTTTTTTTTTTTTTTTAGGCCCTAGTCACTGAAATCTCAGGAAACTAGGTGGCAGGGCCTGCCAGAGTAAAACTTCATTCTGTGTACCTGGTCTGCCTCCACGAGGCCAAGTGTGGACAACGTTGGGCCTCAGTATGGGTCCAGAGGCTAAACGGCCAGATGAACAACGATACACAACACTACACATATAAAAATCCACACACTTTTAAATCTCTGGCCTTCCCAGTAAACTGGTACACCTACAATGAAAGCAACGCGGAGATGGGGGAAACCCCTGGTGCCGTTAGACATCAATACACTTTACACTTTACCATTTTTCATCCCATTGACCCAATTTTTCTAGATCCTGTTTCAGTATCTCACCTTGATTACTGTAGTTAACCATGCCAACCTTTGTATCATCTGCAAACTTCGATATTAAGCCTGATATACCTCCATCAGCATCACTAATTAATATTGAAAACAACAACGGGCTCAGAATTGAACCCTGGGGACTCCATTGATAACATTAGTCCACGAAGAGCAGTATGCATTGATAACCACTCTCTGTATTCTTCCATTTAACCATCCCTTTATCCATTGCAGTAACTTGCCCTTAATGCCAAATCGCTCCAGTTTATACCGCAGTCTGTTATGTGCAACAGTATCAATAGCCTTCCTGAAATCCAAGTATATAATATCAAAATGATTTTTTTGTATTCACTTCCTTTGTGACTGCATCATAGAAATCTATCAGACTGGCTAGACAAGATCTACTCTTAACAAATCCATGCTATGACTGCAGTATAATTGCTTTCCTGTAAAGATGGTCTTGCGTTACTTCTTTAACCAGGGACTCCATCATTTTCCCTGGAACAGACATTAAGCTAACAGATCTGTAGTTACTCATGTCACCTTTTGATCCCCCTTTATGAATTGGGGATACATTCGCATATCTTCAGTCTATAGGGACATCCCCTGAATCCAAGGATGCTCTCCTAATTATGGCTACGGATTTGCTCACTTTCTTTGCTGCCTCCCTTAATATGATTGAATAGATTCCATCCACTACAGGTGACTTTATTATTTTCAGTTTCAACAATTTCATTTTCAATTTTCTTTCAGTTATCACAAAGTCATTTAACTCACCATTGGAATTTGATAAATGAAAAATACCTGTTCAATGTGTCGGCAACCGGAGCAGGATCATCAACGATTAATCCATTGACGTCAAGTGGCCCAACGTGATTCAACCCCTTCCTTCAACCGTTAATATAAGCATAGAAGTCTTTCTTACTTTCCGTGGCATTCTTCTCTAGAGGCTTCTCATAATCTGCCTTTAGCTTGCTTAACCTCCTTTGTGACTTTATTATAAGCTAGTTTATATCTACCATAGACTTCTGTATCACCTGTTAGTTTATATGCATCCCACACACTTTTCTTCTTTGCCACAGTCATCAGTTCATTTGGCATTCATTTAAGTCGAAGCCTTGAACAGTATTTCTTCGTTGGTATGAAAAGCCTAGAAGCGTCTATGATTCATTCCTTTAACGTTTCCCACTTAGAATTTGCTGATGGTAACATCATCAGTTGGTCCGACTCTATAGAATTTTAAAACTCTCTGAGACCACTGTATTCACCTTTTTACGAAAGAAAAAAAACCCTTCTCTTTACTCTTGATAGTAGTTACATCTTTAGGTAAATCTCAAATCAGTACACTGTGATCACTGCCACCTAGTGGTTTCTTTATCTGCAGATTCTTAATGCATGTAGAATCATTGTTGATAAACAAATCAAGAGTATTGCTCCCTCTTGTTGCCTCTCTAACATGCTACTGTAGAAAACAGCCTTCCACGAAATCTACAAAAGTCTTGAAAGTGTATGAGTGATCATCCCACAAGTCTTCTTCTGGCTGGCTGCCATAGGAAATTTCTAAACAATGATGTTCTAAACAATAGGTGTTCTTATTGGAGCACGTTTAGTAGAAGCCGCCATTGAGAAGACAAAGGAAATCACTGGTGTGTCAAAAGCAACCATTTCAAAGTCTACAATGAGTGGAAGACGAAACAAGAATACACCTCTAAAAGGAGGAAATAAGGCAGAAAGACTAAAAGAATGAGATTCCAGGAATTTAAAGAGAATTGTGCGTTAGAATCGAAGATTGTGCAGCAAAGTAGTGAAAATTTTCAATTAGGCAGAAAAAGAACCATTTCCATCTGAACTGTGCAATGGAAGTTGAAGAATTCGGGATTTGGTTCTCATGTTCCTACACCAAATATACTTGTTTTTGTAAAAAATCGAAAGATTGAACTGAACTAGAGTGGTGTCGCCAACGCCAAAATTGGACTGTGGACAAGTGGAAAAAGATCGTATGGTCTAACGAATATCGATTTACACTTCTTTGCCGGTGGAAGGGTGAGAGTGTGGTATGAACATCATGAACTACGCATTCGGACTGTCTCGTGTCTTCCACTTAAGTTGCTGGAGGTGGAATCATGGTATGTGCTGTTGTTACAGACTTGGTCCATCATACCGTTAGAATGCGCAATTGAAATTGAAATTTGTCGTATTGGACCAATTTCACCTCGTAGCACTTCATTTTTACAGAAAATGCGAAGGTCTTTCAAGGCGATAACGCAACCATCCGCCTTGAAAATATTGTATTTGAACGATTCGAGCAAAATTCTCAAGATTTCCAACATATACTGTGGCCGCCTAGTTTTCCACGTTTGAATCCAATTGAGAATGTCTGGGATATGTTGAAAAGGGCAGTTGAGTTTGCCGTTCTCCACGGACCATAATAAAGTAGATGACAAATATCCTGATTGAAACGGTCAAAACTGGAGCTTGACGCCCTCAGACACATAGTGTCATCCATGGCACAACTTTTACAGACTGTATTTCAGCAAAATTTGTCCCTACTAGATAATGAATAAAGGTCTCTCATGTTTGTGTCTTGTGAGTGTAACATTATTTATACTAACGCAATTCACCTGATTTACTCTTATAATTAAAATACGAAGAACGGACTGCCGTAATTTTATGTAGTTTCAAGACAGCCATTCTGTTGAAACGAATGAATAACTAAATGTCATCAGGTTGGTACCATAATGTTTTTTTCAATTTATAGGTCCGCTATAGAATTTACTGTTCATTCATTACAAAGTTCACCTATGTTGCCTTTTGCCTCCCATGGGATATCCTCTGTTCTTGCCATAATGTTTCTATTACGATTGCTAAACTTTCTATCAAATACAGCTGCCTCCAGATCCGTATCTGTCTCATGAAAAACCCGAACATAGCGGACTTTAAACCTTAATGGACCATTTGTTCTCAAACACGATCTTTAGAAAATTTCGAAAAGCACACAGGACTCACATGTCGCGCAGCCTTCTGTAATCCAAAGCAATTTCAACAGAGCTAGCTCCCTAAAAATCAAAACCTACATCCAGGGAACTCTTCATAAAGGAAGAGCACCATTTTCAGAAGGTTTAACAGCCTTTTCACATGATTTAAACCAGGAAGCATGGCTTCAGTATATTACAAGATTTCAACCTTCCACCTTCGTGCTACCTCCTATTCTCGCTGATGAGTCACTCAGAGATATTATCCACATTAAGTTTACAAAAGATCAGTTAATCAGCGCACGTCTCCAAAGATAACAGTAGGGAATGACACGGGGCCACAATTTATGGTCAGATACGATGTGTTTTGAATGTTAACGATTTAATTTGAAAACATTAAATGATTAAATACTAAAATTAATCTTAAAATCAAACTATTAGTCGACTTATATTATTTAAGAAAATGAAATGTTTAATTTTACATCTAAAGAGTTTATTACTCGCAAAAGCAGAGTTGCATCCAAATACAATAATGTTTTAGTTCACGTACAAGTGGTGCTGACATTATCGCAGCGTGGCTAGGCTTGGTTGCAGGCATTTTGGTCAGCGTCTGTTGTATGTAAACCTGCCAGAAATGTGTCTTGCATAACGGTATTATCAAGCGATTTCTCAAAGTGCGGTGTCAGTTTACCATAACCTTGGACCCCAAGACCTACAGGCCCAAGGATGAACGAATGAGTTGGACAATTCGTAATCTATACACCAACGTACACGTGTTTGAAGTTGACAAAAAACGCAACATAAAAAGAGTCCACAGAAGGTAAAAGTTTTTCATTTTTCAAGGTTTATCTCAATTATCGGTGAGCTGTAACTAGGCGGACTTTCACTGGTGGGACATGTTTACTGTTACATAAGTTGTCTGTAATAAAAATATTTTAAAAGGTTGGACAGTTAGCGCTAGCAAACACAATAACGGATTTTATAAGTTTTAAACAACCAATACTTGGTCTTTATGCGCCGGAAACTTAAGGAAATTTTTTAATTTGATGCCCGAAGAAAGCCATCTTGAAGGAATCCAAACTGGGACGATTCATCTGGTGAGAAATCAAAAGACCATATGAGGACAGACCACGCAGATGTTGGTTACAGATTTCGAAAACTAGATGCCTAGTTTTCGAAATCTGTAACCAACGAAATCAGGGAGTGGGAAGAGGCGCGGGTACTTCCTTGGTACTCTTAAAGTTGAATATAGTAATAACAGTTTTCTTCTGAAGTTGAGGGAACCCGTAAATTCCAAAATACACCGTATAATTGTATAGTTAACATAGATTCAATTTTTATGTATAAGTTGTCGCATTGGTATGATCAAGTTACAATCATATAATATAATATAAATTCAGTTACATCATACTGTACTCATTCCTGGGGCTTCTATTCGATCAAGAATTGTATCTGTACAGCAGCTGATAAATATCCGGATGGAAGAATGGTGAAATCTGGAGCTGGACTCTCTCAGACACCTAGTTGAATCCATGCCGCGCCTTGTACCACGGATGTAATTCGGCCAAAAGGTGGCCATACAAGATACTCAATAAAGTTTTCTAATTTTTTGGCCAGTGAGTGTAGAATCATTATTGATTTCTTTTTTAACTATTGTATATCGCTTTTTGTATTGAATGCATAACAATTTCTTTTATTAGAAACATTTCTAAGTATGTCACATGATCTTTACAGACCTCGATGGGATGTTTGATAAAATGTTCATTATTTAATTAAAACGCGGCTATTGAATTAAGTTCTTTTGAGCTCCAGTCCTGTTAAAAAAAAAAAAAAAAAAACAACCACCCATCTAATTATATTTTTATGTACTTTACGAGAGTTTTCCTCTGTCTTATTTCAAAAAAATACTGCAAACCGATACAAGGCACACTTAAATGATTCCTAATGACGTTGGATGACTTCCTGTTACCAGCGTGTGTCTTTGGTACTCGAGTACATGTTAATAACAGGCAAAAGGAAATGGAAACCCTATTTTCGCTTTTAGCATTCGGTAAGGTCATGACACGCATCACTGCCGATAGAGGAAGGCTCGGCTCGCTTATAGTTCCTTTTAAAGTAACAAACAAACAAATCTTGGATGAGGACAATGGCCACGGTTGCATCTACACGTGTAAAGTCGCGGCTCGGATTACAACTTCATGTACCAAAGATTAACGGTATTGGTTTCTTTTTATACAACTTTTACAGTAAGTTAAATTCGTTTTGGTTCAAGTATATACATAAAATTCTTTGGTAATATTACTTATGGTGTACTTCTAGAATCTCTTTTCTATAGTTGCATATAAATATGATTAAAAATGTGATGTAAACTATATAGAAATGAATAAATCAGTATATATTATGATAGATCGATAACGTGAAGATGGGTCATGTAAAGCAATGGGGGGTCAGCATATCTTGTTTGTAAATTGCGTGTATTCAACTATTCGATTTTTTTGTTTTCGGAATGAAAAAATTGTTGTTTCTGGTAAAAAAACCAAGGTTTTCTCGACTGAAATCGGTTAGAACGGTCGCAAAGTAAAAATTACCACATAGGAATCAATACCAGGCCTTTTCCAAGTGGCTTTAATCATTGTACGAGCTTTAAAGCTTTTCTTGGGGGACGGGTGACACGCATATACGCCTCATATACAATAAGTGGCCACGTTATCAAGTACAGTTCCCTTTTGATATATTGACTCATATTCCCATATACGCCTAATATACATTCAGTAGCCACGTTATCAGGTACACCGTTCCTTTCCATGAAATGGAAAACTCCTTTAGTAACAGCATCACGTATTAGCACCATGCGATGTCAATCAGGTGACTGATACGTAGGGATACTGTAAGTGTGCGATTTAATGTGAGAATGGATAAAGACGAAAGATTTAAGACTTTGAATGTGGCGTGATAGCATGTGCCGGACGGGCCGGTATGAGTATCTCGTAAACTGTAGTCCTGCTGAGATTTTCACTTTAATTGTCTCGAGACTGGTCTAATAACCAAATAACATCCAGCAAACGCGATCCTGTGGTTTGAAACGTTCAATGATCTGAAAGAACAACAGAGGCCGACAAGACTAGTGCGGGGTACAGCTACTACGAAGGAGGCATTTTAGAACGCATAACTCGTTGTGCTTTGTCACGAACGGGGCATCGCATCTAAAGACCAAACCGGGTTCCGATCCTGTCAGTAAACATCAAGAAAGTACGATTACAGTGGGCTCAGGCACAACAACACCGGACAGTAGTGGATTGCAAAAACATTTTGTATGACGAATCCTAGTTCCTGCTGCTTCCCGTTGATGGGAGGAGCAGGTATGGCGAAAACAGTGAGTCTATGGAACCGTATTTCTAGGCTTTCAGCAACGTAAGCTGGTAGCAGCAGTGTAATGGCATGGAAGCGTTTTCATGTTGCATATTGTGCCTTTTGATTTCAGTGGAGTTACGTTTAATAGATTACCTGGAAACTGTTTCTGATCAGACGCATCAATTCATGGCTGCTGTGCATAAGTTGTATACCATCTGCGAATGAATTCTTCGAACAGGACAATGTGCTATGTCTCAAGGCTGGAATTGTACAGAATTTGTTTCAGGAACATGAGAATGATTCCTGCCTACTTTTATCTTCCCTGGTCATCAGATTTCGATCCAACAAAGACCTGTAGTACATGTAGAAAGAGGTCTTCGGAATAGAAACATAAAATTTTTAACAACTCTGGGAAGCAATTTATTCAAGATGGAACAGTATCCCTGAAGCACGCTTTCGACATCTCATTGAGTCTCGCTATTACGCTGCTCTCCATAAAAATTAACGGAAAACGTAGAAAATGTGTGTAACATGTGCAGCTTGCGATGAAGCCGGGCAAAATTTGGTATATTAGTGTACCTCAGAAAAACGATGAAGCGAGGAGACAGCGAGAAAGATCGGACAGGTATAAAGGACATTCCCTCGCTGTTAAAAAGTTCATCACCTCCACGATCTACCCCGCCATTCTCTATGGTGCAGATATATGGGCCTGAGCCGCACTAGAAACCTTAAGCGGGTGTACACTGCTGAATTCTGGTTATTGAAATGGGCCAATACCAAGCTTTGTCTGCCTCCCGCTACCACGACCACCAAGATGGCACAAGCATTCGAAATCCAGAGGGTGAAGTTCCTGATCGTGAAAAAGAGGCTGGTCTTCACAGCAAAACTCATCACAGGCCAAATATCATCTCTGAATATTTGGAATGCTTGCTCTTGGAGGGTCCCACAAATAAAAAAAACCAATAAAAAAAACCAACAAAAAAATACCAAACTATTATTTTTAGGCCACCCGAATAATTAAATTCATCTGCCATGCTGTGTGCATTATGTCTGTTAATTGCGTGTGTTCTATGGTCGATTTGTCTGTTTTGCTGGACGAAAAACCACAGTTTCTGGGGTGAAAACCTTACTATCTACGCCTGAGACCGACTAACACAGCCACGGAGTGAAAAAGCCCATAAAAGCTCCTCGCGTCGTCGATTCGAACCCAGGCCCTTTCCACCCTGTGTGGGGAGGACGGTGACGGTACCACTGTGCTGCCCGGGCAGTGAAGGATCCCACAGCTAAGCCTAAGATCGTCACGCACTTGTGGCTCACCACAAGAGGTTTGCACTCACTGAGAGGTTATGCAGATGCTCGCCACCCTGAATTGTCTGGACGCCGACTTTGACTGGCTAATAAGTAACAAGAAGGACAGATACAACTTTATCAAAGCCTTTGAACCCTGACCTACTAAAAGAGGATCACGATGCTCCCATCCCCATGTTCAAATCTGTAATTACTGGAGCCCTGCTGAATCATTGCCAAGTTGTATTCTGCTTTTCTGTATT
Organism: Mastigoproctus giganteus; assembly: GCF_048544385.1. Taxonomy (NCBI): domain Eukaryota; kingdom Metazoa; phylum Arthropoda; class Arachnida; order Uropygi; family Thelyphonidae; genus Mastigoproctus; species Mastigoproctus giganteus. The sequence goes on from NC_143576.1 coordinate 239,853,456, forward strand.
TGTATTCAGCTCTGTATTTTTATGCTGCGTTCTTATTTGTACGCTGTATTTTTTAACCTGTTTTGTATTTGTATGCCGTATTTTATTCTGTTTTTCTCAAACTGCTACATGCAAACCCCTGACGCTCGTCGCCGTGATGGGATATTGTGCTGTAACTATGTATCTCGCAATAAAGATTTATTTATTTACAGAGGTTGAATAAGAATTACCAAAAAAGTCACATTACGGAAGTCGATACAAGATGCTCGAAAATATGGGCACATGACATAAATACGGGGTATGATCCTTTCCAAGGTTTACTGACAGCAGTAAACCATGCTCAATATAAGGGTGTCTATATGATTCTGAGGCAAAAATCCCATTCTTCCACCAGTGCAGACTTGAGCTCGCCAAGTGACTGAGGAGCTGGCAGCTGGGGTGCAACGGCGCCCAACACATGTTCAATCGGATTTAAGTCTGTTGATCGTGCTGGCCACGGCAGTCATTGGATATCTTCAGTTTGAAGTTATTCCTCCACCACTTGAGCTCTATACACAGTGGCATTGTCATGCATGAAAAGAAAATCTGAGCCAGCCGCTCCACTAAAAAGTCGCACATACGGTTCTAGTCTGTACTCGGTACCTCTGCGTAGTTACGGTACCCCTCTCAAAAACATGAGGTGGGGTGCGGCCGTTGATCATTATTCCGCCCCAGACGAGAACACCGCTTCCACCGTACGGGTCCCTTTTTCTGATGTTGGAGGGATGGTACGGTATTCCTCATTGTCTCCTGATGAAATAACGTCTAGAATCTGTTTGTAGGCTAAAACGAGACTCGTCAGAGAACAGAACTGTGTTCCATTTGTCAGGGCTCCAAGCCACATGTTCATGGCACCAGTTTCAACGAGCTCTGCGGTGGTTTGGGGTTATTGGGATACAAACTACTTACTTCATTAAAGTACACCACTTGAATTAAACCTTCTTAACGTTCACAGCAAGCTTAAGGGACAGTTAATGACAGGGCATCGTAGGGATCCGTCTTGCTATTAGAGGCAGATAGCGGTCTGTTCTGGTTGACGTAGCCCTCGGCGACATTGGCCAGATCTTGTAATGGTTTCTGTCTCCTGAAACTGCTTCCATAGAGCCGAGACGACATTGCTTGGCCTCAAGTCGTTCAACGGCCCGCCATCTCAAAGAATCATCTAAACGACGATGACTTGCCATCCTGAGTACCGGAGATGTGGCTATCCCACTGAGCAAGCCAAAAAAGGGAGTGAAGTGATGTGGCAGCAGCATATAGCCATGAATAATTTGCATAATATGCTAGTCTGTTAGGTAGATCGATTTCTATTGGATACTCAGAATTTGCATTCCAAGATGCCTATTATATGAATTGTTCGACACTGTTCACAATAAAATTTTAAGGAAAAACGTTTTGTCGAGAAGTGTAGGTAGATGTACTTAATATAATAGGTACTCGGTGTATTTCATGTTCATATATGCTCTTGAGCTGTCACAAGCATAAACAACAGTTCATTCGAATTGTGTAAGGTCGTGCGAACTTGTGACACCAGTCTTGTGGTGCGCTGCACATCCGAATAAATCCACCTTTAATCAGTAGAATACCAGTATAAGTAAGGAGTTTGATTTTGTACATCGAAAGTGTACTTTCCCTGGCCATGTTGCTACTGATAACCATAGAAGACCGGCAATTTGATCCATTATGACTGCATGGGCCACGAACTTTTTTCTACCGTAGTGCATAAATAATTCGAAGAAAATAAAATTCATTAATAACATATTTTACTTGTTCCTGTTTACGTTGTACTTATTTCAAATAGTCATTGTCTAAATGCTATTTACCAATTACCACATATTTTCTACCTCTTGATGACTCTAATGCGAAGATTGGGCAACACATCCATTGTGAATATAGTTGTATCCTCAAGGTTATGTTACGATACATTACTCAAGAAATGCATTACTCACCTGTTTTTACTTTCAACCCCAGTTAATAATTATTGTGCGCAAGGAAGTTATCCAGCAAGAACGGAAATGAAATACTGATGTGTTAAACAACTCGACACGCGAGTCTAACAAGAGTTTTGATCAAGCACGTGCAACGAATTCTTAATGTTTAAGTTGGCATCATAATCACAGGGGTCGAAGGAAGGAAATGACATTGGCGATGACTATTTATTTTGTAAAAATGAGCACGCTGATGACATACAGAAAAAAAATTTCCGAATATTTTAATTCATTGTTTATCTCAAATTGTTTTGAAATCATTCACTAAACAGTCACAACCACTAGATATGGGGAAGGCATCTATGGATGGAGGTAAATTTGGACGAAGGGGATCAGCGCATAATAACTGCACTACCGACTGCCGCTGGACACAGGAAGATTTGAAGCATGCTGGAACAAACTGACAGGACTTGCCGCCAAACCTGTAAAAGAAACAATAAGTTCATCTTAAGCCCTCGATAACAGCCTCGAATTTGAGTTATATGATGCCCAAGTCCTTCAGATTTACTTACTTGCACAGTTCCATCCTTACAATCTGTGGGAAATGGTCGCTGTTTATTACAATCTTCCATTGTCCTCGCCAATTTCGGATCCATCCAGGTCTCAAGTAGAGGACGCTAGTCTCGCATACAAGATGGCCGCTGGTCGGATAGCGGGAAGTTGTGTTCTGCAGCGGATAATTCGATAAGAGATTGTAGATGCTGAAGATGAGACTTCTGAATTGATGGATGTAGCTGGACATGATCTCCCTAAGATAAAGGGGTAATAATTGCAACGGCTTAAATAATCTGACTTCAGGTGAAAAATTTAAAATAAAGTTTCCTGAAATCTTTCATTTATAATTAAACAATATGACAATTTTTAATAATTACAGATTATAAAAATGAGTAAAATATGCTTCTATGTACTAAATTAATTATGAATACAAAATCTACACAAACGTAATGATCTCCAGACTCAGGAAAGTCGAGGGCAATAGTATCGGGATACTTTTGGCAATACAACATATATAATTCGAAATTCTTTTAAAATATTTAATATCATATTTATAATTTATACGAAGATGAAAATCATCAGTGAGACAAGCCTCATAAATCGCCTTAGCGTCCTTAGCGATTTATAATACAAGATATACATTATATTGCCAAAACAATGAAGCTGAACACCTACATATTTCAATGAGTCATTTTGGATACGATATTAAATAAGGTGTCGCTCTACTTGGGCTTAATTATACACCGTATCCTCGTCGATTGACTCAAAACCAAATTTTTGATAAGAAGGACGTTTTGATCCTTTTCTCATTCAATACCGCAGCCAATTCAGCTACTACTGCAGGTTTGTTGTCCTTGCCCCAAAACAAAGTTCTACCTCGTCCCAAAAGTTGAGATCGGACTGTGTGCAGGTCACTGAGGCTTTCGCATGCCCATATTTTCAATGCAAGTCATTATAGGCTGTGCAGTATGACAAAGTGCATTATCATGCTGAAACAGACAGAAAAGGCCCGTAAGTACTGTTTCCACAGCTTAGGAAGAGCGCAAAATGTACCGCATGGCATTCATTGTTCCAGCAACGACACAGCAACGAAAAATAATGTTTGATTTGTGTGCTACAGGACTTCCGTAAAATCGATGCCATGAGGATCCTTTCGTATTGTACTTGTACAGATATCAGTTCCTATGGCCTCCCAGAACTCCTGGTTGACAGTATTCGATATGGACTATACCGACCATGGCGTTTCCACTTGGTGAGTAAAAATTATTTATTAACAACAGATTAAGAAATTATTTAAAAAATAATTTGTTAATCTGTTGACCGGGGACCGTTTATCTGCAGTGGGACGAACACGTTGATTATTCCCAGTAGAAAGTTGCTAAAGTCAACGCTTCAACCTTCTGCTATATTATTTGATCGGCTTATTTCAACCAGCTTGAATACAGTTCAAATGCCTTTGTACCTATTCCTGGCAGGTAGATGGCGAATGTTATTCTTTCTTCCAAAGCCTAGGGGTGTCAGCATACTTTTGGCAATATAGTGTACATAAATGGTATTAAATTTGTAAACTCTCTCTTCATATTCTCTTTAAAGAGAATATAAAGATAATACAAATTAAATTTATCATTTATAAAACGACAATGACTTAAAATCACTTACGTGGGATAGTCATGGTTGTAGAGACAGAAATCTTTTTCCTGGGCACACACTGGTCTGCCATTAAGAAATCTTCCTTTCAGGTAGTTTTCTGAAAGAGGCACGTGATCTGCGAAAAGGGTACCCGAATCGTCTTGTTTATTATCTAAGAATAAACTGGGTCTCTGAGCTTTATAATACTGTTCCAAATTTGAAACATCCGTGTTAACATAAGGTGAAGAGTCTACATCATAATCATCAGATTCCTGTTTGTAGTCTTGGCTATGTGGTTGGGAATATCCTCCTTTGGAGCTATATGCCGAACTTGTAACAAATCCCCATCTTGCTGAATCTGGGTGTTTATATTCTTTCATCTGAACTGACATTGCGGCGATTAATAAGATTACAAATTGAAAAATCTGAAAAAGAAAAAAAAAAACGAAATATAAACAAATTAAAACTCACCAATGGAGATCGCCATGGTCCGACCAATTGGATCACCAATGGAGATCACAATTGAACAAAAGAGAAGGCATTCATAATTATTGAAGTCAGGGGATAACTCGGTACTGAAAGGTGAACAATAGCATCTTGCGTGACTCATACTGAAATCTCCATGAAACAAACTCTTATAATAAAGCAAAACAAAACAACAACAACAACAAAAACAAGAAAGGAAAAACTAAGCTTGTTAATCTCCACTTAAAAATATCTCCAAGGTCACTGAACTTGAATCATAAGATCTAACGTTAAAGTTGGATTGCTTCATCGAATTTCAGGGTTAGTGGGTGAAGGCGTCCATTAAATATTTAATTACTTTTAGATGAAAAGCGTCGCCTTGGTAGTTCAACTGGATTCAATAAACAATGAAACTTGGCATTAGCAATCACCATCGGATTACAGATTAATGCAGAAAGAAATACTTGGAAGTTTTGAAAAAGGTGTCTGGAGAGGAGTTTGTTTATTTAAAATAGATAGAAGATAAACTAAGAAAAATATAAATTTATTTATGTACAATTTAATTGCATTTTTATTTTTGATGAATAAGTAATTAATGATCACAACCAGTTTAAATAAATCCAAACAGATACTTGAAAGTTTTTTTAAAAAAAAAAAAGAAAAGTGTTTTGAGAAAAGTTTATTTTAAATAAATTGTGAAAAAAATTAAGAAAAATGTAAATTTAATAACATGGATTTGAACTGCATTTTTATTTTTAAAAAATATTATTAAAATATGGAATATTTCATGTGTTGCTAAGACCTGAGCAGAAACTAATACTAAAACTTAAAAAGGTGTTGTTAGAAACATTTGTTTATTTGGAATTAAGAGAAAATAAATATTAAAAACGCCGAAATTTATTTTTAAAAATTTAATTCTAGTTATATTTTTTAAAGAATAATACTAATAATATTTTTAAGCCTAAACAAACAATTTTAAATAGTTAAGAAATAAGTAGACGAGATGTGTGAATTTATTTATCACTATTGTGATTGCATTTATATTTTTAAATAATATTTATTTAAAATTAATTTTAAAGTAATTTGATAAGAATAAAAAGAAATCAGATTTGCCTCGCTTTAAGGATTCTGTGATAAGAATACCATTTTAATTTGGATATATTTAACATCGTAATTCATTTATCAAATGCTGCAATATGATTAAAAAATTAAGGGGGGACTAATTTACAATATTAGAATAAATACAAGGATTCAAACAGGAATGGTTATTTTACTTCTTTAGCATTTAAATAACAACTTACAACTTAGAGTACTTCGCAAACGTAATACAGTTTGCGAAAGAGATGCCATTTTTGTAACTAAACCACTGGCGCCACCTGCAGAGAATTTTTAAATTATCTAAAACATTAACTGATCTAAATTTAAATTATCTAAAACATTAACTGTTTAATCATTAAGATGAAAGAAAATAAATTAAAGTAAATGTTAAATATAAATAAATGAACGTAAATTTTAAGTATAAATGAACGAATGAAAATTTTAATTGTAAATAAGTTACTGTTATTTTTAAAATCATTCTATTCTGATAAACGTACCTTGTTTATTTGACATTCTACGCGGCTTTCGTAATTCCATTCACGTTTCAGCAACATCGTTACTGGGTTCTTCGAGAAAGACAAAATGTTTGACTGTTTGAAGCTGGATAGACAAATTGAATGGTTTAGGATGAGTTCGTCTTCTATAGTGAGAACGTTCCTTAATTTATTAACTGTGCAAACAATCACTGTCCCACATTTGAAACTAGTCTTCGTTGCAGACTCGAAGTTCCAAATAGTAAATCGAGGTCGCACTAATTAAAGATCAGCCTTACGGTTGAATTTAAAGACTTTATGGAGTTCGTATTGTTTGTTAGCTGTTATATTTAAAAGCAGAAAGGACCATAACGTCTACAGCGATGAGAACATTGTTCATATTTAGTTTTCTTACTTCCCCTTTTTAGAGGACGGCTTTGTTAACTACGAAGAGGAAACTGGAACAAAGTTGCTATCAATTGCGATGCATAAGAAAGATTTGTATGGGGTTGGATAGAATACGCTGTATTTTAATTATCACAGAGAGCTAGAATAATATTTTTAGCTTACATACTGAAAACCAAAAGTTTCCTAAAGTACATATTCAATTTCGAACGTTTTATGTGTTTAGATTCTAAGGCGATGTATTTAAAGATGTTATTCTGAAGTTGTTTATTTTCTGTATTAGTTGGAAGAGGGGGCTTTACTTGGGATTTTAGGTGCATCAGCAACTTAGACCATACTGAGCCATCGTTAATTATGTGTGAGTATTCACAGGCCGATGCGCACGTTTTGGGAGCTGAAAAACCCTATTCCCACCGAAGAGAACTTTAGAAATTCCTTATCATCGACAGGAATCTAACCCAGACCTCTCCAAATGAGTGATGAATGGTAAACCCATTATACATGGAGAAGACAGGGGCGGTTCGTGGATATTCATCTTATGGGAATGAACTATGATGAGCGACACAATCTACTACGTATAAAGATTAAGCTGTTTTATTGAAAATGTTGCAATTTAACCGACTACAACTCAATAAAAACATTGAAACAATTTGAACAAAGCTATAAGAGTGGGTTAAAGTAATAGCAAAAGTTAGAAATTAATTTATATATATATATATATATATATACAATTGCGCCCGAAAAATTGCATATATATATATATATATATATACAATTGCGCCCGAAAAATTGCATCACCTCATTTTTTCGGTTGTTTATCCTTGTACTGGCAGATAATACTTTAGAAATATCTGAAAGAATATAAATAAGTAATAATAATACACATATGAAATTATTAATTGCAGAAAAATTTACTTTTATGCCTCATGGGTAAATATACAATGAAATAAATACTGTTCTTCAAAATAACAGCATGTTCCTTATGGGTCATATAATAACAAAAATTCTAAGGAAACAGTGCTTTTTTCATTACTTTGTTCATACTAGAACGACAGATATCTATATAACCAAAAAATACACCAAAATGCCCATTAATATTTCGATGGCCCACCCCTTGCTTTGATAATTGCTGCATATCGTCGTGGCATCGATTGGATAGGGTTCTGAATGTATTCCTGGCAAATCTCACGGTACCAAACACGGATTAATGTCTCCTGCAGCTTGTGTTTTTGGTTTCTTTTTTTCAGTTTTTCAACAATTTTCAGTTGGATTGAGTTGTGAACTCTCCCCAGGCCATGTTGTTATACGAATTTATTTATCCTTCAACCATTTTTGCACCAGTGGTAAAGACACCCAAATAAATCACATTTATTTAAGCAAGAGTGCAACGTTTGATATATTTGATAAATAGTACTTACGGTTTTGGCTCTATGACACGGAGCAGAGTCGTTCTGAAAAATTCAATTAGCATCATCCGTATATTGATCTCTAACTGTGAGAAGTAATTTGGTCTCAGGAATGTCCTTGTGCAGCTCAGAATTCAATGTACCCTTCACAAATTCAAGACGACTAGCTTTTCTATGTAGAGCACCATATCATTTAAGATGCAAAATGTTCAACTGTAGAGACGATACGGACAGGACGAAATTCTCCTCTTCTTCGTCTAAGAGTTTGCTGGCCAAGAATTTTGATTCATCGAAGAAAATAACACATTTCCACTGGTCCTCATCAGATCGACTAGCATACTCTTTTTAAATGTTGGACTTTCATCTTTTTTAATGAGAAAAAGCGTCCCTCATCCTCCTCCCATTGCTGTGTTGAGATCTGTCAATGAAACACACAGACGGAGCAGATATCTGCCCTGTGCTGCAGAAGATATTCGTGGACGTCCACTTCCTTTCTTTCTGTTTAGACTGCCAGTTTCTGATAATTTTCGTAATAAACGTCCATTGTTGACTGATTACAGTGAAACCTTTTAGCTATTTCATGCGTAAAATGCCCCTCTGATTTCAACGCAGCAGCAACACTTAATTGTGAAAACTTAGTCATTGCAATAGCACAGAATATTGAGCTTATGGCATATGGACTGCATTTGTACTGCCCAATGATTCAATCGCGTATAGCACGCGACATCATCTACGAGAGCTTGATAGAGATGGATGATGCAATAGGGTAATGTTATTACAAAACATATATGACATATTGCCAAATTTCACAGAAGTTTGGTTAATTTTGCAAATGATGCAGTTTTTTGCGTATATGTAGTTTTACACGAAGAATTATTGAGATACACATAAAAATACTAAAATTGAAGTATTCATTTGCTCCCACTTAAAAATATGTATTTGATTTAGTTTTTGCAGGGACGGCATCTTAAACAAGGGAGCATCACAGTGGGAAAACATGCTAGTGTTGTTTAGAAAACTTATATTAAATGTGATATGGCAATATTTCCAGTTGATCAACCTGCCCTACATTTATTTAGATTATTCAATCATATGGGTGTCATATACAGCGTATTAGGCAAACCACAGACGTACATGGAAGGAAAAGAACTACATAAAAGAAAACTTCTAAAATGTACTCTAGTTTAAAGGGATATAATGCACTAATTTGGGCTGGATGGTGCTGTTAGCTTCGAAAGTAAAGCAAATTGGCACGATACTTGGTTTATTGTTGTTTTTCTGAAAAGAATATACACTGAGCGATCACTCTATTAGTTACACCGGAAATCTTTATTGCAATAATAATAATACAAATGGATACATTGCAATGTTGCCCTTCACGGCCACAAGGCGAGGGTTTAACAGTAATAGTACAATATGTAAGAAAAAGAAATCAATAAATTAAACATAAGAAAATATATATGTGTGTACGAATAAAAGTAAATACAGCTCAACATTCATAGTATAATACAGTTATAAACATTACAATGTACAAATAACATATAAATGGAAAACTGAAGGTTAGTAGGCCATCTTCATGTCATATTGTATTGCTGGCTTGCGGCATTAAGGCGAGCTTCTAGGAGAAGGATCAGAGACAGGGGAGTACAATTTAAGGATGTGGCGTCTGTATTCCCTGTCACAAGAAAACGTATTAAGGTTAGCATCCAAAGACTGGGTCCCATGAAAGTAACTGAAATGGCAGAAACCTATCGGATAGGTGGAGACGGATGAGATGTGGACACAGAGTTGGAGTCGCTCTGAGGGAAGGTTGAGGGACTCTCCAAGAGAACAGGTTCCAGAACGATGGTGCTGAAATCTTGCCAATGATCATTTTTTACAGTTGTGATAAGGCGTTTCACTCTAATCAGCGTGGGAAGCATGTGAATTTTTATCAAACTGGCCATTTCAATTGTCCTTAACTGTGGAGGAAATTTATATTTGTTTATGGCCCATTTTAAGAGCCAAAACTCATTAGAAAAGAATGGTCGAATTGTGCTAGGGGTACTAGATGCCCATACCTCTGCAGCATATAGAAGCGGAGAGTATAATATGGTTTTTATATATCTTCTGGTAGTCGTTGCTTCATTCATATAATGCAAATGCTGTTTGGCCATCCATCGGAGTCGAGCTGCCTGGGTGAGCAACTTTTCCATGTGGTTACCAAAGCAGAGCTAAGGATCAAAAACAACCCAGAGATCATATGTTTATTGATAGGAATATGAGAATTACATAGTGTTGGCTGAATATAGGAAGGCGTTTTCTTTAATGAGAATATCATAAATTCAGATTTTTCTGGATTCATTTTTAGTCTGAACTGGTTGAGGTAGTTTGCAAATTCCAGGAATATATTGTTAATTGATGCTGTTATCATGAAAGATCATGTGGAGAAATCAGTGTGAGAAGTTTCATATCATCAGCATAACATACTGTATCATGCCTGGACTCAATAAGCGGAGAGATAAGCGCAGTAAACAAGAGCCCAGATAAGACACCACCTTATGGCACGCCTGAAGAGACATATCACTCGTATGTTTGGCCTTGGACAGTAAGCCGGATTATTCTATTTTGAAAGAGTGAAGTGAGAAACGAACTGTAGAGTGTCTCCCTTGATTTTATAATGTCTGAAAGTAGCTTCAGCATTGCAGTTTATTGAGTCGAAAGCTGCTTCTAGGTCTACATGGGCGACCGCAAGCTCTGCATGAAATTCGAACGCAGAGAGGATAGAGCTGGTGGTGGCTAAGAGATTAGCCACAGTGGATCTATGAGAAAGGGAGTAGTGGATTTGATGAGGCTGATCTGGAAGAAGTTGTTTAGTTAGAACGGGGAGAAGTACCATCTGTAGGAGTTTTAGAAGACTTGAGGCGTTGGAGATTGGCCGGTAATGCTTAAGAAATACAGAGGAGATTGAATTTTGGGAATATGCTTCACAAGGTAGATATTCCACTGCTTTGACAAGAAATGATTTGACAAAATAGCATTAAAAATAGTTAGAAAGGGGCCGAAAATGTATGGGCTAAGACATTTAATAACGAACTGTGGTATTCCATCTGCACCTGCCTTAGCAGAAGCCGGTGTAGAATTAATGGCAGCAATAAGCTGTTTCCTGGAGATTGATACTGCAGACAAAAAAAAATATATTCTATTAGGGTCTCCCGTAAATGATTACATATACCCGTTTATGTGTAATGTCTGTAAATTGCGTGTGTGTCCTGTGGTCGATTTGCCTGTTTTGCTGGACGAAAAACCCCAGTTTCTGGGGGGAAAACCTTGCTATCTATGCCTGAGACCGACTAACTCAGCCACGGAGTGAAAAAAGCCCATTAAAGTTCCTCATGTCATCGACGGGATTCGAACCCACGCCTTTTCCACCCGGTGTGGGGAGGACGTGACGATACCACTGTGCTACCCACGCAGTAATACTGCAGACAGCGTGTCAGGCGAGATTCAAGTTGCTGGTGTCTGAAGATCAGCACATTGTTTCGAGTTCGAGGCAAATCTAGATATAAAGTCTAGCCACTCCTCAAGTTCAAGATTTAGGGGGAAATAAGAAGGCTGCTCAAAGTAGGGGGTTTTTCCTCTATGAAGGGTAGTGTCCATATAATTCTTAATTGCTTGAGATTTCAGCTTGTTGAATGTTTCACGGGCTCTAGAGTAAGCTATCCTGTCTTGACACTTTGCGACTGCTTCCACATTTTGTGCAGTTGCTGTTTTAATCTGAAGATTAAAACTGAAGATTAATCTGAGCTCTTAAAGGAAATGGCAACACCGCCTCCTCTTTGGGCAGCTCTAGTAGCCAACGCTGATTTATACCCAGCTGGAGACGATATAAAAAATTCTTGGTCTTTATCAAGCCAGGTCTCTGTGACACAGAGGATATAGATATCACTAGCGAGCAGTTTGATCAATGGTATACAGTTTGTTGCGAAGGCTTCTGAGTCTGATTATGTAATTTTTATGGATCTTTTTAAGGCAGTTGTCTCTAGTATTTTTATTCAAGACAGGCTTTCGAGCTTGTCGATTCGTGACCCACATTGGGATGAACATTCCCGAATTGTTTATCATTGGCGATTGAAGGTTGATGGTACAAATTTGATGATGCCGATGTTTGTCACCACTGGTATAATTTTGAATTATGCTGCGCACATTTTGAGAAATTACACACGGAATGTTGGGCATTCGTGCTTGTTCCCTCGCAGCATTGATTGCTATTGAGGAGGGTGAATTAGTTGAGGTTGTTGATGGGGACTCTTTTTCTCAGAAAAGGGTCTAATATATATATATCTTGGGGCCAGGAGGCTGGATCTACAACCTTTTGGTAGAAATTATTATAAGGAACACATTATAAGGATGGAGGCATAGCGCGTTTGCCTGCTTTTAAGCCGTTTAACCTGAACTGAAAGGTTAGGTTCCTCGTTAAACATTCTCCTTATAGATTCGGGAGATGTTCCATCTCCAAATCTGGAGGCGAAAATCTTGGCTCTGCTGGAAACTAAGGAGATATTATATTTCTCGGCCAGTGTCAGACGAGGTTTGGAGGTTGTTACTTGGCCGGGTAAGGAGATCTGGTGATGCATATTAGCGTGATGGGGAAGGCAATCAATATTGGTATCTCGAAGGCATCCAGGGGAATTTAAGGCAAGGTTGGTTGTGGTAATGAGGGAATTTTGTATATCTCCAGATGGGACGTATCGCTAGAAGGGCTGTTGGGGAGCATACCAGCATATTACGTGTACAGAGCTTGATGGGCGTTAATTGAATTACTGTTTAGTTCTTTGGCTTGTAGGGAGTGTTTGTTATTTTCTGGTGGATTCTCTGGTTGGGATACTTCTTCACAAGATTGCAGCTGTGGTTGGTCACCAGCCTTCTGCTGAATGCATGACTGTGCCCTACTATCGTGCTCAGTCGGAGTGTCTGCAGATCTATCTACTAATTGTCTCGAGTGAATTTGCGTGTGGGCGTCAGACTTTATAAGGCTAGGAGATTTGACAGGATGAGTAGTTTTGTCCGTTTAGGTATTATTGATGGCTGAGACGTCAGCTTGCCATTTTGGCTCACCAAAGAACAGAGGTCGGGGAGCATATGAGTGATATGTTTATTTTGGTTCCTCAGTGAGTAAACCTCATCCTTCAGATCCTCAATTTGGGACTTCAACTGGTAAAATTAAGAGGATCAAGACGTCTACGTTGTCTGGCTGTAGAGGAGGGGTCGACAATGGGGCTTCAGCGTTAATTCTTGGAGAATCATCTTCACCTTGAAAAGTACCTGTTGTGATTAGTGTCTGCTTTGAGGTGGAGAATACGTTAATGACCGAGGCACAATTTTTATCACTAGTTTCCGATGGAAAATTGGACTGATTAGTGCTGCGTATATCGTGGTTGGCAGTATCGTCAGGTGATTTTCGTTGCCCATGCTTCATCACATGCGATGGTCATGAGTGAAGGTTCAGGCAGACTAGTATTTGAATGTGAATGTTGAATGAGATCATTGAACATCTGGTCGATAGGGTACTTCAGCGTCTTCTACAAGGTATTTGTCACATGCGAACCTTCTCCGATGTAGTTTAGAAAGATGTGTGATATCTGTTTTAACTAAGTGGGCACAAAAGGTTAATTTGCATACATGGCATCAAACGGTTGGTTCATTCCCGTCGGGGCAGGCTAGGCAGACGGATTGTTGCAAGTTATTCTGTTTCTGTGACATGCCTGATTTCGGGTCTTTAAAACACTTGGAAGCAATAAACAATGTTCAGTTTTAAGAGTTACCCACCCCCTTTTCATGAAAAGGCGCGTACCTTATGTGACACTATCACCTGTTTGTACCATCCGATATGAAGTTGGTGGGAATATGTATCTCAATAACTGCGATCTTGTTGAGGTTTTCATATATGTTTGTTTCTCGGGTCTACTGAAATTTGGTCCGGTAACCAAATAACATCCATCCAAAGGGAATCCTGTGTTGGGAAACAGCTCGTTGATGAGAGTAGGCAACGGAGGCGGACAAGACTTGTACAGGATAATAGAAAGGCTGCAGTTAGTCAAATAATAGCCCAGTACAACGGTGGGAACCAAGGAGCGATTTCAGAATACAGAATTCATCATAATTTGTCTCGGATAGGAGACCATAGGTGACGTCCGAACAGGGCTTCGGTCCTGTCAGCAAAAAGTAGGAAGGTACGGTTACAGTGGGCCCAGAAACACCAACTGGACAGTGGAGTATTGAGAAAAGCATTTCCTGATATGACGAATCACGGTTACTGCTATTTCGCGCTGATAGGGGGACCAGAATACGGCGAAAGCATCATCACGGACGCATCATATCAAATATCAACAAAGCAAGAAGTGTGTAATAATGTGGGGAATATTTTCGTGGTGCATGGTGGGCCCCTTGATCTAATGGAGCAACACTTGGATTTCTCAGGTTATTTGGAACTTGTTTAAGAGCAGGTATATCCTTCCATGGCTGCATTGTATCTACCTATGAAATGAGTTCTTCCAACAGGATAATGCACCATATCACAAGGACAGAATTTCCTATAACTGTTTTCAGGAACCTGAGAGTGAATTTAGTTGCATTGTGCCTCCTGAGTATCCAGATTTCAATCCGATTTAGTACCTGTGGGACTAGGTGGAATGAACTCTTCGGTGTAGAGATCCGCAACCGTCCACTTAATGCAGGGCGTCTCAGTTCCATAAAACAAATATTGTATATAGAAACACATTCTTCAACTAAAAAGAAGAATTATCTAAAAGGTTGGTATTAATGTTTTCGTTTTATGACACTCGTCGTCTGATTGTCGTAAAATGAAACGGATAATATCAAGTTTTCAGATATTTGAATGACTTTATCGACACTTTAGGTCACGGACAGTTATTTATCTTATAAAAACAAGAAATATAAGATGAATCAACACCTAAAAGGAAAACAGCTAAAGAAACTGTTTAAAGCGACTTCAATTTTGTTCAATTCATTATTCAGAGGGCAAATTTGTGATTCCCTGTAATATCTTATTGGGTCAGAACTCTTATCATTTGACTCTTAATGGTTTCAAAATGAGATTTCATCCGTCCGTTATTATACCACAGTAATACGCATAGTTCTACATTTGTGCCTATCCCCAGAAAGTAAAAACAGTCGGGTCTGTAAAGACTTCACAACCTGCCATCGTGGGTATCACAGTTGGTAGGAAGGCCGTCCTCCCCACACCAGGTGGAAAAGACCGAAGTTCGAATCCGGTCGATGAGGTGAGGAATTTTTATGGATCTTTTTCACACTGCTGGTATGTAATCCTTTTTCACAACGTGACAGAGTTAGTTGGTCTCAGCAGAGGGTAGCATAGTTCACCCCCCTCGGAAACTTTGGTTTTTCGTCCAGAAAACAGAAAATCTACCTCCGAACCCACGAAAATTACAGATAGTATACACGGAACAACATTGCCTTAGTCGCAGATGCTCCTAAGACCCTATTTACATCGATAACAACCTTTAAGTCGTCTCTTCATAATAGGAAGTGTTTTTCGATTTGGTACTCGTCGTGTTGATAAATTTTCCGATCTGGTTACTGCGAACAGCAGGGTACGGAATGCTTATGAACTTCGCCACAATCAAAATCATATCAGTTAAGTCGGCAAAAGTAAAAGGATTAATATTAGTTTAGCAAATTCCATACTGACAACGAGGTAGTCATCGTGGAACTTGAAACCCCAAGTAACAGACACTTTGACACTGCCGGTATGTAATTCGAAACATAGTTATCCACTTCTTAGTAATTGGTATCATTATAGGAGAGCAATCTATTCATTTCGGTGTTGGGAAGTATATTAAGTAATTTCTTAAACTTTGTTTTACACGGCAATGTTTTTATGTCTCAGTTTGTCCAGAAATGTTTTGGCTTCTTACACGGTTTTCTAATTTATGGTTAATGTTTAATATCTGGCAAATAAACACTTTTAAGACACACGACGTGTGTCAATAAAGTTCCGGTACTGATGCAATAAAAAGAACGCAAAGTGAAGGATCTGAAAAATAGTTTTATTTTTATTCAAAGTAATTACTTCCTGATTGAACGCACGGATTACAGCGTTCTAAACGTTTTTGGAAAGAGTCAGAAAAGGCGTCCAAAGAGATGATATTCAGTCCGGCGGTTACGTTTTTCTTTATGTTTTCAACATCTTGAAACATCTTTCCTTTGAGAGGCAGTTGTCACCTTGGGAAAGAGGAAAAAGTCCGTTGGTGCTAGTTCGGGAGAATAGGATGGAAGGTTGATCTGTACAATGCTATATTTCGCAAGGAATGTCTTTACAAGTGTGAAATTGGGCAGGGGCATCGTCGTGCAACAAGAACCAGCTGCTGTTCTCTCAAAATTGCGCTCTCACTCGGGAAATGCGCTTCAATAGTCTTTGAATCACCTGTACATAGAACTCAGCATCGAGACTCTTTCCTTCAGGTACAAATTCCTTGTGAATCACATAAGTGATCCGATTATTTCGCTAATACCATTATTTTTGACAATGTATTACAGGTAGCGGACCATTTATCTGGCAAGCTTGGAACCGGAGGTGATCCGGATTTCTGGATTTTCCAGTTTTCTGGACCAAGGCTTAAATTATACTTAAAATATAAAATAAACAATGATACAAATTAATACACTTCTAAAGCAGGGTCTGTTTAATCAATATTAATCCACTAATCTTCATCTAAAGACAATTCAACGTCTGGAGTGACAGGTACAGGAAGAGAAGAAGCATGGATATTGGAGGTTGAAAGTTGAAGGTTGAGGTTTAGGCTCAGGCTGAACTTCACTTGAAAGTTTCTGGTTGATCTTTAGAAATATGTGCTGCAGATTGTGTTGTTTCATATACTTTGGTTTTTCTTTAATGAAAACATCTTGTATTTTATACATCCACATTATATGCTGATGGAGCTCTTTTGCTCCAGTCCCCAAACCAGTTCCTCAGTTAGACTGATGCACTTATCTATTAGGCACATCACTGTCACCGTAGAATTTAAGTATCTGTTCCTTCTGTTTCTTGATATCATAGAAAGTAGATGTATTAACCCTATACTCCTCACTCGAAGCACTGAAGCACCTTTATCGAGTCTCATAAGTACAGTATATTGAGCACTATTAAACTGTACCGAATGAGGTAAATTTAAAAAAAATTGAAACATCCGATATTACAGTGTCTTGGCGAACTTCAAAAAAAAGCTGAGCTTGATTAATTTGTGAACAGCGGATAACCAGGATGAAAACAAAGCGACCATTGAAACTACCATGTAAATGCGAAGTTATTACGGTATTGAACAGGGGTGCTCTGTTCGTGAGGTACGAGTATCAGTCAGCCAAAGCACTGAGATTCATTGTGAGCATAAACTCCAGCTAGATGGCGACACACGACTACTTGACCTCTGACCTCTTGTCTCATTCTGACGTTATATCATGTTCGGGTCAGTAAACACTTTTCACAGTCTGTGGCAGCAAAACTGCGCAAAATAGTGAGTTATAACCCGGATTTGTAGATTCAAGATGTGGTCCGTATTGTTCTGTGCTGTGTTTGTTTTTCTTCCGTACGTCCATGCTAATTCTGTGTGGGATCTTGAACATATTCAAGAATGTTACGTGACATGTAACGACATGCAAATACATGCTATAAACAGGATGGATGCCATATCAGCTAAACTAGAGGAACTGGTGAGCTTTCAGTATAAAGTCCAGAATTTGGAGCATCTTTTTATTGTCCGAGACGCTGATTTCAATAAATGGAAAAAGAAGGTGACTTCCATCTCCGAAATTATCGACCGGCATCTCCAGGATGGAGATCTTCCCAAACAACCGCCGCCAACCTTTGACTTGCGAAGGGATGTTTCCAAATCAGATATTCAAGGAGATCGCGACCAAGATGAAGGCGATTTAAAAACTTTAAGACAGCTTTTCTATGAAGAAAAACGCCATCGTCAAGATCTGGAGACACGAATCAACTCGTTCACGGAGTCTCTGGAACGTGTCTTGACCTCTGATACGATCCAGTTTGCAGATGCGTTTAAAGATATCAAGTTGATTGGTGAAAAGGTAGATAGTATGGATAAGAGCCAAAAGGAAATGGAAGAGAAAATTTCTTATTTCAAAGAGAGGATAGAAAAACTCAGTGGCCTTCATACCTTGACGGATTCTTTAGCAGGAATCGAGAATGAAGTTCGATACCTTGAACTGAAGCAAGATGAAGTAGGAAAGAATTTGTCCGCATTGGAGAGAAATTTTCAGACAAGTATGAAACACGCCTCACAACAGATCTACTCCCTTCATAAGGGCATCTTGGAAAACAACGTTACCTTAGTGAGAGTAGCTGAAGTGATGGAGAATCGTTGGAGAGAGACAAAAAATGCTGCTGACGAGGATATCGAAGATCTGGAGAAAGAAATTGGCGATCTGAAAAATGACTACCAGATGTTGCAGCAGTCGGTGGACAGCTTCTCTTCCATCCGCCAAGAACTGGAACTTCAGCCTTGGAAAGAGGCTGTGGCCAAAGTGAATGATATCAGAAGCAAAGTTAATTATCTCCTCCAGGTTGTTGAGGATGGAGAGAAAGTTGTGAGCTCATTAAAGGATACCACTAGTGGGCTTCAAGAAAAAGTAACGCAAATGCAGAATCTGGAAAACAAATTGGCGAACATGCGCTTAATTGTGAATAACGGAAATCGGTTCCTGAAGAACTTGGAAAATAGGGTGAAGGAAATTGAAAGACAGAAAATGGAAGCGGACCGTTTCAAAGATATCTTTCGCGAAAAGTAAGTATTTATTTAATTTTTTTTTGTTTTTATTTTAAATTATGATTGTGCATTATCATGGTACATTTTAAAACCTAGTCCTGTCTTATATCTCGCAAAAAAGGATTCTTCTGCTCCTATGCTTCGACGACACTCAGATTTTTAGACAAGATCATAAAAACTGGAAGTTTTCTCTTTCTCTCTCGGCGTTACTTTTCTTCTAAACAGCTACACACTCTAGAAATCTAATCTGAAATCCGCCCTACAATGGATTATTGTTCCCACATGTGAGAGGCGCCCCATAACTTCTTTCTGGCTTTTAGACGCTATTCAAAAGAGGACAGAAGAGGATAGTTAGGCTAATTAATGACCCATCACAAACAGTCTCTCCACTCTCTGTCTCCTGGATGTTCTGTTTCTGCTACAAAGCAGAATTTTGGACCATTCCTTCATCACAGCGATTGATTCAACTGCTGACTGCGGGTTTGTGTTCTGGTCCAAAATAGACGTTCCCGTGCATTGCAACAGAACTCTGAAACAGTACCAGACATGGTATATGACATGTGTGAAATAGAAAAGGAGCCCCCCCCCCTTATTATATTATTTCACAATGTATGATGTGCGGAGTTGTTCAGAATGTCAATATACCTCATTGGGTTAATTCTTCCTCCTACAGGTTGATTACTTTTGTATCTCAGGTTGATTGGCATCTCGTCATGACTACAGAAGTCACTAATTTCAGTGTCTCAGCCCATCTACTGTATTTCGTTGATCTGCTTATTTCTAGCTTGGACGCAGTTTATTTTATGTATATTCCTAAAACGTAGATGGTGGGTATGATTCGAGTTAGATACGATTTATCAACTCAGCACACTTATCGGCTTATAACTTTACATATTTTATTTTATCGGTTATTATTGCTAAATAATATTGTAGATCCTGTTATTCTCTGCAAATCGACACCAATTTCAACGTCCTATCTCTTTGCAATCCAAAGTTACACTGCCCAAACGCCGCGCTGCGTCGCCATTTTGAGTGTTCACGCGTAAGCGCTATCCCTCCCCCCTCACCACTTCACACCCCCACTACCCACCATTTTAGATACGGACATAAACCCTCTATCCAACAAAATTTAAATCATTAGATTATCATTTATAGTTTACGATATATAAGCGCGACAAATCTTGCCATTTTTTTGGTCTCAAGAGTTTTCGTAGAGACCCCCTTCCCTATACCGGACCGAATTTAAAGACGTATTCACGTCAAAAAGTCACCCAGCATAAATATTTGGACCTCACCTGGGACAAAGACCTTACGTTTTTGCCTCATTTTAATGCCAATCGGAAAAAAACATATGTTGCTATATGGACAGCGAAACAGGAGATCTCCAACTTCCATAACCCACATCTTATCACTGACTATATTCCCCATTGTATAACCCCAACTCCATTGTATGCCTCAGCGATATGGCCCTCCATCTTACCAAACCAGGTTCCTGTCCCTGGAATACTGGATTTTAAAATGGCTAAATAAGGTCGCATGCCTACCACATACAATCTCAAAATCTGTCTTGATCTCTAATCTAAATATGCTACCTTGGAAGTATCATATAATCTCCAGGAACCTCGTTATCTTCGCCCAGCTTCTCTGAAGGCTGGGCGAAGACAGTCTAGCAATTATATCTGGGATATCATTGCTAGACTGTCAGAGCGTAATAGAACTCATACCAGCGCACTGCTATTCAGATCCAAGCTGCGCAGCATGACCTCCCCGGATAACGTTTCCATTTAATTCATTCCTTTCGCTTGCTCAGTGGGGTAGCCACATCCCCACTACTCAGGATGGCAAGTCATCGTCCTATAGATGATTCTTTGAAATGGCAGGGCGTTGGACGACTTGAAGCCGGACAGTCGCACGTGGAGGTGACACGCAGTGTCGTCTGGGCACTATGAGAGCAGTTTTAGGAGACAGGGACTATTGTCTGCGTGCGTAGCACAGTGGTATCATCACCGTCCTCCACACACCGGGTGAAAAAGGCCAAGGCTCCAAACCCGTCGATGAAGCGAGGAACTTTTATGTGCTTTTTACCTCCGTGGTTGAGTTAGTCGGTCTCAGGCATAGATAGCAAGGTTTTTCCCCCAGAAACAGGGGGTTTCGTCTAGCAAAACAGGCAAATCGATCGAAGAACACACACAATTTACAGACAAAATACATATATAGGTATATATTGGAAATAATAGGTGGCCCTAATATAATAGTTTGATTTGATTTAATCCCTTTAAATTCGGCCTGTAGGGGAAACTCTGGAGGTCGCAATAAAGTACAAAAAAAAAAAAAAAAAAATCCCATTAAACCTTGGAGTTTCTAGAATCCCTGGAAGTCCCAGTACAAGACTTTTAGTTTGAGGTTCCTGGCGCGTCTCCACGTGGCTTGGGATGGGAGTCAGTTAGGGGACTGGGGACCAGGTGTCCTCTGCCCCTGGCTGTGAAGATGCCAAATGCTGGCATTCAACATTCAGCAGAACAACACATACACTAAAAAAAAAAAAAAACAGTTTATTTTTAGGCCACGCGAATAATTAAATTCATCTGCCGTGCTGTGTCTTATGTCTGTGTGTTCTTTTCCCTGGTGGAACCCCACGTTGCCCGCACACACCACTAGGAGGTAGCCAGGCTGCCCACAATTCTCTGGCTAGTCTCCGTCAGGGTCGCCTCAGCTGCCTGAGCGGAGACCAAGTTAAAAAAAAAATAAATAAATAAAAAGCGATTAGATAGAGTGAGGTAGTACAGGGTGCACAGAAGAAGAGGGGGAATGAAAGTAAGAGTAAGAGGATATAGACACAGGCATCCCCAACCAATCAATGGACACTCAGTCAATCAGGCGAAGGCAAAGAAAGGGGAAGGAATGGGGTCGAAAGTGATTGTACAAGGGAGCACAGATGGGATCGCCATTTGGCGCCTCTGTCATTGACATCGGGTGGTGTCCAATCCAGGGGTTTAATTCAATCCAATGGTAGCTTTCAAACTCCAATCGTCGGATAGTTGTCCGTTTGATGGTGTGGTGGTCAAGTTCATGACTGTCTAGTCTGGATGAAAGTCCATCATGGTCTCAGATCGTCTGTTGTCTTCCTTGGGACCGTTGTGGTGCCGGTACAGGAACTGTAGATAAGGATTTCCTTCGGCTGAAGAGCTCTTGTGCGAAACGCGTAAAAGCTGTATATTCCTCCCTACTATCAAGCAGGTGTGTTTCTTGGTCTTTAGGTATGTAGGTCAAGGAAGTGATGAAGGTGCAGTGGAGGTCCTCATACAGGGGGCAGTCGTACATAAGGTGCGACCAACTCTCAGTCCCACCACTGGTGCAAGTGGGCTCATCGATGATTCCCAGGGCTGTCAGTTTGCCTTTTAATGATCCATGGCTAGTTAACAAGTATGTAGCATAAAGGCCAGGTGAAAACCAGGGGGGGGAAGCCCGGGGAACACCCTGATAATGTAACGGAAGAACTTTCTAGTGATTTCGCCTTTGTTGGAAGTAGTCCATCTCGCTTTCCACGCCTGCTGCAGATGCGTGAGGAGACGCTTCTTTTCTGCTGTTCTGTCGTTTACGGGGTCTGTTGTGAAGTCGAGGATGGTCTTGGAATTTGCTTTGGAGAGGTGGAAGAGTAGTCCACAGCGGACCACCTCCAGGTCCAGTGGTATGGCGCCTGCCAGGATTTGCAGAGCATGGGTACTGACAGTGTAGCAGGCACGGGTTGTAGCGAGCAGGATGTTTCTTTGCAGAGAGTCGAGGGTTCTTCTACCACTAACAGTGATTGCTTTCGGGAACCAGATGCCTGCTGCGTACGTTATAATCGGGGTAAATATCACTTTATAGAATAAGGACAGAGTGTGCCTATTGAGTCCCCAGTCCCGTCTGGAGACCCTGGTGACAAGGGCGGTGTAATTGCGTATCTTTCTTCTTAGGTATTTAAGATATGGCTGGAAATCATGGAGGCAATGATCAAGGGTGGAATTCAGGATCATTTGGATCGAATTGAAATTCTCAAGGATACTCAGCATGGTTTTGTAAAGGGAAAATCATGTTTAACAAATCTGGTTCGCTATTTCGAAAGGGTCACTCACGAGCTGGATTTAGGGATAATTTCGACATTGTTTATTTAGATTTCAGCACAGCTTTTGACTCAGTCCCACATGAGCGGTTGCTTTATAAGCTGGAACAGGTTGGAATCACTGGGAAAATCCTTAGATGGATAGAAGGATGGCTTCAGGGCAGGAGGCAGAGGGTTGTGATAAATGGCTATTCCTCAGATTGGGTTGATGTAAGAAGTGGGGTTCCCCAAGGATCAGTATTAGGACCACTGTTGATTTTAATTTTCATAAATGACATTGATGAAGGGATAGAGGGCGTGATGTCTAAATTTGCAGATGATGTTAAAATTGGTAGAGTAATTAATGATCACTGTCAAGCTGAGCTTCTTCAGAGAGACCTAGATAGACTTCAAGAATGGTCAGAAAAATGGCAGCTGTGCTTTAATCGAACAAAGTGTAAGGTATTACACCTGGGAAACAGTAATCCCAAAATAACTTATTCACTTGGTGGAGTTCAACTAAACCCAGTACTGGAGGAAAGGGACTTGGGTGTTACGATACGGTCAGACATGAAATTCTCTGAGCATTGTAAACAGGTTGCAAGGAAGGCCCATGGTGTCCCATCGATGATCTATCAAACTTTTGCAAGTAGAGATTGGGACGTGATAATCCCATTATATAAGGCTTATATTAGACCACATTTGAAATACTGTGTTCAAGTACGGAGACCGCACCTAAAGAAAGACATCGAGCTTCTTGAAAGGGTGCAAAGAAGGGTAACTCGCCTGGTGAGATCGGCTAAAGGGCGATCTCACCAGTCCTTATGAAGAAAGACTTCGAATATGTGGGTTGCAGCGTTTGGAAACTAGACACCTTAGAGGAGATTTGATTGAGGTGTTTAAGGCTCTGAGAGGCATCAGTAAAATGAATGAGGACGAAATTTTCAAGATTATAAATGATGCTAGAAGTAGGGGACATAAATTCAAGTTACGGGGGGGGGAAATGTTTAGACTGGACTGCAGGAAGTTTTATTTTAGCCAGCGAGTTATAAATTACTGGAATAAGTTGCCTATATGGGTAGCAGAGGCTGACAAAGGTTATCTGGATAGTACTTTCGGGTAAGGGAAGTGCATAGGATGATAGGTTTAATTTCCTTTTTTTTTTATTAATTATTATTATTTAATTATTTATTTTATTTTATTTTATTTATTTATTTTATTATTTTATTTTTTGTGGTTTTTATCATTGTTTTGTTCGGATTTTTTTTTTTTTTTTTTTTGGCTGGTGCAGCATAAGCCATAAGCTTTCTTGCACCATACTAATACTAATATTAATTAATTTAGTTTGCTGTCAAGTATAACTCCTAGATACTTAAGTTGAGTGGAGAATTTTATGGTCCTGTTGTCGATTTTTATCTGTGGCGGTCTGGCTTCATTGAGACTTCCTTTGAGAAGAACAGAATTGGTGGCAGAGATGGTGAGGTTATGGTGTTTAGCCCAGTCCTGTAGCTTCTGTAGTGCATTATTCGCCAAAGTCTCCAGTCGGGCCCTAGAATCGCTGGTAACGGTGATAATAAGATCATCTGCATAGGCGTGAGAGGTGACCTCTCCCAGGTCCATAAGGAATTCGTCAAGGACAAGATTCCACAAGAATGGGCCCAGAACCGAGCCCTATGGGCATCCTCTGTAGACCTGTCTGGTAATTTTCATATATGGAGCATTGACAGTGATTGACCTGTTGGAAAGGTAGCTTTTGATTGAGTTATATAGGTTTACTGGAAGCTTTGATTGGCGCAGTCTGCCTAGGACGCTCGGCCACCAAAGTGAGCCGAACACCCCAGCAAAGTCGACAGCGATGACCAGAAAGTATTTCTTTTGGGTAATTCCTACTGCTTCAAGGAGATTGTGGAGTGCATCTACAGTGGAGTGCCCCGTTTTGAATCCAAATTGTTTGTGAGAAGGCATGTTTGCATTGTTGTAGTGTTTGAGAAGTCTGTAGTAGAGTAGCCTTTCATAGAGTTTACTAAGTACCGACAGGAGAGCGATGGGACGGTAGGAGTTCGGGAGTTCAGGTGGTTTTGTCGGGTTATTCAGGATTAGTTTTACGTTGGCCGACTTCCAGTCTGTTGGGTAGTGACCATCACGTAGACAGGTATTGAATAGACGAAGTATTAATTCGGGGACACACTCCACTATTTTCTTTATAATCTCAGTCTCCAGCAGGTCCGGTCCTGGACATTTCCTATCTTTGATTAGGGCCGCAGCAGTTTGTATTTCTCCTAAGTCAAAGGGAGATTCCTGCTCTTCAGTGTGGTAAGTCTCATTCCCTGCACAGAGGGATTTTTGTTCCTAAGTGATTGGGTTTGTTGCTGGTTGTAGGATGGCGTCCAAAATGTTTGTTATGGATTGCTGCCAGGTGGTTGCTTCCGTACCTTGTAATGACTTGGTTGCAGTGGTGACCCTGGGTAGTTTGTTTGTGGTGATCTTGTACACCACTTCCCAGGGGTCGGTATTGCCAGTGGTGGTGACCAGGTGTTGCCAGAATTCTTGTTTTCGTTTGCGGATCAGGGCCGTGTACTGGTTTCGCACTTCCCTGTAGTTCTGTCTGAGGGCCTCCACTTCACGTGCCGGCCAGGTCCTCCGGGCACGCTGGAAAGTCTTTCTTCTTATAATGACTTCACGGCGCAACCTATGCAGCTCTGGGCTCCACCAGGGCTTTGCGCCCGGGGCAGGGTTTTTCCTTTTGATTGCCAAGTTGCAGGCGGTTGTGATCAGATCAGTGACTTGTCTTTGGAGGGCATCTGCGTTGTCGGGAAGTAGGTAGGGTTGGGTCTCATTAGTTAGGGTTGTCCTGAAGACGTCCCAGTTCGCCTTTTCAATTGCATATCTATTTAACATGACTCGTGTGGCTGGGGATCTAGCTAGAGATCGATTTAGCTGGAAGGAAATAACCCTATGATCCGATGTAGTCCACGCCTCGTTGACCTTCCAGTTGGAAATTTTCCCGACAATGCTCCTTGAGGCCATAGTGATATCAATAGTGGCCTCCCATAGGGTGTTTGAGAAGGTGGTAGGATTGTTCTGTTAGTTAATGACTGTCATAGTCGAGTTTGCCAGGAAGTCTTTCAGGCGTTATCCATTTGCAGTGCTCCGTCTGTCTGGTGTCAAACTATGCCAGACCGGTGATCGGCAATTGACATCGGCTCCGATGATGATTTTTGCGTTTGGCAGAGTTCTCAGGACATCTTCCAGGTATCTGATAGCATAGATAATCTCTTCGCCTGGTCTAAAGTATAAGGAGATCACGTAAAAGGATCCCATGGAGCTGATCAGGTGGGCACAGGTAG
This sequence comes from Mastigoproctus giganteus, assembly GCF_048544385.1. Classification (NCBI taxonomy): domain Eukaryota; kingdom Metazoa; phylum Arthropoda; class Arachnida; order Uropygi; family Thelyphonidae; genus Mastigoproctus; species Mastigoproctus giganteus. The sequence goes on from NC_143576.1 coordinate 239,879,666, forward strand.
CCCAGGCTGTAGACAGTGCTGAGATTTTAGTTGCTGTGATTTCTGGATTTCGAATAACTATTGCAGCCCAGGGGGTATCCTGATCCGTTTGAATTATTTTGTAGGTCAGGGGGTAACCTCTCACCTACCTCGTGTGAGTGTACGGTTCCTGTATAATGAGAATATCTGCATTTTCTTCGTCTGCCTTGATTCTTATCTGATCGGCCACCGCCCTGGCCCGCTGTGCGTTGAGTTGAAAAAAATTATTAACTCCGTAGTTATATCTTTTAGGCTGTGAGCCCATAATCAGTTTTCATCTGGTATAAACTCTTGGTGTTTATATAGGACGGACACGTATTGTCCCGAATAGAGTGGTGGTGGTCTAGTTTATTACTTTTACAATTTGCACAGACAGGCTCAGATTCTTTGTTAGGGCATGTGTTGTATTCGTATCCTTTCTCAGCGCAGTGGCCACAGATCCTGACAGCCTGGGCACAGGTGTGTGAAGTGTGCCCGAACTTGTAGCATTTATGCCATATTGGTACAGCCACGTGCTCCCTGAAGCGGTGACTGCCCCAGTTGACATAGATCCTCGTTTGATCTTTTAAGATAGGCCAGACAATCGGCGTTAGTTCCACTATCCAGTTTACTCCATTTCCGACTCTTGGCTTGGTTGAGTATCTGGGCATAATAAGGTCACTCTTGTCCAGGTCCGGGAGATATCCTTGTACATTACGTCGGTATATTTCATCGGTGATCTCGGAGGGGATGATGTCTTTATCTACGTCGAAGATGACAATTGACGGCCCTTTTCTTTTGGGGGCCGCAGCAGTGAAGCCTAGAGTTTGGATCTTTGGGTTTTCCATAATTTCTTGGGCTTCCTCCCTGGTTTCAGTCTCTATGACCACTCCCACGTTTCTGGTTTTCCTTATACTTTTGATTTTAGTATTTTTCAGTTCTTCATTTAGATTTTCCATAACGTGGTTTTTGATGTCTTCGCTTGTTTGCGCAGTATCCTGCGTTGTTGGTCTTAAAACGACCAGGTTTGGTTGTGTGATCAATGTCTTCTTCCCCAAGGGGGGGTCCACTTGCTTTTGGTAGATGTGTCCCATTGGGTGCAGTCCTCAGTGCGTCTGCATACGAGGGGGCGCAGTGGCATTTGGTTGCCCCGCTCGTCTAGGTATGCCTCCAACTTGGCCTTAGCCCTTTCCTCTTCTACATGCTGGTTTACTATTATAGTCTCCAGTTTTGTCCAAATTGTCACGATTTCAAAACGGAGACCAGTGGTGATTCTACTGTTTGATTTGGACATTAAATTCTCTAGTTGAGTGCGCAGCGCAAACATCTATTCGAGAGCTGTTCCTTCCGGTAGTGAAGGGCCTAGGGGTGGGATAGAGGCTTGCTTTGTTCCCTTCTCAGCGTTTTCCGTTTGTGAGCACTGGTGGTCTTGTACTTCTTTTAATCCACTAGCACTCCTAGTCTCTCGGTCAGTCTTAGAGGCAGGGCCTGTCTTTGCATCTTCATTATTGTCTGGGTCATCGTCGAGGGTTATAATTACCTGAACTGAGCACTCTTCTTGCTTAGTGCCAGCTTCAGCTTGGCTTTGTTTACCAAGCTGGCTGATATATAAGTGACTGTCACTGACGTGTCGCCTTCTAATCCTGTTATTTAAAACTTGCTGTCTTGAAGTAACTAAATTAATGGATGCTACTTCGTAGTTGTCATTAATTTCGGCAATGTCATTTGTATATAATTTAAACCAAATTATATATGCTTGGTTTAAATCTTATTAGAGAAGTAACTAATTGTTGATGATATACAAAGGTACTGATGATATGTTGTGTTTGTTCTCTAACTCAGTCCTTTAAGTTGGCTGGTGACTTCTTTAGGAGTTCAGTATCTTATACCATTACTTGAATAATTACTGTTGTATTAGACTTCTGTGGATATTGTATTACATTTAATTGTGGATATTGAAGTGTGGTTAACTCTGGGTTAATTCTGAACTTGAATTGTGTATATTCCAGTCTTTTATCTTTTATTTAGAGTTATTCTATGAAAGTTAATGCAAGAAGAAGAATGTCTCTCTGCACATGCCTTTTGTAATACTTTCCCATCCTCCTCACCTTTCCTTACATCTCCCACTATTATCCCATTTCTTTTCATAATTCACCTTGGAGTTTCCAGGTAATCCCTGTAAGCCCCAAAAATACAAATTTTACTTGAAAAAAAAAATTCCTTTAAACACATGTAATAAATTACGGGTGGTCCTGATATAATAATTTAAATTTGAATCCCATTAAACCCAAACTACCAGAGAACTCATCCAAACTGGTGCCATGAACATGTGACTTGGAGCCCTGACAAACTGGGTACAGTTCTGTTCTCTGATGAGTCCCGTTTTAGGATACAAACATTTTCTAGAAGTTATTTCATCTGGAAACAACAAGGAATGCGGTACCATCCCTCCAACATCAGAGAAAGGGATACGGACGGGGTGGGTGGTTTTCTCGTGTAGGGTGGAATAATGAACAAAGGCCGCACCCCTCTTTATGTTTTTGATAGGGGCACTGTAACTGTGCAGATGTATATTCGTGTCAGACGGCACCTGGGATTTCTCCCGTAGATGTACTGAGAACAGACACGCGAACCGTATGTACAATTTTTAAGGGTGCGGTTGGCCTATATTTTCATTTCATGCACGACAACGCCACCGCACAAAGAGCTGAAGTGATTAAAAAATACCCTGAAACTGAAGTTTACCAATGACTGCCGTGCCCAGCACGATCATCAGACGCAAATCAGATCGAACATGTGTGGCGCCCTTCGGCTTCTCACTGCACACCAAGAGCCAACTCCTCGATCACTTGGTGAGCTAAGGCCTGAGATGGTGGAAGAATGAGATTTGTTGCCAGAGAATCTTATAGATATCCTTATATTGAGCATGGTTCACCGCGGTGAGGCCTGTTTACATGTTGGATCATACGCCGTACTGATGTAATTTGACCATATTCTCTGCATTTTGTATCAATTTCGATAGCATTAGCACTAGTAGAGGCATATGATGCAAGAAATAAAGCTTATATAGCATCAGCCGAAAGTAAAAAAAAACCTTCCCATTTCACCCATCCATTTACCCCAAATATTTGCCTAGTTCTGCCTTGAACTTATTTAAGTTGTCGACCTCCACTACGACAGATGGAAGTTTGTTCCAACTATCAAACACCTGCTGGCCAAAGGCAAATTTCCTCACATCTATTCTACAACTAAATTTGAATTTATGTTCACTCAGGTGAGTAATCTGAGTAAGAGGAAGAATACCATCGGTATTGGGTTTTCTCAAACCATTCAAGGCCTGATATCACCTCGCTGGTGCCTAGTCTTCAGACGCTGCAATTTGCAGAACTTAAAGTATTTCTTAGTAAGAGTAGCCCTTTATTCCATTCACCAATCTCGTTGTCCTTCTCTGTACTCGTTCCAACAGCTGTACAGCCTTCCTAAAAATGAGAATTCCAGACCTGTACGCAGTACTCAAGGTGTGGCCTGACCATTGCCTTATACAAGGGGATAATCACCTCCTTATCCCTGCTAGAAAAATTCTTGTATAACATTGACAAGACACCATGAGCTGTTTTTGCACTGCTCAGCTATAATGTTGTGACCTTTTTGGTAATTTTTATACAACCGCTATAAATGTCCCTTACGCCTCTCCGAAGTTTCTGACTGTCGCCTCATTTCGTAGTTATTCTACCATACCAAATTATTGAGTCCCGTCCTTCCTTAAATTATTCTACCATACCACACCATACCAAATTTTGTTCCACTTCATCGCAAGCTGCACAAGTTATACCACGTTTTCGACATGTTCTGTTAATTTTGTCGTGCAGTGTATTTACAACAGTAAGAGGCCGAGCATTGAAACCCGCGGGTGTCCACTAATAACATTATTTTACGAAGAGCATGGGTTATTTATAAACACCCTTTATTTTTTGTCGTCACTCAACCGTTCCTTGTCCCAAGAAGGTTGGATTGCTTCAATTTATACATGTCCTCGCGGTAACTCTGTGGTTGCAATCACTGATCTCCACACATCGGCTAGAAAAAGCTCAAGTTTGGATCCCGTAAATTGCTCCAAATTATGCACTTGTGGGTTTTTTTGCTCCTTTGCTGAGGTTTCAATTTTCCTACAAACTTACTAGAGAACCCAAGCAATTTATGGACAAAATACAGGTGGGAAGATGTGGTTGTTCTCGGGTATCCCTTATATGACAATTTATGTTCATACATTAATCATAAAGTATCAAAGACTTTACTGAAACCTAAATAGGGTGATGTCAAAAAATATATTGTGCATCCAGCTCTTTTGTACTGCGTAATAGTATCTACTCAGATTGATCAATTCCATGATCAATTCTTAACAAATCCATGTTGCAATTTCCGTATAAATGCAGTGCTGTAAAAATGATCCTTCATTACTTGGACCACTGATTACAGACCATTAACCACTGATTCCAACTATCCAAAGCTGCTTCTTTCCTGTCCCACTCTATGCCTCAGTTATCTCGTCCTCAGCCCCACAAGCACAGCTCAGCAAATATTGGCTAGAATCTGGTTCATGAGATGGGTCATCCGTTAACAGGGCGACCGTTTATAATCTCTAGGTCGATTCTCCACTCTAAACTCGGTCTAACCTCGTGGAATACAGATTTCAGCAGTAAATGTCTACTTGGTAGCAAAGTCTTAACAGGATTCGTAGACACACCTTCAATTTAAGTGTTATTAGATGCAGAAGACATCAATTTCAAGTGTTATTAGATGCAGAATTTTGCAGACAGAGAACAGCTACAGGAAAGACGCACCCAAGAACATTTCCTAATTCATTGAGATATAGCACAGCAACCACTACCAATGTTGGATAAGAGCGAAGTAACTGTGATTCGCAGTTTATCATAAGAAAGTGGCATGTTCCTGACAACCTTTCAGCAGGCATGTTGCAATACTCCTTCCGTCTTCAAAAGAAATTACTGTTTAGTAGAGTATATATTTTATTGTTACTCTGTACACAGCTGTATACATTTACAGTCTGAAGTCATTTGATCATATTTTCGTTGTCAATAGAACCTTTACCTGAATATGTAAGCACATATAACTGAAGTCTTGTCTAGATGATCCTGCAGTGCTTCTTTAACCAGTGCCTCCATTAATTTTCCCGGAACAGAAGAAGTTAAATTATAGAGCTGTGAGTTTAACTTCTGTTCCAGGGAAATTAATGGAGGCACTGGTTAAAGAAGCACTGCAGGATCATCTAGACAAGACTTCATTTGTTGCTCGGACACAGGATGGGTTTGTTAAGGGAAAGTCTTGCCTGACCAATTTGATTGGATACTAGGATGCAGTCACAAAAGAACTGGATGCAGGGAATAACTTTGATATTATATTCTTGGATCTTAGAAAGGCTTTTGATACTGTTGCACATGGAAGACTGCTGCACAAATTGGAGCAGTGTGGCATTGGAGGCAAATTGCTACTATGGATAAAGGGGTGGTTGAGGGGGAGAAGACAGAGAGTGGTAATCAATGGACACTGCTCATCGTGGACTAATGTTATTAGTGGAGTCCCTTAGGGTTCAGTGTTGGGTCCATTATTGTTTTCTGTGTTTATAAATAATATTGATGATGTATATCCAAGTTATCCAAGTTTGCAGACGATACAAAGATTGGCAGGGTTGTTAAGGACACTACTGACACTATGCTGCTGCAACAGGATCTGGAAAGGTTGAGCAGATGGGCTGAGAGGTGGCAAATGAAGTTTAACATTGACAAATGTAAAGTACTACATATGGGAAACAGCAACCCCAGAGCAACGTATCAACTCTGTGGTACTACACTGACAGTGGTAGAGAATGAAAAGGACCTGGGGGTGGTTGTGCAGGCAGATATGAAGTTCTCTGAGCAGTGCAGACGTGCTGCAAGAGTAGCTCATGGTGTATTGTCAATGATATATAGGAATTTTTCTAGCAGGGATAAGGAGGTGATTATTCCCTTGTATAATAATTATTATTATTATTATTATTATTATCTGTTTATTTCCATAAGGAAACCACCCCGGGACGGCAAAGTGCCAGGAGGGTGCTAAGTACATATCAGGGTACGAGATACTACGTGCAGTGGGTTACATATACTGAACACGTAGTCTCGTCCCGAAATACATTTTATACACATTTTATGTTTAATATATACAGTATTTACATATTAATGATTCTGTACATACATTCTACAACTCATATATTTACAATTCAGTAATAATTCCATCTATAACTTACATATTTACATAACTGTTACAGAAGGTATATTTTTACAGTCAACAAATTATTATTGTTCTTAAAGCAGAAAGTTTCACTTTTATTCACAATTCTTTGGTACTTTGCAGCCGATTCATATTTTGGTAAGTCTGTACGAATCCTGGAAGATCTCTTTCCGGTATGTTGCATCCTCACACAGTTTTTCGGCATCTATGTGTAGTGAGTTAAATATTTTCGCTGCATTTGATGGGAAGAATCTTTGCAGGCTACTAAGATTGTTCAGGACTGAACGCAGTGGATTATTTACTTCTCTGCAACGTCTAGCAGTGGCACGCGGTTTAACTAGCATATTATCCAGGACTGGAGCATCCACTCTGCCTGTGAGCAGTTGTGCGAGAGTGTGTATGTTCCTGTTAATTGTCCGCTGCATCCAGGGTGTGATGTTAAGGTTTGAGTAGAGAATGGCCCTTGAGATAGTAAAAGGATGGCCAGCAACTCTGTTAAGCCATCGCAAGAACCAGTATTCGATCCCAAGGACGGACTTATAATGTGAATCTGGAGCTGAAGACCAGATTTGCGAGGCATACATTGCAATTGGCAGGACACACATTAAAATGTACTTGGTCGCTAGCTGAGGATCCCTAATTCCTACCAGTTCCTGTCTAGTAGCCCATAAAGCGGCGAATATTTTTGTCTTCATATGGGCGAAGTGTTGAGCAAAGGTGAGTCTGTCATCCCACTTAAGACCCAGGTCCAGGTGAGAGTGCACTTTTTCCACACTAGACCCGTTCACAGAGATCGAGATGTCATTTTTATTCTGCTTGTAAGTTATGGTCATTTGGGCAGACTTCTGTGCATTAATACGGAGCCCGATGCAATCCAGGTAGCTCTCAAATTCTCGGATTGTGCTATTTGCCATCTGACAAATACCTTCTGCTGATTCATGGTCTCTGGAAGTGATGAAGAATTTTACATCGTCAGCATATGTTATAAAATTGTAGTACCGTGCAAGAAACGGCTCCAGGGCGGCCGCGAAGAGAGTAGCCGAAAGAACTCCCCCTTGTGGCACTCCTCGCGAGATGGTAAAGCAAGATTGTAGCTTTTGGTGCTTAACAATAAGTTTTCTATGTTCTAGCAGGCTGGTTATTATAGTTAACAAATTTCCTCTTACATAAGGCAATGGTAAGGCCATACCTTGAGTACTGTATACAGGTTGGAGGCCTCATTTCAAGAAGGATGTAGAGCTGCTGGAAGGAGTACAGAGAAGGGCAACAAAATTAGTGAATGGAACAAAGGGTTGCTCTTACGAAGAAAGGCTTAAGTTTTGCAAATTACAGTGTCTGGATACTAGGCACCTGGAAGATGATCTGATTGAGGTGTATAAAGCCTTGAATGGTTTGAGCATGCTCAATGCTGATGGGATTCTTCCTTTTGCTCAGAATAATCACCTGAGAGGGCATAAATTCAAATTGAGGAAAGACAGATGTAGGATAGATGTGTGGAAGTTTGCCTTTAGCCAGCGGGTAGTTGGTTGGTGGAACAGACTTCCATCCCTTGTCGTGGAAGTTGATAGCCTAAATAAATTTAAGGCTCATCTGGACAGGTATTTCGAACGAACGGAGGGGTGAAGTGGAAGTTTTTTTTTTTTTTTTTGGCTGATGCTGAATAAGCTTGCTTTCTTGCATCAAATGCCTCTACTAATGCTAACATAATCTGCTGTCAAAATAGAATTGTTACATTAAACTTTCTTTGTTAATTAATATCTTTAATGCATATGTGAATCTCATTGAGATGGACGCATTTTAATTTTGTGTCATGCCCTCCTAGCCTTCTCGCAGTGTAGGGAGAAAACGTTGAGGAACAGATAATAATAATAAAACAAACTTCCTAGAAGGAACCATGGCGAAATGGAGTAATTAAGGTCGAGAACATCACAACCAGACCGATCCCCATCAAGAGAGGAATCGTTCAGGCAGATGCCCTGAGCCCAATGTGGTTCTGTCTACCACTTAACCTGCTGTCCACCATGCTCAACAACAGCAAGTATGGACATAACCTCAAAGAAGGAAGGAAAAACCTGTACACCCTCTGTCATGGATGACATCAAGGTCCACGCGGCAACCCGAGAAGCAACTCCAACAGCTACTCCGGATCACCGAAGAATTCAGCAACGATAACAGGACGGAATTTGGTCTAGATAAATGCAAGATTAACGAATTGCATCAGGGGAAATTAGTCGGCTGAAACTACCAGCTGTAGACTGGTAAAGAGATCGAAGCCATGACACGTAGAGACTTACAAAATACCTGGAGACGATGCTGGCTCAGAAGTTAGAGAAGGGAGATCAAGGTCTGCCTGACCGAAAAATACCATCAGAGACTCAGAACAAACTCAAAACTGTGTTTCCTCCGTTCAGCTCAAAGCAAAGCTGAACGGTAGGAAAACCCTTAAAGGCATAAACGTCTATGAACTCCCAGTTCTTCAACAACAAACTATTATTTTTAGGCCACCCGAATAATTAAATTCATCTGCTGCGCTGTGTGTCTTATGTCTGTTAATTATGTGTATTCTGTGGTCGATTTGTCTGTTATTCTGGAAGGAAAACCCCACCGACTAACTCAGCCACGGAGTGAACAAAGCCCAATTAAGGTTCCTTGCGTCATCGACAGGATTCGAACCGGGGCCTTTTCCACCCGGTGTTGGGGGACAGTGACAATACAACGGTGCTATCCGCGCACACTCACTCCCAGTGCCAACATACTCCTTCGGATCATAAATTGGACTAACACCGAGCTGGAGGATATCATGAGAAAGACAAGGAAAATGATGCACAAGAGCCGCCAACACTATCCGAAGTCTGCCGTGGAAAGACTGGCTATAGTGCGAAAGGAGGAGGAAGGAGTTTGATAGACCCGTCGAACGACAGAACAAAGCGATAGCGAACCTGAAGGATTGCTTCCAGAAAAATACAGCGCCTCTCTAACAGGCTTGGCGCACTATAGCCTTTGATGCTGATGCGCCATAAAAATCCTAATAGCCAACCAACCTCTAACAGGCCATAAGGAAGACACAGAAGCATTATACCCCTATTCAACCTAAGCAAGGAGACTCCTCCCGCTCAGAGGAAACAAACGAAACTAGAAAGTTAAGCAAAGAAAACACTCCATGGCAAATACTACAATGACCTGCAACAAGATCAGGTAGATAAAATGGCTTCCAATTCATGGCTCACGAGTGGATGCTCTTCCCCGAGAGTGAAGGATTCTATAGGAACTGTAGAAAGTATAGAAAATACATCGCCAAGGAGCCCAGAGTGATAGATGACACATGTCGACGATGCACCTTGTCTCATCTCAGAGAATGTCCAATACGTCACCACAGGATTCAGGGTGATCACCTAGACGGAGTACACTCGTAGGCACGACCAGGTAGCCAGGATAATACTTGGTTTCCAGTACATCAGAAGCTAGCGCAAAAATTCTAGTTGATCAAAGAATGTGTACCGTATTACAAGTACGAATTCCAGGAAGTACTAGAGACCCCGACCTACTAATTATACTGGGACCGTGCCATAATAACGAACAAGGCAAGACAATCCCACGCAACAGTCGGACATAACCCTTGTGGAAAAGAAGGAAAAAACTACCTATTTGATCGACATAGCGGAGTGCCTAACACTGGCAACCTCCAGAAAATCCATGAGGAAAAATCAGGAAGTACACCGACCTAAGATAGATTCGTGTACTTCCTGATTAAAGAGATGTGGCATATTCAACAAGTAACGAACATTCCGATCAGAGTGTCAATCACCGGCATGGTGCAAAGGCCCTGATAGCCTAGCAGCAATAGGTCTCTCGGAAAACACCAACTCCAGAAAGTCGCAATCCTGAACACCTGTAGGATAATCAGAGAGTTCCTTGACCAACAGTAACACTGGACATAACGACCACCCTATGCTCTTTGTACCACATCCGTCACGGGGTAGAGCCCCCTATCAGGAATAATAATATATCCTTCACCTTTTGAAGCCACATGCTCAGGTTCGGATTAAAAATCCGAGCCCGGTTAAAGAAGGAATTAGAAATATCGGGTCCCTCGATACAAAAAGCTAAATTTTTGCGTTCGCTCTTAGTAAAAACGAAAATTTATCTTTTAGCTGAGTTTCCAATTAGATTGGTAACAACGCTAACGAAGAACTAGACTGTGATTTCCATTATCATCAACAAAGGCCTTATATTTATCTCAAAAAATAATGGTCGCACGACGTCTTGGATTTTTCGTTCTTTGAATTATTTATTCTGTAAGATACACTACGAGATATAACCGTTATAATTATGTATCTAAGGGTGGAACAGTGAACAGAGCTGATAGGTTCCACCCTTAGATACATATTCATTCAGTTTACTTATTCGACAGAGGGAAAATAAATAAATAAAAACAAAAATAATCAGTGAAACTTTAGTGAAGTCTGTTCACCGTATAGTCAAGAGAGGTGGCGTACCTTTCCGAACTCACTTTCCGTTTTATTTTTTAAATCATTAGTGCCCACAAAAGCAGTACCTTTCTCAGAGATCTAATTAAAATCAAATTCTTAGGCTTTCTAAATCATCTTGTCTTTCCGGTCATTTCCATTCATACACAGAATTATTGATACCTGTTGTATAGGACAACTTCATGGATCACTTCTCCATTTCATGTTGTTGAGTCTGTGGTATGAGGAATTTGGCTGTCCTGAAGGCTAAAGGAGAATGTTGTTGCTATTAGATTGGTGTACCTAATAAGGTGGCCACTTTATTCTCCTTCCTTCGAAAAATACACGGAGTGGTCACTTCATTAGGTACATCAACATAATAACTACAAGATGCACCTTTTTCTTCATGCCATGGGCTCAAGATGGTGTCAAAAGCGAACTTGTTTTGTGATGCTTCTGTTTTATCTTTACAGGATTCGGGAGAACCAGCCAACCCATGGGTCCCTAAGAATAGGTCCAAATGACGATGAGATCCGAAAATTAAGTTCACGCTCGTTTTCAGGAAGTTTTGGCAACAACGCTAACGAAGAACCAGACTATGATTTACTTAAATCATAGTCTGGTTCTTCGTTAGATTGGTCGACTTGGTTTGGATGTGGGAACGTCATACTCAAAGAGTGGAATGATCACAAATACAATCTTTTGAGGTTCTGAACAGTGTTATTGGTTCAACATTTTCATTTTCCTCTATTGATAAACAGATTTTTTAAAAATTTTCGCATTAGTTGCTGAATTTGTTATTCACACTATTGAGGTGAAGTTTTGTATCTGCTCTTAATTTCCCAATTAAAGGAAATAAATTATATCCTGAGGGAAGTCTACCTTTGTGTATATAAATTTTACTTTGAGATAGTGTAACTTCAGTTTAACAAAAGTATTCGCTCATTTAATATGTGATACTTATTTTATTTATAAGTAGTGTATACAAAGTTTTGATTATCGCAGTGATGAGCCCTAATGCACAGATTTCTGTGCATTAGGGCTCATCACTGACAAGATGCATTTCATACAAATTAACACAATAAATAATTTATAGTGAAGTGTTTTAATAAAGTTTTTCTTATTTATGAATTTTTCCCTTTGCTTCTTTATGGTTTTTTTATCTTCACTTCTTTTTATTTTCTTTAAATCGTTGGCTGATAGCCTGCACTGATGTGAATAATTTATAAAAATAGAGGTATTTTGAATAAATATACAATTAATAACTTAAAATTAATAAACCATTAATAAAGTAAAGAAATGAATTTAATTTTATCCTACTATAGTATGGTATCTAAAATAATACTTTGACTTCGTGTTTATAAAAATATTTTAAAAAATAAGAAACGATCTGTAGAATTAAATGTCAAAAATCACATTTATTTCTTTATTGTTTTGATATTACAGAGCTCGTTCTCGTACTATTATATCATTTATATTTAAATATTAACTATATATAAACAGTCCTACATAAATGCATGTTTAATTTTTACAACTTCTGTTCCTTCTCTGTCCAATATGGTACCAACTAATACGAGTAATGAAGACAAACCCATCCACTATCTGTGAACAACTCTAACAGCTCCAGCTCCAATTCTCATGTGTTAAACAATTCTTTTTTCCACTGTTGGTATATTTGAACAGTGGTGTAGAAAAATCCCTAACTGTGAAACAATGCACGAGTTCTAAAAATCAAAACATCGAACAATTGTAACGAAAGCACCTTTGCAGTTGTTTAACATCATCCCAAAATGGCGCAGCTGTCCACTTTCTTCTACATTCCTCCGGATAAACAAATGCAAATAACTTTGCTGAAGGAAGTTCATTCTGCAATGAATGCACTCTTACATGATCCGGATAAAGAGGAGCGATTACAAAGACATTCGGATGAACATAACATCCAGACCATTTTGGATTTATATTATAGATGGAAGACCGAAATCCGTACAGACAATGACGAGCAGTTTAAAAACTTTTTGATTTACACACTTGCCAAGGTGTGTTTTTGGAAGAACATTAGCGATATAAATCTGGTGGGAGAAGTTCTGACTTGTTTATACTATGGCGATCACTTTTTAGGTATTTGCAGGCAAGAATTAAAATATCCCGAAGAGATTGACCCACTGTGGGAGTGGCCAGGAAAAGACGAACCCAAGAGAAGGGCAGTGCTGGAGTCCCCCGTGTTCTATTTTCATCGTGTTGCCAATGTAAACAAACTAGTATTTGGTAGAGGCAATCGATTTATTGATGTGATATGCTGCAGAGATCCAAATCTGTTCATGCTGAGCATTCTGAAGTTTAAGCCCGACAAACTGCTTACCTTGTTGAGGCTCGGAGGTAAGTTAAACTCAGCTAGCATCTCAACAGAACGTAGTGAAAGTCATATATATTATCCTATATTATATTGCGTGAACGGATTCATTTTCAACGAACCCAAGGATGCCGAAAAAGAGGAGAAAAAGCATCTCCATCTCCAAGAAAGAGTCCTATGTCTTCAGCTACTCCTTCGTATTGCTCCTCAACTAGCGATTGAAGCGTTAAAAAGCGTCATCAATCAATACTTTATTTGGTGGTGGAATACAAGGAGACCCACTTGGGATTTCTCCGTTAGGAATTTTCTTGATAGGACCGCGAAATGGATCCCCTTGCTGAAACAACGATGCCTGAACCCGTCCGAGCTTACCCATCTGTGTAGGTGTGTCATCAGACGGGTCTTGCATGACAACTGGCAGCTTCCAGATGGTATCCAAAGACTTGACCTTCCACTGAGCGTTCGAAGATATGTTGACCTACTCGAGGACTAAGATTGCAAGTCCAGTTCTATTCGGACTTCACCGATCAATGTAGCTTACCGTTATTAAACTCAAATAAAAATATTGAAGACTGCTGTTAAATGTCTTGATGAAAATAAAATTGTCATAATAAGAGCATCATTTTAGATAATTTTTATTCAAAAATTGAAATTTACTAGACTTTCCTTATCATGTTTAGAAATCAATGTTTTTCTTTGAACTTGATGATGAGTTGCAAACCCTTGAGGGTTTAAAAATCCTTTAACCATTAGTCTCTATTCAAGTATACGGTGTACAATTAAAGTTTCCCACCCGCCCACACCAGTTACGTTGTTGTTGTTATAGGATATTATGGCCATCAGCGACTAAGGCCGTACTGTTCCCTGTGTATTGTCTGTAAATCGCGTATGTTCTGAGGTTGCCTTTCTGCTTTCTTCCAAACTAGTTGGATCATGGATCCAAATTGTTTGGAAGAAAGAGATGGAACTGGAGATGCTAAATCCTTGGTAAATCTCCAACTGCAGCGAATACAATCCTTGGTAAATCTCTAATTTACCAAGGATTGTATTCGGTTGTTCCTTGGTTGATCTACTGTTATATATCTTCATATCTCTACATTAGCTCAGATCGACTTTTCAAAAGAAAATTTAAATGGTTCAACTTTATCTTCAATTAGAAATAAAAGATTTTTCGAATATTTCTTCTCGTCCATATATTAATCACGACTACTGGTTTCTGGAAAAGGGATATAAATATTCTCCTCTTCTAAATCTGGTAAATCATCAACCGTACCGAATACATTGCATTCAATGCCTCCCTTGATCTCTGAGAGAAAGATAGAACTCTGAACAATTTTCATACCAAGAAGTCTCCACGCCCTGATGGCATTTTCTCTTGTTATTAAAATCTCTGCGTCAGAGTTGAATTCCAATTTGTATCCCCTTTTTCTAAATTCTTATTTTTAATTCAATATAAAAATTTGATCATAACCAATCAGCTTCTAAAAAAGACAAGCCCCTTTTTTCCAGTTATCATTTCAATCCAAGTGTCAAATCTATTAGTCTATATCTTCACAGAATCCACGGATAAATTCTATGGAAAAGTTTGATCTTGCTTTGCATAAACATCTTTTTTGCATCAATTTTATGGATTGTCTTCTATTCAATTCGCATTGCAATTCGCTCACTGCTGGTGCGTGGCTGTCTTCCAATTTCTCAACTAATGTTAGTCTTTCTTTCTTTCGCTCTTCTTCTTTTATATTTTCTTCCACTCACCGGAAATTCTGTTAATAATTTTGGGGATGATTGTATTCCATCTCCAAACCATCCAGTTTGATACTCCCTATTCAGCTCCAATAATACTTTCTCAGGTATCCACCATAAATTCGCCACTTGTAATTTTCCAACGAAGAACACATAGAACACACGCAGTTACGGAATGTAACTGCGTGTGTTCTGTGATAAATTTTCCGTTTAATGGATGAAAAACCCGAGTCTCCTGGATATAAACCATTCTGCCCTTGCTTGAGACCACTAACTCAGCCGCGGTGTGAAAAATTTCTCAAGTCATGAACACAGGACTCGAACTCAGGTTTTTCCACCCGATGTGCGCAGGGTGGCGATTGTACCAACTGAGCTACCCGCGAAGGAAAAGTTTAAAGATGAGCATATTGGATTTAACAGAGTCAAACACACACACAATGCACGAAAGGATCGGAGAATAATGGACCAATGTATTTATGGATATCAATTGATGTGAAGGTCACAGTATGTCATATTCGACAGCATCCTTTGCACCCCAAGGAAACCCAATGCCTTGGATAAATTGGCTAAGACGCTCTTAGCCAATTTATTTAAAAAAACAATGTAATAATTATAGAACATTAAAATTAAAAAAATAATAATAATAAAAATTAAATAAAGATTAAAAATAGCAATATATAAAATATATAAATAAAAGTTATTACAAATAAATGAAAAAAAATTAATAAATACATTATAAAATATGAATAATAAAAAAATAATAAAAACAACAATTATAAAAATAATTAAATGCAAATTTTTTACGTATTTAATAAATACGTAAAAAATCCTTCGGGGAGCCATCACATTCACAAACACACACACACTCTCTCTCTCTCTCTCTCTTGTTGGATCTTTCGGACGGAGTTACCCAAAATAAATGACATTAGTATTGCCAGAAACAGTGGACCATTTCCTCCCCCACCTCACGGCCAAACATCTGCCGAGTGTGTGTCCCCACCCCAGTCCTAAGATCCAGAACTCAATCACAGGTAATGGCTCCATCTCTCTCCCTCCTCCGTCTCTCTCTCCTCCGTATGCAGGGAACAATATGGCCTTACTCGGCCATATAGATGATCATTCTAATTATACAGTCTAATTATTAGGCTGATTATCAACACTAATGATTCTTTCCTAGCCCTTCTCAGTCTCGTGTACGACTGGAAGAGAGAGTCTTCCAGTCGGACCAAGAAATCTCCACGTCCTGATGTCATTTTGTCTTCTTGTTTTGTCTTTGTCTTCACATCTGAATTACAGTTTATGTTCCCTTTTTAGAAATTCTTTTTCCACTGGTTTCTAATTCAATATAGAATTTGTTCATAACCAATCAATTCCTGAAAAAGGACAAGTCCCATTTCTTTTAAGTTGACATCTCATTGCTGCAACCCGAAATGGATTTCTCTCTTAATTCCCCCCACCCCTCCAATTTAATGCCGAAATCCATTCATTAAGCGTAAACTGTATTAGTGTATGTCTCACCACCACTGACTCCAAATCCAAAATCCTGTTCTTAATTTAAAAAAATCGTCCATATGAGTTCTCTCGGTATTGATCTACTGGTGATTCATTGATTTATGTCCTTGTCTTAGGCAAATTCCATGGAAAAGTTTTGTCTTCCTTAGACTCCAACTAATGATCTTTCTATGACTGAACATAATGCTGTTTTGTGCCTCAAGCTATTATTTTTTCTTTCACTCTTTTCCTCTTCTACTGATCTTGTTACATCACTGGAAGTTCTGTCCATAATAATGTCGCAATCCTTATTTAGCCCTGCTCAGCACATAATAACTCTTCTTAGATATCTAGTATTGTTGCTGTTGTTGTTGTTCTAAAGTTTTTGGAGCATCGGCCACTAAGGGCATGTTATTCCGTGTATATTGTTTGTAAATTACGTGTGTTCTGCTCTCGATTTTCTGTTTTCTGGATGAAAAACCAGAGGTTTCTGGAGAAAAACCTTGCAGCTCAATCTGACACCGACTAAATAAGACAAGTTGGGCAAAGACCCAAAAATATTTCCTCACGTCATCGACTAGACTTGGACTCGGGTCTTTACCACCCAGTGAGCGAGGACAGCGATTCTACCAACTGTCCTACCCACGAGGGAAAATTATAAAGCTGAGCATATTGGATTAATATAATCAAATGCGTGAAAGGTCTCGACGAATAATGAACCAATCTATTGATGGATATCAATCGCTGTGAAGATTGGTCTGTGTAATGATCAACCGCAACTTCTTTACATTGTACGTTGCGACAAAAATCTGTTTTCAAACGGAACAGGACAAAGAAGCCGCTGCCTTTAGCTACTACATTTAGCCAAAAAAAAAAAAAAAAAAATAATTTCTTAAAGTGTAATAAAAAATATTAAAATTACAAAATAAAAAAACATCAGTAAAAAATTATAAAAATAATAATTAAAAATTATAAAAATGAAAATACATTAATAAAATATAAATAATAAAAACAAAAATAATGATAAATAAATAAAAATTAATAAAATTGAATAAAATAATTAACATATCTCACCTACAAATAAAATCGTAAAAAAAGCCTTCGGGAGCCATTACACACACACACACACACACACACACACACACACACACACACACACACACACACTCTCTCTCTCTCTCTCTCTCTCTCTCTCTCATTCTCACTCACTCTCTCTCTCTCATTCTCACTCATTCTCACTCACTCTCTCTCTCTCTCTCTCTCTCTCTCTCTCTCTCTCTCATTCTCACTCACTCTCTCTCTCTCTCTCTCTCTCTCTCTCTCTCTCTCTCTCTCTCACACTCTCTTTCTCGCTGGATCTTTTGGACGGGATTACTCAAAAGGAAGGACATTAGCAGTGACAGGGAGTGAACCATTTCCTCCCCCACCTCACGGTCAATCATCTGCCAAGCGTGTGTCCCCACCCCAGTCCTAGGATCCAGCACTCAATCACAGGTAATGGCTCCATCTGTCTCCTCCCCGTCATCTCTCTCAGAGATGCCCACATTCGATGGACGTCAGGATCTCTTAACTACGCCAACGACGTACATAGGAATAATGCGCCGCGACCTCCATGCCTCCTAACGGTCAAAATCCACTATAACGTCGTTGTACTCAGCAGGAGCCCTATCCATCCATCGATCACAAGAATATTAAACAAAAGCAAAACAAATTACATAAACTATTGAAAAACACGACTTTGCTGTTCTCTAGAGCTCGCACCGGTTGCAAGCAAGATTTTTCGAATATTTCTTCTCCTTCATGGTTTAATCGGGATTTCTGGTTTCTGGAAAAGCGATATCAACTTTCTACTTTTCTAACTCTGGTAAATGTGCAATTGTATTCAAAGAATTCCATTTAATGCCCCCCTTGATCTTAGACAGAAAGATAGAACTGTGGACAATTTTCATGCCGAGAAGTGTGGACGTCCGGTAGTCATTTTCTCTTCTTGTTATTTAAAAATCTCTGCGTCAGAGTTGAATCCCAATTCGTGCCCCCAATTTTTACAATTTTTTTTCTACTAGTGTTTTTCATTCAATATAGAAATTTGTTCATAACTCTAAAATTCTGTTTCCAAATGAAAGAATCGCCAATATGAATTTCGTCAGTACTATTCTACTGACGCAACCTTGATTTACGCCATTCTTGTCGAGAAATCCATGGAAACGTTTCCTCTTCCTTTTCATGAACGTCTTGTGGATTACATCCATTTTCTTTTCCATTGGCGTTTTTCATGCACTATTGAAATTTGTTCGTAAAAAATCAAAAACCTTTTTCCAGTTGACATCTGATTGCCGTAATCCATAAAGGGCCCTTTCCGCAGAAATTCATCAACGGTAAACTCTATTAGTCTTTGTCACCACACACACCTTTGATTCCAACTCTAAAATTCTGGGTCCAAATTAAAAAATCATCATTATGAATTTCAATCAGTATTGATCTACTGGCGCTGCTTTGGTTTATATCATTATCTTTGATAAATTCAACGGAGGAGTTTGATCTTTCTTTTCATTAATATCTTGTAAATTGCATACATTTTAGTCTTAAAACTTCTCAACTAATGATGGTATGCCAAGCTGTTCTCTCTTTTTCTCTTTCTCTCTTTTCCTCTTCTAGGGATCTTCCTCATTTCACTGGAAATTCTGTCCATAATATTGTGGATAGAATCTTATTCCACCTCACAACTATCCAGTTTAATAATCCCCGTTCACCACAAAGAAACTTCTCAGATATCCGCCACCAATATGTACACTTGGGCATCAGGTTAGTTTACTCGCTTTAACTGAATCTACCAATTATTAATCCTGCACAAATCTGGATTCTGCACAACTATTGGAAATACTAGGTTGGAAAACACCAGAGACTAAGGATGTAAATTGAGCGTGTCGTGTGGTCGACTTTCTGTTCGCTGGATAAAAATTTCGAGATTCCTAGAGCAAAAACCATGCTACCCTTGCCCGAGATCTACCAATCAGCTACGTTGTGAAAACGTTCCATGAAAATTGCTCACTTCATCGACAAGACTTGACCTCAGGTCTCTTCCATCCGATCGTGTGCTGTCCACAAGGGCAAAGTTTAAAGATGAGCATTTTGGATTTAACAAAATCAAATGCGCGAAAGGTATTGACGAATAATGAACCAATCTAATGAGGGATGTCAATCGTTGTGAAGATCACGATATAATAATCAACCACGAACTCCCTTCACTCCTATTTGCATTTCACAATGTGAAAAATTTGCTAAATCGGGGGTTTTCAACTGAAACGAGTCATAGAGGGCAAGTCAAGAAACTGTCTTTCCCTGGTGCACTTAGCCAAGAGAAAAAAAAGAAACAATTTCTTAAAGTGTAATAAATAATAGAATATTAAAATAAATTAAAATAAATAAAAAATAAAAAATAATAAAAATGATAAATATGAATAAAAATAAATAACCTAATCTAACCTAAAACTGAGATGGCTCGTCTCTGACGACGGTGATAGAGAAAGAGCCATTACCTCTCTCTTTTTGGCTGGATCTCTTGAATGGGATTACCCAAAAGGAAGGACGTTAGCAGTGACAGACAGTGCACCGTTTCCTCCCCCACCTCACGGGCAAACATCTGCCAAGCGAGTGTCCCCACCCCAGTACTTGGATCCAGAACTCACTCGGAGATAACGACTCCATCTCTCTCACCGTCGCCTCTCTTTCCTCCTCCTCTCTCTCAGTAGTTGCCCACACTGGATGGATATCTGAACCTCTTAACTACACCAACGACGTACATAGGAATAATGCGCCGCTACCTCCACGCCTCCTAACGGTCAAAATCCGCTAAACGTCATTCTGCTCAGCAGGAGTCCCATCTATCCATCAAAAGAATATAAAGAACAAAAGTAAAAGAAATTATATAAAGTAATGAAAACATGATTTTGACATCTGATATTCTCCATTTTGTTATTATCACATTCTTTTCCCATAACGAAGAACGGGAGATTATGTAAAACTAGGGTTTCAATATCAAGAGGGATTTGTTAAGTTGTAATGATGCGTCGTAATGATGTGATAACCTTTTCATACTGTGATATTCCATTAGAAGCATATGCCGGTCGGTACTCGGTGTCCATCTGGTAAGCAACTAGATGGTAACGAATGTGTGCGCCTCATTTGAAAACCTGTTTGAGCAAATTCAGTGAACGCAGAATAGCAGTGTTTATACATATGTAGAAGGATCGGTGTTGCGGCGATTGTCCTGTATCTTGCAGATAAATCTATGTCTTTGATCTTTGCAAACTGGCCATTGGTAGTTCATGCGATGCCAGTCTGCAATTTGCTACAGAAGAAATCTTAGGAAATGGCATGACGTGCCAAAGTACATATTTAAAAACCCTGGTGTACCTGGGCTATCTCCACGAGGCCGAAGTGGGAGAACGTCTGCCTCAGCAGAGGTCTGGTGGCTAAATGTCCAAAAGAACAATGGTACAGCACACCACATACCTCAAGACCCATCAACTTATAAATCTATCTCTGCCCTTTACAGCACAACGAAACGTTTAAATCAAAATGCAAATATCAAAATCATGAAATTCCACTGACTCCAACTCTAAACTTCTGTCTCTAAATTTAAAAAACCGTCCCATAACGGTGATTCATTGATTTATGTCATTGTCAGCCAAATTCCATGGAAAAGTTTGGTTTTCCTTTGAGGCAAACCAAGCTTTTGGTTTGCATCAATCTGGGCAAACAAAATTCTTTCTTTTCTTTCTGGGCAAACAAAATTCTTTCTTTTCTTTCTGGGCAAACTCGACAACCCAAATTCTTTTTTTTTTTCGCTCTTTTCCTCTTCTACCGATCTTGCTCTCAGAGGAAATTTTGTCCATAATTTTGAAAGTTTGGTAAGTCCTGCACAGCACAAATAACACTTCTCAGATATCCACTGCTGCTGTTGTTGCTGTTGTGGAGTTTTAGGAGCATTAGCCACTAAGATCATGTTGGTCCGGATATTGGGTGTGGTTTGCGGTCATTTTACACTATTTTAAAAGGCCCATTAAATATCCTCACGTCATTGACAGGACTGTTCTACCCGGTGCGCGGAGAACAGCAATTCTACCAACTGGGGGCAAAGTATCAAGATGAGCACGTGGGATAAAATATAATCAAATGCACGAGGGGTATCGACAAATAATGAACCAATCTATTTAATGGATATCAATAGCTGCAAAGATCAGCGTGTAATAATCCACAGCGACCTCTGTGTACCTCAATTCAAATTGTGGAATGTCAAGAATTTGCTAAACCATCGGTTTTCTACCGAAACGTGTTTGGGATTACCCACAAAGAACAAAGAAGACACTGCCTTTCGTTGCTGCACATTGCCAATAAAGAGTAATTTCTTAAAGTGTAATAAAAAATAGAATATTAAAATTTAAAAATTTAAAAAAATTATAAAAAAATAATAACTATTTTTATTAATAGAATATGAATAATACAAAATATAATAAAAATAAATAAAATCAATGCGCAATAATGAAAATTAAAAAACATATAAAACTAATAAAAAATTTAAAAAAATTAATAAAAAAATAAAAATAAATAAATAAATACATTATAAAAAAAATAAATCTGAATAACAAAAAGCATAATCTCATCTAAAAATAAAAACGGAAAAAAATCCTTTGGGGAGCCATTACACACACACACACACACACACATACACACACACACGTTCTCTCTCTCTCTTTCTGGCTGGATCTTTTGGACAGGATTACCCAAAAGGAAGGACATTAGCAGTGACAGAAAAGTGAACCATTTCCTCCCCCACCTCACGGCCAATCATCTGCCAAGCGTGTGTCCCCATCCCAGACCTAGGATCCAGAACTCAATCACAAGTAATGGCTCCATCTGTCTCTCTCTCTTTCCCCACCCCTTTGTCTCTGCCGCCTCCTCCTCTCTCTCTCTCTGCAGTTGTCCACACTCGATGGATATCGGGTATCTCTAACTACGCCAACGACGTACATAGGAATAATGCGCCGCGACCTCCACGCCTCCTAACGGTCAAAACCCGATGTAACATCGTTCTGCTCAGCAGGAGCCCCATCTATCCATCGATCACAAGAATGTAAAAAACAAAAGTAAAAGAAATTGAACTTGTTTTCTAAAGCCTACACCAGTTGCGAGCAAGATGTTAGGAATATTTCTTTGTCGTCCTGTTAATCGGGACTTCTGGTTTCTGGAATAGCGATATTCCAGAAACCAGAAGCCACTTCCAGCGAACAGAAAAAAACTGGAAGTTCACAGTTTCTGTGTGAGATCCCTCAATCTCACACAGAAACTGTGTGAGATCGAGGCATCCCCCTTCCCCAATACTTCTCCTTCAACCCATGCACGGTACTAAGTACTATAGGTCTTGATACCTTTCGTGTTTGGGGTTTTCATAAAAAAAACCAGTGGAAAAAAAACAAAAGTCGCTTTTCCCAGTTGTAATCTCATTGCCATAACTTCCAAAGATAAGTTCTGTTAGAATATGTCTCGACACGAACCTTTCTAAAATTCTGTGTCCAAAGGAAAAGAATAAGCAAAATGAATTCCGGTAAGAATGTTCTACTGGTGCTACCTTGATTTATGTCATCCTCGTTGACAAATTCCATGGAAACGTCCAGCGAACAGAAAACAACCATGCAACCCTTTGTCTGAGACCGACCAACTCTGCCTCGTTCTCAAAAAGGCCCATAAAATTTTTTTATATCATTGACATTGTTTGAACTCAGGTCTTTGCCACCCAATACGCGGAGAGTGGCGATTGCACCAACTGTGCTCCCCAAGAGGACAACGTTTAAAGATTAACATATTGGATTTAACACAATCAAATGAACGAAAGGTATCGATGTACCAATCTAATGATGGAAGTTAATCTCTGTGAAGATTGAAGGAAATAATCAACCGCAACGTCGTGCACCCCTGTTCACAAATTCCTTTTTCCACTGGTGTTTCCAATTCCACACCAGTGGTAGATGACTTTCATCAACCGGTTAAAAACCACCACCTTGCTTATTGGAGGCTTGAAGTGGTTAAACCCATGTTTAGTCTCTAGAGCAAAGTTTCCGGCATCCCCCTTCCCCAATACTTCTCCAATACTTTTGGGATATGGGAAAACAAAATTTTCTTTTCTTTCTGGGCAAACTCGACAACCTAAATTCTTTTTTTCTTTCGCTGTTTTCCTCTTCTACCGATCTTGCCCTCAGAGGAAATTCTATTTGATGGATATCAAGATGAGCACGTGGGATAAAATATAATCAAATGCACGAGGGGGGTATCGACAAATAATGAACTAATCTATTTGATGGATATCAATAGCTGTAAAGATCGGTGTGTATCCACAGCGACCTCTTTGCACCTCAATTCAAATTGTGGAATGGCAAGAATTTGCTAAACCATCGGTTTTCTACCGAAACGTGTTTGGGATTACCCACAAAGAACAAAGAAGCCATTGCCTTTCGTTGCTGCACTTTGCCAATAAAGAATAATTTCTTAAAGTGTAATAAAAAATAGAATATTAAAATTTAATAAAAATTAAAAAAAATAATAACTAAAATATTAATAGTATACGAATAATACAAAATATAATAAAAATAAATAAAATCAATGCGCAATAATGATAAAAAATATATCAAACTAATAAAAAATAAAAATAAATAAATAAAATTTAAAAAAATAAAACAATAACAAAAAGCATAATCTCATCTAAAAATAAAAACAGAAAAAAATCCTTTGGGGAGCCATTACACACACACACACACACACACACACACACACACACACACACACACACACACGTTCTCTCTCTCTCTTTCTGGCTGGATCTTTTGGACAGGATTACCCAAAAGGAAGGACATTAGCAGTGACAGAAAAGTGAACCATTTCCTCCCCCACCTCACGGCCAATCATCTGCCACGCGTGTGTCCCCATCCCAGACCTAGGATCCAGAACTCAATCACAAGTAATGGCTCCATCTGTCTCTCTCTCTTTCCCCACCCCTTTGTCTCTGCCGCCTCCTCCTCTCTCTCTCTCTGCAGTTGTCCACACTCGATGGATATCGGGTATCTCTAACTACGCCAACGACGTACATGGGAATAATGCGCCGCGACCTCCACGCCTCCTAACGGTCAAAATCCGATGTTACATCGTTCTGCTCAGCAGGAGCCCCATCTATCCATCGATCACAAGAATGAAAAAAACAAAAGTAAAAGAAATGGAACTTGTTTTCTACAGCCTGCACCAGTTGCGAGCAAGATGTTAGGAATATTTCTTTGTCGTCCTGTTAATCGGGACTTCTGGTTTCTGGAATAGCGATATCAACTTTCTACTTTTCTAACTCTGGTAAATATCCAACTGTATTGAAAGCATTCTATTCAGTGCCTCCCTCGATCTCACACAGAAACTGTGAACAACTATCATTCCGAGAAGTCTCCACATTATGAGGACATTTTCACTTTTTTAAATAAAATCTATGCGTTAGAGCTGAATTCCAATTTGTGTCCCCATTTTTTACAAATTTTTTTTCCACTGGTGTTTCCAATTCCACATAGCAATAAATTTATTCTTATCCAATGAATTTCTAAAAAAGAAAAAGTCGCTTTTCCCAGTTGTTATCTCATTGCCATAACTTCCAAAGTAGATAAGTTCTGTTAGAATATGTCTCGACACCAACCTCTCTAAAATTCTGTGTCCGAAGGAAAAGAATCAGCAAATTGAATTTCGGTAGGATTGTTCTACTGGTACTACCTTGATTTATGTCATTCTCGTTGACAAATTCCATGGAAACGTCCAGCGAACAGAAAAAAACCATGCAACCCTTGTCTGAGACAGACCAACTCTGCCTCGTTCTCAAAAAGGCCGATAAAATTTTTTCACATCATTGACATTGTTGGAACTCAGGTCTTTGCCACCCAATAGGCGGAGAGTGGCGATTGCACCAACTGTGCTCCCCAAGAGGACAACGTTTAAAGATTAACAGAACCAAATGGACGAAAGGTATCGATGTACCAATCTAATGATGGAAGTTAATCTCTGTGAAGATTGAAGGAAATAATCAACCGCAACGTCGTGCACTCCTGTTCACATTGTACAATGTCAAAAATTTTCTATAATCATCGGTACTCAAACTGAAACGCATTTGGTATTAACCAATGACGGCAAGGAAGCCACAGACTTTCCCCGATCCACTTGGTCAAAAAAACCCACAATTTCTTAAAGTGTAATAAATAATAGAATATTAAAATAAATTAAAATATATAAAAAATAAAAAATACTAAAAATGATAAATATGAATAAAAATAAATAACCTAATCTAACCTAAAACTGAGATGGCCCGTCTCTGACGACGGTGATAGAGAAAGAGCCATTACCTCTCTCTTTATGGCTGAATCTCTTGAATGGGATTACCCAAAAGGAAGGACATTAGCAGTGACAGAGAGTGCACCATTTCCTCCCCCACCTCACGGCCAAACATCTGCCAAGCGAGTGTCCCCACCCCAGTACTTGGATTCAGAACTCACTCGGAGATAATGACTCCATCTCTCTCACCGTCGCCTCTCTTTCCTCCTCCTCTCTCTCAGTAGTTGCCCACACTGGATGGATATCTGAACCTCTTAACTACACCAACGACGTACATAGGAATAATGCGCCGCTACCTCCACGCCTCCTAACGGTCAAAATCCGCTACAACGTCATTCTGCTCAGCAGGAGCCCCATCTATCCATCAAAAGAATATAAAGAACAAAAGTAAAAGAAATTATATAAAGGTATGAGAAACATGATTGTGACATCTGATATTCTCCATTTTGTTATTGTCACATTCTTTTCCCATAACGAAGAACGGGAGATTATGTAAAACTAGGGTTTCAATATAAAGAGGCATTTGTTATCTTGCAGATAAATCTATGTCTTTGATCTTTGCAAACTGGCCATTGGTAGTTCATGTGATCCCAGTCTCCAATTTGCTACAGAAGAAATCTTGGGAAGTCAGGTGCCTTTGTTAGGTGCCATTGTACATATTTAAAAACCCTGGTGTACCCGGGCTACCTCCACGAGGCCGAAGTGGGAAAACATCTGCCTCAGCAGAGGTCTGGTGGATAAATATCCAGAAGAACAACGGTACACAGCACATCACATACCTCAAGATCGATGCACTTTTAAATCTCTGTTACAGCACAAAGAAACCTTTATATCAAAATGCAAATATCAAAATTATGAAATTCGTCTTTTCTTGGTTTGCCTACTATTGTGTATCTTCTTCTCCCGATATTTGCACTGATGGACTTTTGAAAAAAAAGAAAGATAGAAAAGGGTCCAGATAAAAAAATAGAATTCAAAACACCAAAATTACTCTATTCACGCTGAAGTTCACACCAATTTCAAGCAAGTTCTTTCGAATATTGCTTCTCGCCCATGTCATAATCAGGATTTCTGATTTCTGGAACGGTATGAGCGTTCCACTTCATTCCATTCAATATCTCCCTTGATCTCTGACAATTTTCATACCAAGAAGGCTCCAACATCCTGATAGCATTTTCTCTACTGGTTATTAAAATCTCCGAATCACAGCTGAATTCTAGTTTATGTCCCCTCTTCAGAAATTCGTGTTCCACTGTTTTTTAATTCAATATAGAAATTTGCTCAGAACCAATCAATTAAAAAAGACGTCCCTTTTAAGTTGTAATCTCATTGCTGTAACCTGAAATGGATTTCTCTCTTAATTCCCCCCTCCAATTTAATGCCGAAATCCATTAAGCGTCAACTGTATTAGTGTATGTCTCAACACCACTGGCTCCAACTCTAAAATTCTGTCTCTAAATTATAACGGTGATTCATTGATTTATGTCATTGTCAGAAAAATTCCATGGAAAAGTTTGATTTTCCTTTAAGGCAAACCAAACTTTTGGTTTGCATCCATCTGGGCAAACAAAATTCTTTCTTTTCCGGGCAAACTCGACAACCCAAATTCTTTTTTTTCTTTCGCTCTTTTCCTCTTCTACCGATCTTGCTCTCAGAGGAAATTCTGTCCATAATTTTGGAATAACAAACCATCCAGTATGGTAAGCCCCGCGCAGCACAAATAACACTTCTCAGATATCCAATGCTGCTGCTGCTGTGCTGCTGTTGTTGTTGTTGTGGAGTTTTAGGAGCATCAGCCACTAAGATCATTGGGTGTGGTTTGCGGCCATTTTGTGTTTTCTGGATGAAAATTCAGTGGTTCCAGGAGAAAAGCCTTGCTACCCTTATCTGACACCGATTAAGTAAACCTCATTGCGAAAAGGCCCATAAAATATCCTCACGTCATTGACAGGACTGTTCTACCCGGTGCGCAGAGAAAAGCAATTCTATCAATTGTGGGCAAAGTATCAAGATGAGCACGTGGGATAAAATATAATCAAATGCACGAGGGGGGGGGGTATCGACAAATAATGAACAAATCTATTTGATGGATATCAATAGCTGTAAAAATCAGTGTGTAATAATCCACAGTGACCTCTGTGCACCTCAATTCAAATTGTGGAATGGCAAGAATTTGCTAAACCATCGGTTTTCTACCGAAACGTGTTTGGGATTACCCACAAAGAACAAAGAAGCCATTGCCTTTCGTTGCTGCACTTTGCCAATAAAGAATAATTTCTTAAAGTGTAATAAAAAATAGAATATTAAAATTTTAAAAATTAAAAAAATAATAACTAAAATATTAATAGAATATGAATAATACAAAATATATAAAAATAAATAAAATCAATGCTCAATAATGATAATTAAAAAATATATAAAACTAATAAAAAATAAAAATAAATAAATACATTATAGAAAAAAATAAAACTGAATAACAAAAAGCATAATCTCATCTAAAAATAAAAACGTAAAAAAATCCTTTGGGGAGCCATTACACACACACACACACACACACATACACACACACACATTCTCTCTCTCTCTCTTTCTGGCTGGATCTTTTGGACAGGATTACCCAAAAGGAAGGACATTAGCAGTGACAGAAAAGTGAACCATTTCCTCCCCCACCTCACGGCCAATCATCTGCCACGCGTGTGTCCCCATCCCAGACCTAGGATCCAGAACTCAATCACAAGTAATGGCTCCATCTGTCTCTCTCTCTCTTTCCCCACCCCTTTGTCTCTGCCGCCTCCTCCTCTCTCTCTCTGCAGTTGTCCACACTCGATGGATATCGGGTATCTCTAACTACGCCAACGACGTACATAGGAATAATGCGCCGCGACCTCCACGCCTCCTAACGGTCAAAATCCGCTGTAACATCGTTCTGCTCAGCAGGAGCCCCATCTATCCATCGATCACAAGAATGTAAAAAACAAAAGTAAAAGAAATTGAACTTGTTTTCTAAAGCCTGCACCAGTCGCGAGCAAGATGTTAGGAATATTTCTTTGTCGTCCTTAGGTTAATCGGGACTTCTGGTTTCTGGAATAGCGATATCAACTTTGTACTTTTCTAACTCTGGTGAATATCCAACTGTTTACCTTTCCTTATACTGATCCTCCACTCAATGAAGTTTCTGTCCATAATTTTGTGGATGACGTTATTCCATCTCACAACTGTCCAGTTTAATAAGTCCCGTTCACCACCACAAATAACACTTCTCAGATATCCCCCACTAAATGGCAATTTTCCAACAGAGCGAAGTAAACTTTGGCATCAGGCTAGTTAATTCGCTTTAACTGGATCTTCCGACTATTTCCACCAGCGACTAAGCTGTAAATTGCGTGTGTTCTGCGGTCAATTTTCAGTTCGCTGAACAAATTCCATGGAAACGTCCAGCGAACAGAAAAAAACCATGCAACCCTTGTCTGAGACCGACCAACTCTGCCACGTTTTCAAAAAGGCCCATAAATTTTTTTAACATCATTGACACCACTCTGCCACCTAATACGTGGAGAATGGCGATTGCACCAACTGTGCTTCCCAAGAGGACAACGTTTAAAGATTAGTATATTGGATTTAACAGACAGAATCAAATGAACGAAAGATATCGATGTACCAATCTAATGATGGAAGTTAATCAACCGCAACGTCGTGCACCCCTGTTCACATTGTGCAATGTGAAAAATGTTCTATAATCATCGGTACTCAAACTGAAACGCATTTGGTATTAACCAATGACGGCAAGGAAGCCACAGACTTTCCCCGATCCACTTGGTCAAAAAAACCCACAATTTCTTAAAGTGTAATAAATAATAGAATATTAAATAAATTAAAATATATAAAAAATAAAAAATACTAAAAATGATAAATATGAATAAAATTAAATAACCTAATCTAACCTAAAACTGAGATGGCCCGTCTCTGACGACGGTGATAGAGAAAGAGCCATTACCTCTCTCTTTATGGCTGAATCTCTTGAATGGGATTACCCAAAAGGAAGGACATTAGCAGTGACAGAGAGTGCACCGTTTCCTCCCCCACCTCACGGCCAAACATCTGCCAAGCGAGTGTCCCCACCCCAGTACTTGGATCCAGAACTCACTCGGAGATAATGACTCCATCTCTCTCACCGTCGCCTCTCTTTCCTCCTCCTCTCTCTCAGTAGTTGCCCACACTGGATGGATATCTGAACCTCTTAACTACACCAACGACGTACATAGGAATAATGCGCCGCTACCTCCACGCCTCCTAACGGTCAAAATCCGCTATAACGTCGTTCTGCTCAGCAGGAGCCCCATCTATCCACCGATCACAAGAATATAAAGAAATAAGCAAAATAAATTATATAACCAATTGAAAAACATGATTTCTTTCTTTTCCCATAAAAAAGAAATTGGGATTATGTAAACCTTAAACCTTAAACCAACAGACAATAGTCCCTGTCAATTAAACCAGATTATTCTTCTTTGTGTGCTCTCAACCCAAATTTCTTCAATATTTTTTGTTAGACTGATATCAGATTACAAGTTAGTGATGATCAGTTCTCCAATTCCCTGGTACTCCCCTTGCCGAAATTCTTATTGACAGGACATGCTACTTTCGACAGACTTTAACAACACCTGATATAGAGAATAACCCACTTCGCTTCTGCAGCGAAACCAAACTAAAAAAAAATATTATTTTTAGGACACTCGAATAATTAAATTCCTCTGCCGTGTATCCTGTTATGGTGTCCGTGAAGTTTGTGTGTTCTATGTAGACACCACTGTGCTAACCGCGCAGACTATTCTGCAGCAAAGTGGATCACTGGGATCGTGTGATGTACAATGCCCAGAATGCGAAGACCAAAGATGCAGACTTAACACCAAGATACAACAGGACCATCGCAGTAACACCGAACTGCTTCTTCCCATGTATGAACACTGCTGTGCTGCGTTCACTGAACCTGCTCAAATAGTTTTTCGAAAGAGGCAGGCACATTTGTTACCAAAGCCTACCAGTCGGACCGAGAATAATGACCTTCGTATGATTCTTATTTAGTATGACAGTAAGAAAAGGTTATTACGACGCACCAGTCCTTAACTAATGAATCTTGATAATGGAACCCTAGAGACGTGCTTTCGCTGGTAGCCCAGTTATCTCTGATAGCCATTCTCACGAGACTGAGAATGGCTCATAGACATTCTCAGTCTCGTGGCTTGTGGTATATCAAGAATACAAAATCGGATGAACTGCAGGGCTCGTATATTCCTCTTTTCCTCTATTCACACTGAAGCTGACAACCAGTTGCAAACAAGTTCTTTCGAAAATTTAATCATCCTGAAACGTATAAATCAATTTGAGAATGTCTCGCTGTCCGTAGCCATCTTGAGCTTAACAAACGCGTGATGGCTATGCCCATTCCAATGCTCAAAATATGCAGTGAAATTAAAAGGAATTCGATAAATTAAAAACAAAAATAACCAAAACTGTACTTTTCATTAAAAGACATTTTTGGCATCCATCAGATATAGCGCTGACCATGAAAAAGCTGAAGTAATGAAAACAAAATCCTTCGGGGGAGCCATTACACACACACATACATACAAACACACACGTACACAAACAAACAAATAATCGCTGGATCTTTTCGACGGGATTACCCAAAAGGAAGGACATTAGCAGTGACAGAAACAGTGAACCATTTCCTCCCCCACCTCATGGTCAAAAATCTACCAAGCGAGTGTCCCCACCCCAGTCCTAGGATCCAGAACTCAATCACACGTAATGGCTCAAACTCTATCTCTCTCTCCTCCTCATCTCAGTAGTTGCCCACACTCGATGGATGTCAGGATCTCTTAACTACACGAACGACGTACATAGGAATAATGCGCCGCTACCTCCAAACCCCCTAACGGTCAAAATTCGCTATAACGTCGGTCTGCTCAGCAGGAGTCCCAACTCATCCATCGATCACAAAGTATATAAAAAAAAAAAGTGAAAGAAATTGAATAAACAATTGAAACATGATTTGCACTTCTGATGTTCTCCATTTCCTTGATTTCACTTTCTTTGGCACATAAAAATAAAAATTAGATTGTGCAAAACCATTAAATTTCGCAATCCTAGGATTTAGGTACAATCCTAGAAGTCAATTCTTGGAATTCAGAAGGGCGATACAAAGACGCAATCATTATTTTGAGTTAGGTAATCCATCAAAAAAAGATGATTTCTCTTCGCATCTGCCCCGTAATTTCTAGCTTTTCTTGAAAGTTTTCTTTCTCCAAACTTTTTTGTTCATTCACCTACCAGGATAGCAGATAATTCCACACATCAATGCTAATGAGCTTTCAACAGAGCCTCTCTCTCTCATGGTCCTTCTCAGTCTCGTGTTGTATGGCATATCAAGGATATGAAATTTGATGAACTGCATGACTCGTATATTCCTCTTTTCCTTGGTTAGTCTTCTGATATATATCTTTTCATCCTTTTATTTGCTCAGATCGACTTTTCAAAAAAAATTGTAATGGTTCAACTTAGAAAAATAGGCTCTGCAATCAGCTTTTATCCAAAACTCTAGAATCATGTTCTATTTACACAAAAGCTCGCACCAGTTGCGAGCAAGTTCTTTAATATTCCATTCTGTCTTCCTTTATTTCTGACAGAGATATATGTGATTTCCCAACAAGAATTCTCCACGTACTGATTCCAATTAAAATTCTTTTGTATATTAAAATCTCTGCGTCACAGCTAAATTCCAGCTTGCATCCCCTTATTTACAAATTTCCATTCTACTGCTGTTGAACACTATATTGAATTAAAAACTGCTGTTTTTAATTCAATATAGGAATTTGTTCCATCTTATCTCCAGTGGATACCAAATAAACATCAATGGAATGTTTTAGGTATTGTGAAAGATTTTCCAATAAGCCCATAGATCGGCAATGGAAGCCTTTTGATAGCAGTCGCGGTCTTGGACCTTGAAGTACTGATCAGTTCTGGAAAGGCATGCTCTATATAAGCACTACAAGTACATTGTGAGGTCACTACAGAGTTAATAATTAAGGTCCCAAATTGAGAAACTATCGGGAGTAAAATTGTTCAACAAATAGAGTAAAATTTTATTGTTGTGCGCCCACCATCGCGATACTTGAGTACCTAAACGAACAGTACTATCAAACTGTGGATTTTTTTATTTTTTTATTTGGGCGTACAATTTTGGAGTTGGAGTGAGAGGTGTGTGGAGACAAAGACTAAAAGGGTTTATCTTTAATGGTGGATTTCTGCTTTACTTCGGAGGGTCCCATTTTGGGTCACGGCAATCAGATGACAACTCGAAAAGGGATCTTTGTTGTTAAGAACAAATTTTTATATTGAATTAAAAACACCAGTGGAACAAGACTTTGTAAAAAGGAGACGCAAACTCGAATTCTTCTCTAACGCAAGGATTTTATTTTAATAAGTAGAAGAGCAAATGGCATCGGTAGGTAGAGACTTCTAGGCATAAAAATTATTCACAGTTCTACCTTTCTATCAGAAATCAAGCGAGGCATTGTAATGCTTTCAGTGCGGTTGAAGATTTACCAGAGGTAGAAAATTGTTCCCAGACATGAATCCATCCGTTGTGGTTTGGATACTGCTGTTTGGTGATTATACAGAAATGGATTCATAAGCCTATTTAGTTTCAGACAACTATCACCAAGTGTTCTACATTAATGTGGATCTTTAGTGACCCATCCTCGTACCATTCAATCTTCTTCAAAATCCACAGTTTGATAAATATTAAAATGTAAAAGTAAGGACATTAGCAGTGACAGAGAGGGCACCGTTTCTTCCCCCACCTAATGGGCAAACATCTGCCAACGTTTCCCCACCCCAGTCTTAGGATCCAGAACTCAATCACAGGTAATGGCTCCATCTGTCTCTTCTCTGTCTCTGTCTCCTTCTCCTCCTCCTCTCTCTCCCCCAGTAGTTGCCCACACTGAATGGAAATCTGAGTCTCATAACTACGCGAACGACGTACATAGGGATAATGCGCCGCGACTTCCATGCCCCCCTAACGGACAAAATCCACTATTACATCGTTCTGTTCAGCAGGAGCCTATCTATCCATCGATCCATTACAAGAATACAAAGAATAAAAGCAAAAGAAATTACATAAACTAATTTTCATAAAAATTAGATATTTCATTTTTATACTTCACCTAGGATTTAAGTAAAACTTTAGAACTGAATTTTAGGAAATTAGAAGAATGATGCTAAGACGCAATCCTTATTTTGAGTTGGACAGACGATCAAGAAATATGATTTCCCTCCACTAATATTCTCTGCTCACCCCGAAATTTATTACTTTCTTTGAAACTCTGCCTTCTCCGATCTTTCTGTTCATTCACCTACCAGGACACCCTAATTATTATAACATTTATTATAATTATTTAAAAAAAAATAAAGAATAAATTTAAATATTTCTAAATTATATATTAAGCACACCTAATATTTTATCTAAAATAACTCACTAAAACACATTACACAATCCATACTTCACTCGTGCTGTTATTCGAAACAAAGGCAGCCCGATTCGATACTGAATGAAGGTTCCCATATTTTTGGACAGTGTGTGTATAAACAATTTTTACTGAGAGAAGGCTCCAAAAGGATAATGGTCACAAAAGGCTAGCGGTATTATTATTAGTATCTGTTTATTCCTCTATCCATTAGCCACCTTTGGATAGCAGTGAGATAGTGGAGTGATTTCAGTTTGCGGGGCCCTCGTTAGGAGAACACTTGGTAGAACCGCCTTTCTCCTCACACCAGGGGGAGAATACCTCAGTTCGAATGACGTCAGGAATTTTTTTTGAACCATTTCACAACGTGGCTGAGTTAGTTGGTCTATGGCGAGGATAGCTTAGATTTTCCTCCGGAGAATCAGGTTTTTCTCCTAGCAAACGGCAAATCGACCACAGAACATGCAATTTACAGGCATATTATATAAGGCGCAATATAGTGTAATTCCTTGAGGGGCTTACAACAACTGACCAACTTCCATGCAGAAGCTTATTTGGGACAGCTGCCTCATTTTTGTTTAGACCACTCTCACAAAGTAAACTTCAATGTGGTTGCGTATATCCGTCCGAGTGAGAAGGGATATACGTAACCCTTTTCTGTTCATACTCCTGGACCGCCACATAAACGTTTACAAATAGATTGAATACAAAAACATCGCCGTATTTAGTAGTCGCGTGGACTGGAACCTCGATCAACTCGGACAGAGGAAATAATAAATTTATAAGAAAAAGAATTAATAAGAAATTATTAAGTCCGCGTAGTGCTCATAATCGCTGTTCTACAACATGTGGCAAGAGCTTGATTCAGATTCCATCTGGACAAGAGGAATTTTTGTGGGCTTTTTTCACCGTGGTCGAGTTAGTCGGTCTTTGTTCAGCCATTGGCACCATTTACAGACCCAATATACTGAAATCTTTTTACCTCAGTTGCTTAACAAAATGGTTATTGCAAGAGGGTATTGCATCGGGGTAGAGTTCTCCAATTTTAATGACCTATGATTCCCTTTTTCAGCTTTCATTATCTTCTCAGAGAAGTAGAGAAACCTGCATTAAACTATTTGGAAAACCTCTAGCTTTAGAACTGTTACTAGCATGGCTTGATATTGACAAAGTAATAGCAGAAATAGGAACACAGGACCAAGTGTTCGCATTTTTCTCAGATGGATTCTGGACCACTCTGCCGACAGGATACCTTGAATGTCTCCAAAATATTCCACATTGGTTTTCTAGAATTCATATATGGAATGATGGTGGAATTCGGTGCCCTTTTTCTATATTATACTGTTCGATTGTTGTCCAGGATGACGAGTCCACCTTGGAAAGATGAACTGTGGCGTTGCTAACCTAGAAGACAACCAACTGTTCAAAAAATATTACCTATCTCACGAAGTTAAGAGGAGGAACCGTCATGTTGGTTGTGGAGATGCTTTTTTGTTGCTCAAACTGGGATGGTCATAGTGCTTAATATCGCATCGTATGTTGATATACCAGACGACTCTGATATCCAGACACTGCTGTGAAACTGGCCGAAGGACTTCCACGAAGGAGCGATGTTGTCATTGAAGCCAAAGTTTATTTTATTGAATGACCTTTCACCACAGATTTGCTCACTTTGGTATCGAAGAACGGGCAGGTCAAAAATATAATGAATAAAGGCTGACCTTACGTTACTATAGCTTCATCACTTTAAAGCCTTCCTGCTACTGCGCCCGACTAAATCAGCCACGGGGTGAAAAAAGCCCATAAAAGTTATTAGCACCAATGAGAAGGATTCGAACCCTGGATCTTTTCTACTTGATGTGGGAAACCAGTTATTATAATTAATGTGCTATCACGGGGAACTTACCACGGTTCAAAAAGTTTCATCCTCTCTAGGTGGAACTCGAACTGGCTCTATCCGCATGCAACAGAAAGGCAGCATTAGTAACCACTGTACCAGCCACGATGAAAACCCAATTATTTCACTGGCAGTTGTCGACACTCTTTGGGGGAAGAGATTCATCGTGATGACTTATGCACGACAGTGTTTAAATTGTCTGTACTGCCAGGCTTGTTCCATGGGTCTCAATGATCAAAAAGTGTCTCTCAACAAAAACATGGATCGCAATATCCTGCAGATGTCTTCAATGACGAGTCCACAACTCAGAACTCTTGTGCCTTTCTAGCTTAGACTTACAGTGTTCAATACATCCTAAAGTGAGGCATCCATTTCCCATATTTCTGCAATTACAGTCCTAACCAGTCCTCCCAGTGGACTTGAAGTTGACCATTAGTTTCTGCCTATACTTCTAGCACCAACTGCTGAAATCGTTGGCTATGATTTATTCCTGAGATATTCGTACCGGCTCTGCAGATCTCTTCTGTCAATCCACATCAATTAGGTCATGTCGTCTGTCCATTCTATCTAAATTGGGTCAAAAGTAGACATTCTCAGATACTTGCTCTCAATCTGTACGCACAACCACAGTCAAATAACACAGATATAAATTCCCTTTCTTGAATAGGTGTCGTGTTTCCATTAATTTGTCCAGGGAGTGTATGATACTGTTCATTTTATATAGATAGAAAGCTAAGTGATAATATCAGCCACTGCATCTATAAAATCCTACAATTTCTATAAATTTTATAAAAATGATTCTGAACATCGATAAGAAATTAGAATTTTATTTTCTCTCTCTCTCTCTCTCTCTAGTTCTGTATTCGTCAGGGTGCGCGCGTGGGTGTCATTCCATCGATCACAATGTGTTTCTAGCAGTTTGCATAGGTTCTGACTGTCCATCTACTCCTGGTAAATAAATTTGATGAATTTGAGGTATTGCTCAAAACATCAAAGGCAGATATTGTTGGGATATCAGAGACGTGGTGTCACACAGATATAAGTAATGCGGAACTGGAATTTGGGGAATACAATGTGTATAGAAAGGATAGACAGGACAGGAGGGGAGGAGGGGTTATGCTATTAATTAAGAAACACATAAAGTCCAAGGAAGTGAAGCCAGTCGACATCGATGGACAGGGCAGTGTCGAGTCAGTTTGGTGTGACATAAGCATGGGTAAATCAAAATTGAGAGTAGGAGTGTGCTATAGGCCTAATGACTCTGATGAGTATAATAAGGAACTGTACAGGGAAATAGGGTGGGCCAGTAAATCAGAGTGTCTTATAATGGGAGATTTTAATTTCCCAGATATTGACTGGAATTTGTGGGTTGGTCACTCGCACACTAGCAAGGCTTTTGTGGATTTATTGGATGATTGTTTTCTACATCAGCATGTTCGTGAGGCAACAAGAGGGAGCAATACTCCTGATCTGATTATCAGCAGTGATTCTTCATGCATTAAGAACCTGCAGGTAAATGAACCACTAGGTGGCAGTGATCACAGTGTGTTGAAGTGGGATTTACTCAAGGAGGTAACTACCATCAGAGGTAAAGGGAAGGGTTTTTGTTTTCGTAAAGGCGACTATGATGGTCTGAGACAGTATTTAAATTCTATACAGTGGGACCAACTGATAATGTTACCAACAGCAAACTCAAAATGGGAAGCATTCAAGGAACTAATCTTGGAAGCTACTAGGCTTTACATACCGACTAAGAAATATTGTTCAAGGTTTAGGCCAAAATGGATGTCAGATGAACTAATGAGACATGTGGCAGAGAAGAAAAATGCATGGGATACATACAAATTAATGGGTGACATGGAAGCCTATGATAGATATAAGTTGGTCTGTAACCAAGTCACAAAGGAGATTAGGCAGGCAAAGGCGGACTATGAAAAATCCTTGGCAAAGGATGCAAAGAAAAACAGAAAAGAGTTCTTTACATACTTGAACTCGAAAAGGAAAGGGATGAATCAGATTGGTCCACTGGATATTGATGGTTCAACGGTTGAGGATCCTGCTCAGGTGGCTAACAATCTAAACGAGTATTTTGCATCAACATTCACGCATGAGGAGTTATTCAGGAAGGAGAATGATGTAGGTAAAGTAAACATTGGCAGTGAGCTGGATGATTTTGTAATAACTGAGAGGAAAGTGGAGGAGAGATTGTTGAGGATAAACATAAAAAAGGCGCCTGGGGTGGATGGGATCTATCCAGTTATATTAAAGGAGGCAGCAAAGGAAGTATGCAAACCCCTAGCCATAATTATGAGAGCTTCTTTGGACTCAGGGGAGGTACCCATAGACTGGAGATGTGCAAATGTAACCCCAATTCACAAAGGAGGATCAAAGGCTGACACAAGTAATTATAGACCTGTTAGTTTAACTTCTGTTCCAGGTAAATTAATGGAGGCACTGGTTAAAGAAGCACTGCAGGATCATCTAGACAAGAATTCAGTTATAGCTCAGACGCAGCATGGTTTTGTTAAGGGCAGGTCTTGCTTGACCAATTTGATTGGATACTATGATGTAGTCACAAAAGAACTGGATGCAGGGAATAACTTTGATATTATATATTTGGATCTTAGAAAGGCTTTTGATACTGTTGCACATGGAAGACTGCTGCACAAATTGGAGCAGTGTGGCATTGGAGGCAAATTGCTGCTGTGGATAAAGGGGTGGCTGAGGGGGAGAAGACAGAGAGTGGTAATCAATGGACACTGCTCAACGTGGACTAATGTTATTAGTGGAGTTCCTCAAGGTTCAGTGTTGGGTCCGTTGTTGTTTTCGGTGTTTATGAATGATATTGATGATGGGATATCAAGTTTAATGTCCAAGTTTGCAGATGATACAAAGGTTGGCAGGGTCGTTAAGGACAATACTGACGCTATGCTGCTGCAACAGGATCTGGAAAGGTTGAACAGATGGGCTGAGAGGTGGCAAATGAGGTTTAACATCGACAGATGTAAAGTGCTGCATATGGGAAACAGTAACCCCAGAGCAACGTATCAACTCTGCGGTACTACACTGACAGTGGTGGAGAATGAAAAGGACCTGGGGGTAATTGTGCAGGCAGATATGAAGTTCTCTGAGCAGTGCAGACGAGCTGCAAGAGTAGCTCATGGTGTCTTGTCAATGATATACAGGACTTTTTCTAGCAGGGATAAGGAGGTGATTATTCCCTTGTATAAGGCAATGGTTAGGCCACATCTTGAGTACTGTATACAGGTCTGGAAGCCTCATTTCAAGAAGGATGTAGAGCTGCTGGAACGGGTACAGAGAAGGGCAACAAGATTAGTGAATGGAACAAAGGGTTGCTCTTACGAAGAAAGGCTTAAGTTTTGCAAATTACAGAGTTTGGAGACTAGGCACCGGCGAGGTGATCTGATAGAGGTGTATAAGGCTTTGAATGGTTTGAGCATGCTCAATGCCAATGGGATTCTTCATCTTTCTCAGAATAATCACCTCAGAGGGCATAAATTCAAATTGAGGAAGGACGGATGTCGGATAGATGTGCGGAAATTTGCCTTTGGCCAGCGGGTGGTTGGTTGGTGGAACCGACTTCCATCACTTGTTGTTGAAGTTGATAGCCTAAACAAATTTAAAGCTCAACTGGACAGGTATTTCGAACGAACGGAGGGGTGAAATGGGAGTGGGTTTTTTTTTTTTTTTTTTTGGCTGATGCTGAATAAGCTTGCTTTCTTGCATCATATGCCTCTGCTAATGCTAAAACACAGAATTCAAAGATGAAAGAACAAATCAAAAGAGGATTCATTTAGTGTCCAAAAACGTACTCACCTTCTGAGCAGAAATCCTCCGCAACCAGAGCCGAGAAGGACAAAGAAAGATTGGCTGAAGAACACCCAGGACATTGTGGGGAAAATGGTGCCCGTTTTACATCCGAGATCCAGCAGGGTAGGTCCCAAGAAAGCCACGGACATCCCAAAACTCCAGAAGACGCAACTTAACGTGATGGTTGTGTGCTTGTGCCGCAAAACAACTCGAAAAAATGGTCTCTCTTCGTAGGGATTGTTGTCATTGGAAAGGTGGTGCCCCGTATGGTACTACTCAGGTCAACAGCCGAACCCGTCGATTTCATAGGTGAGACGGCCCCCTCCTTTCCGGGCAATCCGGCGCCCCCCTTGTGGACACTCAGCTCACTGAGGTTGAGTTCAACACCCTTCCGGTCGGGAGCACTGCGACCCATCGAAGTCATCTCCGTCATGTCATACGCTGTCTTATCCTGATCGGCCATGGCGGGACGTTACGGTAACTCTAACGGAATCCTCTTGCGTGCGACGTAACCTGCAGAAATGAACCCGGATCCGACCAAGTTCCCGAAACCATACCTTTTCTTCGAAGATTCCAAAGACGGATGGTCGGAAGAGAGTTCGTTCGAAGTTTTCTCGGGATTTGAGCAGAACGAGAGGAGCTCGGATGCGGCTCAAATACGGCATCAAGGGCCGGTAACAGTTAGGCTTAATGTTCGGCCAGCAACATTTGCCAAAATCCATGTCGGCCTGGAGTCGGCGAATAGAATAACCCCTCTAAAGTGCACACACACACACGCACACAGCGGTAAGCGGTGTTTCGTACGTCGATAAATGTGTGCGCGTGCCCAAATCCGGTCTGTCAGCTTCGCATCAAGCGCCCTTAGCAACCAACACTTAGCAACCAGTGGAAAAAGAAACATGCCGGTTCCCTGTTTGTCACTGTATTGAAAATCATCATCATCAGCCATTTTCAATCCACTGCAGGATGAAGGCCTCTCCAGCAACTTTCCAGTTCCTTCTGTTTTGTGCAATGGTCATCAATTTACTACCCACAAACTCATGAATTTCATCTGTCCATCTCCGCCTTTGTCTTCCAGGTTTTCTTCTAGCTCCTCTTGGGTACCATTCTGTTATTTTCTTTGTCCATCTGTCATCATGTCTTCGAGCTATATGTCCTGCCCAAGACCATTTTAGTTGTTTAGTTTTGATAAGAATGTCCTTTACTTGAGTTTCCTGCCTAATCCATGTGTTTCTCTTCTTATCTAACAGTCTGATTCCCAATATAATTCCTTCCATTCCTTGCTATATAGTTCTTAGCTTCTCTTCCATTCTTTTGGTGAGTGCCCAAGTTTCACTTCCATAAGTCATGGTGGGGAGTTACACCGGTTCATTACACTGGTTCATTATTTTACGTTTCAGACAAACTGGGATATTGCTCTTCAGTACGTGACTATATTTCCTGAATGCTTCTCCATCCAAAATTTGTTCTTCTCTTGACTTCCAGCCATTTATCATTATTACAGCTAATAACTTGTCCCAGATAAGTATGACTCCACCTTTTCAATTACTGCTCCTTCAATCATTATTTCCCTTTCCGTGGCATACTTGTTCATCATTACTTTTGTTTTAGCCATATTCATCTTGAGTCCAAAATCCTTACTAACTGTGCATAACTGATTAAGATTTTCCTCTAATTCTTTGGGTTTGTGGCTTATGATCACAATGTCATCTGCAAATCGTAAACGGTTGAGGTACTCTCCGTTCGCATTGACTCCTTTCTGCGACCAGTCTAATCTTCTGAAAGCTTCCTCAAGGGCAGCAGTAAACAGCTTCGGAGATATTGTGTCTCCTTGTCGAACTCCTTTCTCGATTTTAAATTTCCTACTGTCTTTGTCTAGTCTAATAAAGGATGTAGCACTCTCATATATTTTCTTCAAAATCATAATATATGGAGTATCTATGCCTTGTCTTTCCAGTGCCCGAAACATTGCCTTATGCTGTATGGAGTCAAATGCCTTTTCATAATCCACAAATGCTAGGCATAATGGTGTTTTATGTTCATTTGCTTTCTCCATTAGTTGTGATATTACGTGAAGGTGATCCGTAGTTGAGAATCCTGTCCTAAAGCCGGTTGCTCTTTCGGTTAGTAATGACATCAAGTTAGTAATGACCCTTGTGAGCAACTTTTACATGTCGGATAACCAGCTAATTGGTCTATAATTTCCAATTTCTGATTTATCTCCTTTCTTATGCAGCAAAACTATGATTGCATTATTCCACTGCTTAGGCGTCACACCTTTTCTAATGCACTTTGTGAAGAGCCTTGCCAGTTTTTGTGTCATGTCTTGTCTTCCCAATTTTAACAACTGTACAGTAACTTCATCTTCTCCCGGGGCTTTCCGATTCTTCATTTTCTTCAATGCATGTTCTACCTCATCAGGAGCTATTTTGCAATCCATCTTCCCCACTGCTGGTATCATTCCCTCGCTCCTTGTATAATTCTCTATAGTAGTCTTCTGCTATTTGAATTATGCCTTCTCTGCTGTTTATAAGTACACCATCGCTATTCTTCAGTTTCAGTATCATTTGTCTTTCTGTATTACTGCTCATGGCTGCTGATTTAAATCCTTTGTTTTCCCTTAATGCTTGTTCTACTTTTCTTGTGTTAAATCTTCTTATGTCCTCTCTGAGTCTCTTTCTAATGGCTTTGCATAACTCAGTATACTCAATTTTCTCCCTGTCAGTGTTTTTCTTGCTCCTCATTTGTCGTCTTTGGTTCATCATGACAAGTGTTTCTTGACTAATTTTTTCTTCTTTGGATTTCTTTTTCCCTGTAGGTTTCTTGGGCTTTATCACTTTCAGAAAGTTGTAATATTCCTCGTCGATATCTTGGTCCTGAGCAGTCTGCAGAAGCTCAAACGTCTTCTTAAGTTCCAGTACATACTGCTTTTTCTCCTCTTCTGTTATCTCAAAGACCTTTGTATTGTTTACTCGAATCAGTTTTTTCCTTTCCTTTCCTACATCTATATCAAGTGTACATCTTACCATTCTGTGATCACTTCCAACATTTACCTTATTCAGGACGGTAACATCATTCACAATATATCTTCTGTTAGTGAGGATGAAGTCGATTTCATTAGTTGTTAATCCATTTGGACTCTTCCATGTCCACTTTCTGTTCACCCTTTTCTTGAAAAAAGTGTTCATTACTGACAGTCCTTGAGATTCTGCAAATTCCACAAGTCTTTCACCTCTTTTATTTCTTTCACCAATTCCAAAATTTCCTATAGTTCCCCTTTCTGCGCTGTTTTGTCTTTTTCCAACCTTAGCATTGAAGTCCCCCATAACGGTAGTGTAGTGAGTTTTCTGTTATCTAGAAGACTCAATTTCGGTGTACATTTCTTCAACCTATTCATCATCATGGCACGATGCTGGTGCATAAATCATTATAACCTTTAGCTTGTATCTCTTAGAAATATTGAGTATTAGTCTTGACACCCTTGATGTACTTTTGAATTCCAAAATGTTGTTTTGGAATTGAAATATTTCTTAAATTTCTTTAAATTCTTGTTAGAATGCCACAACCATAATTTATGGTTGTGGCATTCTATCAAGGGATATCAACCAAAAGGACGTTGTAGAAGAGCGAGAGATTTTCTTTAAAATGTAGTTTTAGGAATATGGGAGTGGCTTAATCCAATGAAAGTGGATCAAGATGGTTTATGAAAACAGAATTGGAAATTCAAATAGACCGGTGCTGCCATCTACCCTACAATTTTAGAATCACATTTCTCTTATATCACTTAGAAGATACCGAAAGGTTTTAAAGTTTGAAATTATTTCAATTTTAAACGTTTAAAATTTAAAAAATAAAATGTGTCACCAAAGATAAGCATCAGAGCAAAGAGATATAAGACAAGACTGAGTTTTAGAAGGGTTGAAATCAACTAAGTTGTCTTTGCCCCACTAGAAAATTACCTGAACATCGGCATTTAAGGAATTGGTAGCGGATATTCGAGAAGTTGAAGCTGATTGAGCTGGACAAGGTGTCTCAAAATGG
Organism: Mastigoproctus giganteus; assembly: GCF_048544385.1. Lineage (NCBI taxonomy): Eukaryota > Metazoa > Arthropoda > Arachnida > Uropygi > Thelyphonidae > Mastigoproctus > Mastigoproctus giganteus. The sequence continues at coordinate 239,923,703 of NC_143576.1, forward strand.
AAAGTTGAATGCAATGTGCTATCATCGGCAAAACTATGGATAGGATTTCCAGTCAACGGAAGAAGGTCATTAATATACAAGAGGAAAAGAGTGGGGGAAAGAACCGAACCTTGGGGGACACCGGCATTAGTGGAGAAGTTAGAAGACAGAGAGCCATCTACCATCGCCCTCAGTGAGCGATCAGAGAGAAAACTGGATAACCAATTACTAAAAACAGTTGGCAAACCATAAGATGGAAGCTTGTTTAGAAGACCTTTATGACAAAAATGATCAAAAGCCTTTGAGATGTCAAGAGCAACTACTTGTGTTTCACCGAACCTTTCCATTGAATTAGTCCATAAATGGGTAACATAAGCCAGATTATCACCAGTGAATCGACACTGACGGAATCCATACTGGCGATCGTTGATCAGACGGAAGGTTTCTAGGTAGTTTAAGAGTTGGCGGTTAATTGATTTCTCCATTACTGTAGAAAGAGTAGAGGTAATTGCAATGGGATGATAATTGGATGGGAGGGACTTGTCACCCTTTTTAGGAACTGGTTGGATTTATCAGCAAATTTCCAAACAGAAGGAAAAACACCTTTGGAATAAGAAAGTGAAAAAAGGCGGCAAAGAATAGGAGTAAGTTCAGGAGCACAGGTTTTGAGAACAAGTGGAGAAATACCAACGGGACCTGGATCTTTCTTAGCATCAAGATTCATCAAAATCCTTCTGACATCCTTTTGACGGAAGACCACAGGAGGCATTGAATGGAGCATTTTTGGAATGGTGGGAGGTATTTTACTAAGGTCATTAATACATGAGCTGGATGGAAAATGGGATGCTAGCAGGTCAGCTTTATCCTTGGCTAAAGTGACAACAGAACCATCTGGTTTGGACAGAGGTGGGAGCAGAGATGGGCAAAAGTTGTGGCCAATAGCTTCGGCAAGAGACCAGAATGTTCGGCTACTATTCAAGCAAGAAGCAAGTTTTCTACTCTTAGCCTGTTCAAACTCTAGTTTGGACTGATTAATAACTGATTTACAATTGCTGCGAGCTTTGCTGTAGGCAGAAAATGAAATTGAAGAATTGGAAACAAGCCAATTATGATATGTAACATTCTTCTATTGAACAGCCTTAACACATTTATAGGAAAACCAAGGTTTAGATAAAGGACGAGATTTTAAAGTGGAGTGTTGGATAAAGGATTCCATTCCTGCAAGAATAATTTCACTGACACGATCTGAGCAAACGTTGACATCAGAAGTTTTGAAACAGTAATCCGACCAAGGAAAAGAAGAAAAGAAATCTCGCAGGTCATCCCATTTTGCATTCTTGTAATGCCAAACAACACGAGGTAGGGAATAGACATGAGATAAAGGTTCCATTGGAGAAGAGACAATCACCAAGTTGTGATCTGAGGTGCCTAAAGGACCACTCACTTCGACCGTGTACTTAGAAGGATTGTTTGTGAGAAAAAGATCAAGCGTGTTGGCTGTATGATTAGGATTGTCCGGTATTCTTGTAGATAAATGAATAATCTGTGCAAGGTCATTAGAAATTGAGAAAGCCTCAGGATCTCGACCAGCTGGGTCGGTGTGACTAGAAAACGGAAGCCAGCTGGAGTTGTGAAAATTAAATTCACCCAGGAAAATTACCTCACCGTTAGAAAGTTGGACTGGAGGAAGTCAAGTTGCAAAGAGAGGAAGTCAAAGAACTCAAGTGATTAGTGGAGTTGAGAGAACGGTAGAGACAACAGATGATTTTCACAGAATGAGGTAGAAAGATTTTAAGCCAGAGAAGATCAAAGAGAGGAGATTCCAAATTACAAGTCTCTGACAGGGAATATCAGAACGGACATATGCACAAGTACCACCTTTGAGGCGAAAGGAATCATACAGGAATAATTTGGCCATCTGAGATGAGCAGTAATTGAATCAACCGATAACTGAGATTCTGTCAGAAAAAGTACATGGGGTTTGGCAGACAGACTGCAAGTGGAAATGGACATCGTTGAGATTAGAATTGAGACCACGTATATTTGTGAAATTAATTAGGAAGTCCTTGGGAGGTTTAGATCTTTTCGCAGATAAGCTTGCTCTATTAGTTTGACAATTCATGATGTATTCAATAGTAAGAAAAATGGGTGGGACATGCTGTATGAAGTAATGAAATTTTTGGATATGGCGTACATGTGGTAAGAATATACCCGGATCCTTGACATAACGTGGCCTCGACAATGCTCCCCGCATTCACACTACTCGGACTCCCTCCAGTCACTATCTGGCAGAGTAGAGGTAGCAAGATTATACACTAGCTGATCCGGAAGCTTCCTAGAGAGTTACCAATAGGTTCGGTCCGGTGTACTAACTAGCGGCCGGCCTGCGAACACCGTTTTAGAGCTGTACCATCGAAATGTAAGGAATATTGGATCTCGCCATGACGTTCATCATAACCTCAAAAGTCATCAATCATACTGCATGATGGAAGAGATAGGGAAGGGTTGACCGGAACTTAGCTCTGGAGACTAAACATGTGTTCTACCACTTCAAGCCTCCAATAAGCAAAGTGGTGGTATTGCAACGGTTGATGAGAGTCATCCACCACCCAGTACTGCCTGGTAACACAGAGGGGCTACATTCCTCCATGTGGTGTGGGCGCCACACCTCGACCCCTGCTTACGTTGGTTCATACCTGGGTGATCACCCACAGTGCGCTTGTGCATGGAGGTTATACTCAGGATTACTAACAGTCCCACCATCGTGAAGGTGCAAGCAGAGGATTTTGCAGTCACAGATCGTCTGGACTACGCCGAAATTGGGTCTACTTGACTTGAATGTCACCCGAATATCAATTCCGTCAGCGTTTTAGATACCCAGGTAGCTAGTACAGCTTGACTGGCATATCTGAGAGAATGTCTGTGACATTCTCAAGGACCAGTTTTTTTTTAATTGAGAAAATTGGGCACATGCAAACTCCAGTGTGGTTGTACCCCATCATGCTGACATGTGGTAGAACTGAGGAGGTACATAGTGGTACATCTTGCTCATGTGGGTGCTTATCTTTCAGCTCAGATGCTGTATACAATTCGAGCAAATCTAGGTAACTTGTGAAGTTCATAACGTTTGCATGGAAACAAAATTTCCGAAACTTTATCTGCAGATATACTAAGCCTACCTGCTCCTTTCTGGTGCAGCACACTGCCGGTTTATAAACAGTTTCAACCAATGCCTCATTGGCTGTTCCGTAGGTGAATGGACCTTTATGTAATTCCAATCGAAAACGTCTCTTTCAGTCACTGGAGATTTCGTATCCCACAGCTACAACACGCATATTCCTCGATCCTGCACTATCGCCTTTTAATGCTGTACTGTCGCAATGCTTGCTGGGATCAAGGGTGCCAACTGCACGAGAAAAACTCATTAAGTTACTTACGTACGTCTCACCCGGCCATTGGCTAAGTGGTTTGTGTCGTTGATACTTTGTTCCATTAAAATAACACTTTATTTCTCAATTTAGGAGCTAGCTTGCCATGTAAACAATTTAATATTTGTTAATAAGAAAGCTTACAGATGTTCACTGGTCAATTATTAATACAAAACTCATGATAAGCTTTCAAATTAGTGACCTGTTGGTGGCAAACTATGAATCTGCCAGAAATGATGTTTTGAATAGACAGTGTCTCTACCATGCAGAAACGAAAGGTGCAAAATACGCCATGAAAAATGACACCAGGGCGCGCTTGGCGTTTCATGCAATCGGTATACAAAGTAAATTCATTAAAAGAGTTTTAACAACTCTCCATGATGTTTTCGATGAGCAGTACCATCGAATCACTCCAGAGAAATTCCACAGAGGTGTGATATCTGCGATGCTTTTTACTGATTTTTCATTGTAAAAATTTCATTTAAAAAAACAAATAATTTTGTTTTATTTTCTTATTTTAAAATATTTTCTAGCTACATTTATTGAATTATTAATTTGTTATATAATTTTATATAAATACTTATATTTTATGGATTATAACGACTCTTTTGTTAACATTCAAAATCATGAATCGGGTAAAAGAACATTTTTACGATCACTAATCAAACTAACAAAATGAGTTTGCTAGTTTCTTCTATTTTAGAATTTTAAAAACATTTAAATAAAGAAGTCTTTTTTGCTATAATTCTCTTAGTGGCATCTTTTGTGAAATAGATTGCAAAAGGAAGGCAGCTGTTTCCAGAGTGAAAGAAAAAATCATCGCCATTAACCACAATTGGACAGCATATCTATAATTTAAGTATTTTATTAGGGCAGCAGTTAAGAACAAGAAAATGTGTACGGAAATTAAATTTAGAAATAAAATCAGCTACTCAATTTCCTGGTTTGTTGATCTCTGCTGGATCCTCACTTTAATGGGCGTTAAACTCACAACGCTCAGTCTTCTAAAAGATCGACGTACCTGCGAATTCTCAGAGGAAGAGGAAGTCGCTGGATGCCATCAGGAAGCTGCCAGTTGTCGTGCAGGACACGCCTTATGGAACATTTACAGAGATGAGCTAACTTGGATGGATTTAGACACCGTTGTTTCAGCAAAGGAGTCCAAATAGCAGTCCTTTCGAGAATAGTCACTGCAGAAAAATCCCAGAGTGGTCTTTCGCTTATCCAGGAGTAAAGAAATTGGTTATTGATGACACTTTGTAAAGTTCCGACACTAAGTTGAGGGACAACACGAATAAGGAACTGGACACACCTGGCCATTGCATGAGCGTGTTTTCTCTCTTCCTCTTCGGGATGTGTGATTTCTCCAAGTATCAGCCTCCTCAAGCATTTCAAAACGAAGTAACATACGACACTTTGTAAAGTATACGGACATCCCCAGAACGTCTTTAGATTGAAGTCGCATCCAAGTCTGAGCAACAAAAGCATCAGATCGGGTTTGCACATATCGATGGTGTTCAAGAATAAATTGGACATCCGATAACAGATCGTGTCAATAAATCTGTCATCGAAGCCAAACACCAGTCTACTTGCATTGGAAGCACGATGGAAATAGAACACGGGGGACTCCTGGACTGCTCGTTTGCTGGGTACGTCTCTTCCAGTCCATGACCACAAATGGTGGATCTGATCGGGATAAATCAGCTCTTGATCACGAAGTCCCAGAAAGCGATCGCAATGATACAAACACATCAAGACGTCCTTGGCGAGGGTCACGTCGCTAACATTCTTCCAGAAACACACTTTAGCAGCAGTGTATATCAGAGTTTCAAATTCGGGATCATCAAATTCGATACGCATTTCACACTTCCATCTGTTGTATAAATCTACGATAGTTCGGATGTTTTGTTTAAGCGATTGTTCGTCATCTTCGGGAGAATTTAGAAGGGTATCCACAGCTGTGAGAATTGCTTCTTTTAAATTTGTGGATGATATACTGCAACATGATAGCCGATCCATATTTAAAGGCCTAATTAAAATCCCTTACTCCTGTATGACATTTATTTAAGTTCATTCTTTACATATATTCCATTGTTAAAATTCATTTTTCAGTTTGTCAACAATGTCCAAGTTGCATAGGATGAATTAAGAACTGTTGTTTGAATTTTCCCTGTATGTTCAAAATGGTTTTCGTATGCAGATAATCAGGAAAGTTTTCCTCGATGTGATATGACCCCTTCTAAATTTCTTAAGGTGGTAAGTAATGCAAGTAAATTTGACACCGATGGATGTGGCAATCCATTTATGACGAGCTGAATGGGTGAGCAGCTTGTCCATGTGGTTGCTGAAGCAGAGCTTAGGATCAAAAACAACCTCGAGATCAGTATGATTATTGAGGATGAGATTAGGAGAATTACAGGGTGTTGGTTGATTGCGTTAGATATTTGATCACGTGGACCATCCTGTTCCCTCTGGCCTTAAGACTTGGGCCAATGTTCAACTTAAAGACAAATATTGTTTTCTCACCGTCTGCTGACGAATAAGAAGTCATTAATCATTGAAACAGCTGACTAGGCGTATTTCATTCTTTTAAAATGTATACCAGACTCCCTTGTTTAAGTGATGGTATACAATTTAAAAGAATACCAACTCACTGATCGGTGGATTTAATTTCATTTATCTAATATCACCACGTTATTTTTACCGAATGGTTAAAAGGTTCAATGAAACAGTAAACCTCATAGGTCATCTCTGAAGTAGAAGGGAATTGACATGAGCAGTATGATGTCATCTGGTTCGTATATGATGATCAAGTCTAGAATGTTCTTCCCCCTAGTATTATGCTTATAGAAAAATAATCATCTCGTTTATTAAATGTGCAAGTAGGTGTACTTGAATCAGTTCTTTGCGTAGGTGAAGTATAAAAACAAACCCGAAATCTTTACACTCACTCTCCTAAAAATTGGAAACGATTCTTCAAAGTCTAGTAGGAGTTGTCGTATTAGATATTGAACAAACGCTTCCGAATTATAGCCCGCACACGTGGAATGGATTCCACCAAATGTCTGAAGGAGTGTAGCTCCAGATTTCATCATTCTTCCATCAAAATAATTTTCAGCTGCCGTATTATGTGGTACTGTAGCCCTTTCCAACAAACGCAGACATTCTCAATTGAAACCTGGAGAATTGGGCAGCCAGGGTGGATGTTGGAACTGTTAAGAAGGTTCATCGAACCACTCAGATACAACCGTGGACAATTGCGATGTCATATCGAAAGAATCCATCACAATCTTCGTGAAATAAAGAATTTCTGAGTGAAAATTGATCCAATACGACATAAAGATATTCACTGGAGGTAACACGACTTTCTAAAGGAATGGGCAAAGCTGGTCAGTACCAACGGTACATACTCCATACCAGTAGCTTGCTGTGAATATTTATGTCGGTCATGCTATAGCATAGCACAGTATCGTTTTGAATTTTATTCTTTCAATTTAAAGAATTCATATACTTTTTATGGTTACTATGCATTCGTTTTTAAAAATATTTATTTTTATTTTTAAAAATATAAACGATGCATAAATATATGAATTCATTTTTTTTGTAGAATGTTAAATAAAACATGAATGAATGAAAATATTGCACCACTTTTCAAGAGACATACGAAACCAGGATCATTAAATTCATGGTTGAATCCGATAGCAGAGTCGATGGATATTTCATCCCACTTTTCATGGTTTCAATTATGTCTTCAAAAAGTAAATTAATGAAGCACGATTTTCCTTCGCTTTATTAACTAGGAGGGAGGAGCAATTTCATCTAATTGGTGTAGCTTTTGGAAATCTTTTCTTAATAATATTCTACACACCATTAGTTCTAAATGATTTTGAAAAATAAGGGACGATCTTCTTTTACCAATCTGATAGGCTATTGCTATGAATAAAGGGATGGTTGAGTGGAAGAATACAGAGAATGGTTACCAAATGGCATTGCTCTTTTTGGACTAATGTTATTAACCTTAAGGTTGAGTGTTGCGTCCCTTACTGCGTTTAATATTTATTAACGATATTGATGTAGGAATATCAGGCTTAATGTCTAAGTTTTCAGATGATACGAAGGTTGGTCGGGTGGTTAAAGACAGGAATCAAAAAATGCTACTGCAAAGAAATTTAGAATAATTAGGCAAAGGTGCTGAGACGTAATTCGTTGAGGACCAGCAGTCCCAGAATAAAGTATTAACTGGGGGTACAACCCTTAAGGTGATGGAGAGAGAAAGAGACCTAGAGGTAAATTTACACTCCGACACGAAGTTCTTTGAGCAGTGCAGGCAGGCTGCTAGGACAGCTCAAGGGGTTTTGTCAATGATATACAGTAAGTTTTTGCAGCAAGGATTAGGAGCTGATTATCTCTTTGTATAAAGCATTAGTAAGCCATATCTTGAGTACTGCAACAGGTCTGGAAGCCTCATTTTAGAAAGGATATAGATCTGCTGGAATGGATGGAGAAAAGAGGCACCATATTAGGTGAAGAACACGAAAAGGTAAATTGCAGTGCTTGGAAACAACGAATCTGAGAGGAGACTTGGATAAAGTTTTGAATGGATTGAACAAGGTAAATTCTGATGGCATCATTGTTGTTTCTCAGATTACACAGACGAGGGGGCAAAATCTGAAAAAGGATGGCTGAAGGATCGATGTGAGGAAATTTGCTTTCAGCAACAGAGAAATTGATTATTGGAACACAACTACCATCTGCTGATGTGGATGTGGTTACTTTGAATAAATACACGGAGGAATTAGACAAATTAGCAGGGATGAACATATGAGTGGGTAGTTTTTTGGCTGACGTTGTATAAGCTTGCTTCCCTGCATCATTTGCAACTACTAATAATTAGAAGGACATAGATACTGAGCAGGTACTGTTCTAAATTTATTATTTATCCTATGTCTGACTGGCATCACTTTCTGTATTAATGTGCACTTCTGGGGATAGTTTATTTTTAAAATTTCGTAATTTTAGAAATAAGGAACAACCACTCGTGAGTACGTTTCTCCACAATCGTGCTCTCAAGCTCTGCATCTTGCAAAGATACACTCCCACCTCAATAACGGTGGAATCACAGAGTATGACAACAGTTTTCTTTTTTTTAGTTTTTATTATTTTTTTTGAAATTAGCTATGACCGTCTAAGGGTTAATAGTAATAAATAACACACTACAAAGTATTTTAAGATTTTTTGATTAAGCGTTGAAAATTTTACAGCTGAAAATATTGAAATAATTAACATTAAAAACTATACTAATTTAATTTTTCATCAAAATATCCTGAACAAGATTTTATCAGTGCCTTACACAGCGTGGCATTCTGACGATTACTTTTATAACAGTGTCTTGGCTAATATTAAGTTCACGTTCTAGATGAGTCCATAAAATCTGTATTGGGTTTTTAATCAGGCGATTGTAATGTGATGGCTATTCATACCAATGCCACAACAGCAGCCAATGGATTGTCTGCGTCTTGAGAAGTCTGCAACACTTAAAATCTTACAAATGTTTACATACACAAAATAAATTGCAATGAGACGTTGTTAAACTAAACGTATGACTGTTAAGAGGTGGACTCCAAAGCTAAGCAAGGACCCCAATAAAGCTAGGAAGATATACCCAAGAAGTAACGCCGCGGTGAAGATGATCAAATGCATTTCAGGAATGAATATCAACGACAGAGACGAAGATACACGCGTCTGATTGCAAAAGAAAAATTTAATGCGTGGAAGGAACTTTTAAGGATATGTGGAAACAGTGACCCTTGGAGCTTAATTTGCTAATTATGTATTAGAAAAATTAAACACCCAGCGGGATAGATCACATGTTCAATTCAGGCAAGTGATGGTACTTCTTGAACGTGGAAAGAAAGTGTAGGTATGATTTTAGATACTTTGATGAGTGACATGAAGGCAAATGGGTCTACTCAAGGAGCGTGTGCTACTGCACTCCCGCTCCTGAACACTGGGCTACGGAAACCCTAGTTTTATTGATAGATAGTTAAGCTTTGTCTCAGACATCAACTACATCGCTGAGAAGATTCGCAAATTTGTTGGTATGATTGGCCGTGTAACAAGGCAAATGTAAGGAGAATATTTTCAGTTAATGCGTGGAAGTTAATGCGTCATTTTAAATTCCTTTTTTCTTTTTTTTATGTAAACCCCAAAATCTAGAGGTATTAGAACCTATAGTGCTTAGTACCGTGCTTGGGTTGGAGATAGAGAAGACGAAAGAAGATATTTGTTGACATTGGACTTGAACTTCTGTAGACTGTAATTTTCAGGAAATACGTATGAAGGAAGGTTGTTCCAGAAAACGGCAGTTGAATGAATAAATGAGGAAGATCAAAAGTGAATTTGAAGTTGGACAGCAAATGGATGTTGGCTGGTGGCGGCACGTGTTCGGACTGTTTTGAAAGAGAGAGCGGGAATTACAGAAGCCAATTCAGAAGAACAGTGCCCATGGAAGTTTCTGTACGAAACGCATGCAGCAGAAACAGAACCTCTATGAGACAGAGAGTGGAAAGTCTCTGTTAGAGAGGAGTCATTAATTAATGTAACTACCCTCTTCTGAATGGAATCAAGAAGCCTGAGGGAGGTTTTGGGGTCACCGTCCCAGATGTGGGAACAATATTCCATGGTAGAGCGGATTTGCGATTTGTACAGTGTGACAGCTGTTTGGAAGAAAAGTAACGCCCAGAGCGAAAGGGAAAACCAAGTTTTTTAGATGCAGAGGACGTCGTTGTGACGATAGTTATAATGAGGAGAGGAAACGATTGTGTACTCTTCTTATTGATCGGTGGCAAAACAGATGGAACAACTGTACCAAAGGTTTAATAAACAAAAAGTTTCTTCCAAGCATCAAACAGCTTGGGAAGGTTTTGCCAAGTTGGTTTCAAACAAATCTATATTCAATGTTCCTGCTTACAGGACTTGGGTCCTTTGGAAAATTAATGATTTAGGTATTTCAGCACGTGCACCATGTACTTGTGGAGAAAGAGAATATTGGGTACATATTCTGTATACGAGCCCCGAATATCAGGATCTACGAGAGGAACTGATTGATGCAATACCCAGCGTGCAAACATCGACTCCTGTATGTAAGGCCCTTCTGCTGAAGACAACGGCAGACTTTGGTTCTTTCCAAACTTTTGCTGTACAAGTTTTCAAGAGACGACTGGTTCTGCTGCAAATGAAGCAAGAACGATGCTGATAAAATTAGCTGAGTAGCTCCATGGTACATCAAATTTTCTTGAGTGTAACGGATGTAGCACATTCGTGACTCAAACTGATACAGGTAGAATATTTCTACCAGCTGTTCCTTGTGCTGTTGACGATAGCTGTGTGATGCGGTTCCTGATACTGCAGGCACGAGCTTTGGCAGCTGGTAGATAATCACTAATGATTCATGAGTACTAGTAGAAATAGACTAGACTAGACAAACATCCCTAGTTAGCGCACATTTCATCACTGCGTGCTCGTTCAATAAACGAGGAGAGGTATTTCCCTGAGTGGTCTTTCAAGTCTGAGTACTCGATGAGGATAGGTAATTCAGGTTGTGCCTTTCATCACTGATTGTCTTTTAAGTCGGTGTACTGGACGAGTCGATTGGAAACGACAACCTCTAATTAACATATTTCAGCACTTATGAAGATGATGCATTTGCAATAGATCTGTGTCCATCTTCTGACTACAATTTCCTGATTAGAATACTTTTCCGGACTGACTGAAATTCACTTTGGTGTGAAATTCAGCTTTCCAGGTAATATTTCATTTATTAAAAGGACCTTTCTTTCTCAGACTGGACATTACATTGAAATTGTATCCACTGACGGCAATTTCCTACTAGTTACTTTCCTTAGCAGGGACTCCAAATTCATTTTATATGAAGTGCAGCTCTTCTTCATTGTCTTATACTTGTGAGGGAACACGAAGTTTTTAATAGCTTGCAAAGGAGCAGGAATTAGTTATGTAAGTCTATAAATTCCTGTATAGTATTGATTTTAGTGGGATGCTAGGAAAGTTGGCTGTGACCGCCTAGTACAATAAATAAATAAATAAATACAAACAAAAAAATACACAAAAGTCTATTCCGATGAATGTGGAAGAAGTCGGAGTTGGGAGAATATTATATATATATAAAATGTAGATTTAGTACATTCACTAGGATATAGAATTGGAATACTTTGTCATAATGGAGTACTGAGACAAAGGTAGGATTTGAAGTATGCAAGATGAAGGCAGACAATGATGTGGGCCCTCGTGGGTAGCACAGATAGTAGAATCACTGTCCTCCCCACACTGAGTGTAAAAGACCTGAGTTCGAATTCGTCGATGACGTGATGAATTTTTATGGGCCTTTTTCACAAGATGGCTCAGCTAGTTGCTTTGAAGCGAGGTTACCACTGTTTTTTTTTCTCCCGAAAACTGGTTTTTCGTCCAGAAAACAGGTTTTTCGTCCAGAAAACAGATAATCGACCACAGAACACGCGAAATATACAGATATATTATGTGTACTGCAATACGGCTTCCAACACTAATGCGCCAAAAGCCCTACAACAAACAAGTAAACAAAACTTATCCTCAGACATGCATCCATCTGTTGCTGAAATGCATTTTACTGTTTGATGGTTATGGAGAAATGGATTCATAAGCCTAATTGTATTCAGCCAACTATCACCAAGAGTTGTGCATAATAAATATGGATCTTTAGTGACCTATCCTCGTACCATTCAGTCTTCTTCCAAATCCACATTTTGATATTATTGTGCGTTTTTAGTACTCAACTATCGCGATGGTGGGCTCAACAATAAAACTTTTCTCTGTTTGTTGAACAATTTTACTCGCGATAGTTTCTCAATTTGGGACCTTAATTATTAACTCTGTAGTGACCTCACAATGTACATGTAGTGCTTATATAGAGCATGCCGTTCCAGAACTGATCAGTACTTCAAGGTCCAAGACCGCGACAGGTATCAAAAGGTTCCCATAGCGGATCTATGGATTTATTGGAAAAATCTTTCACAATCCCTGAAGCATTCCATTGATGTTTATCTGGTATCCCCTGGAGATAAGATGGAACACATTCCTATGTTGAATTAAAAGCAGCAGTAGAACAGAAATTTTTTAAAAAAGGAAAGGGACACAAAACTGTACGGGACTGTAATCAGGACGTGGATATTTCTTGGTATGAAATCACATATCTTTCTGTCAGAGATCAAGGGATACATAGTATGCATTATTAAAGAACTTGCGTGCAACTGATGCGAGCTTTGGTGTAAGTAGAACTTGATTATGGAGTTTTGGATAAAAACTAATTGCTGCAGATCCTATTTTTTTAAGTTGAACCATTACAATTTTTTTCTGAAAAATCGATCTGAAAAATATAGGGATAGGAAGATTTATAACCCTAAACCAACCAATCAAGGAAAAGAGGAATAAACGAGTGATGCAGTTCATCCAATTTCATATCCTTGATATGCCATACGACACCAAACTGAGAAGGGAAATGAAAGAGAGAGGCTCTATTGAAGATGAAATCATTAGTGTTGATTTGTGGAATTGTCTGTTATCCTGGTAGGCGATTGAACAAAAAAGATTGGAGAAAGCAGACTTTCACGAACAGCTATAAATTTCGAAGTACAAGCTAATGGAAATCGTATTTTTTGATGGATTGCCGAGCTCAAAAATAACGATTGCGTCTTAGCATAGCTCTTCTGATTTCCTACAATTGAGTTCTAGAATTGTGAAATTTCATGGTTTGCAATTTCTTTTACTTTTACCTTTTATCTTTATAACTTGTGATCGATGGATAGTCGGAGCTCCTGCTGAGCAGACCGACGTTATAGCGGATTTTGACCGTTAGGAGGCTTGGAGGTAGCGGCTCATTATCGCTATGTACGTCGTTGGTGTAGTTAAGAGACTCAGATATCCATCCAGTGTGGGCAACTACTGGGGGAGACAGAGGAGGAGGTGAGACAGATGGAGCCATTACCTGTGATTGAGTTCTGGATCCTAGGACTGGGGTGAGGACACTCGCTTGATAGATGTTTGACCATGAGGTGGGGGAGGAAATGGTTCACTGCTTCTGTCACTGCTAATGTCCTTCCTTTTGGGTAATCCCGTCCAAAGTTCCAGCGATTGTGTGTGTGTGTGTGTGTGTGTGTGTGTAATGGCTCCCCAACACAATTTTTTAATTACTTCAGATTTTACCTGAACAAAACTATACCTGATGAATGCACGAAATGTCTTAACGCAAAAGTAAAGTTTTCATGATTTTAATTGATCGAGTTCCTTTTACAATTTCGCTCCATATTTTGCACATTAGAATAGGCATAGCATCATGGCCCCAGATAAGGGAACAAAATTCCATGGTAAGGCGGATTTGCGATTTGTACAGATTGAACAGTTGTTTGGAAGAAAAGTAGCGCCAAGAGCGAAAGAGAAAACCTAGGTTTTTAGATGCACAGGAAACAATATTTGTAACGTCTTTAATGCCACGAGAGATTAGCATCTTGCGTAGAAATCGGAGTTTCACCAAAGATAAGCATACGAGGAGGAGAAGAATCCTTTTTGCGAGATATAAGAAAAGACCGAGTTTTAGAAGGATTTAACTCAACTAACTTTTCTTTGCCCCACTGGAAAATTACGTTTAAGGAATTGGTAGCGGGATATTCGAGAAGTTGAAGCAGATTGAAGAGGGCAAGGTTTCTTCTCAATTAGTTTTCCAGTTTTCTCAGAGAGAAAACTGGATAACTAATTACATAAATCATTTGGCAAACCATAAGATGGACGCTTGTTTAGAAGACCTTTATGCGAAAGCCTTTGAGATGTCAAGAGCAACTGCTTGTGTTTCACCGAACATTTCCATTGAATTTGTCCATAAATAAGTCACAGAATATCACCACTTGATGGACACTGACGGAATCCATACTGGCCCTCGTTGATCGGACGGAAGGTTTTTAGATAGTTTAAGAGTTGGCTGTTAATTGATTTCTCCATTAATATAGAAAGAGTAGAAGTAATTGCAATAGAATGATAATTGGATGGGAGGGACTTGTCACCCTTTTTAGAAACTGGCCGGATATGAGCAAATTTCCAAGCAGAAGGAAAAACACCTTTGGAATAAGAATGTGAAAAAATGCGGCAAAGACCAGGAGCACAGGTTTTAAGAACAAGTGGAGAAATAACATCGTATCTAAAGCTTTCTTAGAATGAAGAGTTGTCAAAATCCTTCTGACATCCTTTTGACGGAAGAACACAGGAGGCATGGAATAGACCGTGCTGGAAATGGTATTTTATCAAGATCATTAATACAAACTGGAATCTCAAACTAGATGCTATCAGGTCAGCTTTATTTTAAGTCAAAGTGACACCCAAGTTTTATTTATTTTATTTATTTATTATTTTTTTAATCTTTTTTGCTATTTTATATTTTAATCTTTATTCAGTTTTATTTTTTAATTTTATTATTCTTTAATTTATTATAATGTTTTTAAAAAAACATGGCTAAGAGAAGTATTTAAAGGCAGTGGCTTACTTATCCTGTATGGAAAATATCAAACACGTTCCGGTTGAAAACCTACAGAGGACGAAATTTTTGAAATTGTAAAATGCGAATAGGGGTGAACAGAGGTCGTGGTTGGTTATCAGCCGATAAGAGGAGGGCAACGAACTTTCTTTCACAGTTCAGTTTTGGAAGTCCCGCAAAGAGAAAATTGACCTCAGAACACACGCAATTTAGGTGCTTAGTCGCTCGTGTTTTCTTAGCTTGTATTCCCAATCGTTGTGCGGATTCCAGATTTGTGGAGGATTAATAGTTGGAAGATCCAGATAAGGCGAGTTAACTAACCGGATGCCAAAGTTCACTACACTCTGTTGGAAAATTACCAGTAGGGGGTGGATATCTGAGAAGGGTCATTTGTGGTGAACGGAACTTATTAAACTAGATAATTTTGAGGTGGAATAACGTCATCCACAAAATTATGGACAGAATTTCCGGTGAATGAAAGAAGATCAGTAGAGGAGGAAAAGAGTAAAAGAGGAAAAGAAAGAACAGCTTGAGGCTTGAAAACCTACAGAGGACGAAATTTACATAGGAAGGTTTTAAGACTGAAAAAAAAAAAAAAAACAGCAAATGGATGCAATTTACAAAGATGTTCATCGAGAGGAAGAGGAAACGTTTCCATCCAATTTGTCAACGAGGATGAAGAAAATCAAGGTGGGGGCAGCAGAACAGTATTGACGAAATTATTTGGACAGAGAATTTTAGAGTAATGACTAAATTTCTGTATTGAATGAAAAACAAGAATTTGTAAAAAAATGAAATCATAAATTGGAATGCACCTCTGACGCAGTAACATTTTTAGACATAGGAGAAGCATTTTTAATAATCTTAATATTTGGAGTCTTCTTGGCCCGAAAATTGTTCACAGTTTTATTTTCTCTCTTGGTGATCAAGGTAGACATTAAATGGAATATTTTGAGTACAGTTGGACGGTTAGAAGAAAGTTGATATTGCTTGGGTAGAAGTTTCGATCAATATATGGACTAAACGAAATATTGGAAAGACCTTGGTTGGAAATAGCGCGAGCTTTACTGTAAACAGAACATAATTGGATTGACCCATTCCAAACTTTTTGTGATTTGAGAACAGCGTTTTTGGCTTATTTTGTCGTTAGAGAAGGGTAGAACGACTTTTTCCCCAGAACCTGTGGTTATTCATCAAGCAAAGAGACTATCAAGCGCAGAACACTCGCAATTTACAAACAATATAGACGGAGCACAGGGCATCAGTCGTTGATAGTTCTAAACACGAGTAGGGATAAATAGTAGGCGAAAAAAAGAAAAGCGAAAAAAAACGATTCATGCAGGTCATTCGATTGCGTATTCTTGATATGCCATGTGACTCGAGACTGAGAAGGGCCATGGGAGAGAGGCTCTATTGAAGTGGAGATCATTGAGAATAGACAAAAAAGATTGAAGAAAGCAGACTTTCAAGAACAGCCATAAATTTTGAAGTACAAGCTAATGAAAATCGTATTTTTTGATGGATTGCCGAGCTCAAAAATAACGATTGGTTCTTAGCATTGTTCTTCTAATTTCCTTCGATTCAGTTCTAGAATCTTTTACTTTTTTTTCTTTATAACTTGTGATCGATGGATAGTCGGAGCTCCTGCTGAGCAGACCGACGTTATAGCGGATTTTGACCGTTTGGAGGCTTGGAGGTAGCAGCTCATTATCCCTACGTACGTCGTTCGTGTAGTTAAGAGACTCAGATATCCATCCAGTGTGGGCAACTACTGGGGGAGACAGAGGAGGAGGTGAGACAGATGGAGCCATTACCTGTGATTGAGTTCTGGATCCTAGGACTGGGGTGGGGACACTCGCTTGATAGATGTTTGACCATGAGGTGGGGGAGGAAATGGTTCACTGCTTCTGTCACTGCTAATGTCCTTCCTTTTGGGTAATCCCGTCCAAAGTTCCGGCGATTGTGTGTGTGCATGTGTGTGTGTGTGTGTATGCGTGCGCGTAATGGCTCCCCAATACATTTTTTTAATTATTTCAGATTTTACATGAACAACATTACCTGATAGATGCACGAAATGTCTTTTAATGCAGAAGTAGTTTTCCTGATTTTAATTGATCGAGCTCCTCTTTCAATTTCGTTCCATATTTTGCACATTAGAATAGGCATAGCATCATGGACCCAGAGAAGGGAACAAAATTCCATGGTAAGGCGGATTTGCGATTTTTACAGAGTGAACACTTGTTTGGAAGAAAATTAGCGCCGAGAGCGAAAGAGAAAGCCTAGTTTTTTAGATGCAGAGGAAGCAATATTTGAACTCTTTAATGGCAAGAGAGATTAGCATCTTGCCTAGAAATCGGAGTGTCACTAAAGATATGCATACGAGCAGGATTTGCGTACCTCCAATAAGAATTCCGCCAGTAGATCAAAGGCGAAATTCTTATTGGCGATTTGTTAACTATGAGACAGAATTTTAGAGTTGGAGGAAGAGGTGTGGAATAGAGTAGAGCTATTAATTTTTATCATGGAAAGTGGAATGTAATTCCACTTTCCATGATAAAAATACATAAATATATAAAAATATATAAATAAATTTCAATTTTAATTTTTTTAATGTTAGTATTCTATAATTTATTGCAGTGTTTAAAAAAATTATTTGCAAGACAAGAACGAAAGGCATTGAGTTCCTTGCCCTGTATTGGCTAAGACCAAACACGTTTCGGTTGAAAACTGATGGATGTAGAAACGTTTTCACATTGTGCAATGTTTCGTACACATGTCACTTGCATGTTACTCTTCAGAGCGATTGATATCCATCAATAGATTGGTTCATTATTCGTCGATATCGTTCTTGCATTTCATTCTGTTAAATCCAAAATGTTAATCTTTGAACTTTACCCGTCGATTCTACCAACTGTCCTACCCCGTGGGTAGCACAGTTTGTAGAATCGCCGTCTTTCAGCCACTGAGTTCGAGTCCTGCCGATGACGTGAGGACCAATTATCTATGCCACAACGTGGCCTAGATAATTGGTCCTCAAGGGTTTTTCATCCAGCGGATTTTTTATCCAGCAAACAGAATATCGGAGCGCACAACATACGCGAACAATATACACGGAGCAACAGTGCCTTACCTTAGTCGCTGATGTTTATAAAACCCTACAACAACAAACACAACAAGAACAACAATAGATATCTGAGAAGTGTAATTTGTGTTGAACAGGGCTTAACACACTGGTGGTTGGTTATTCATTAATTATGGAGAGAATTTCTGGTGAGTGCAAGATGATGAATAAAGAGAAAAAGTGTGAAATAAAAAAAAGAAGAGATTGAGGCACTCTAGCATTAACTTCAGTCGGAGGAAGATCAATAGTTGGAGTTACAGGAAGATCAAATTTTTCCATAGAATTTTAGAGTTGGAATCAGAGGTGCGGAGACATCGACTAATTCAGTTTACGATTAACAGATTTCGGGATTAATTTGGAGGAGAAAGTAACAGAGAAATACATTTCGGGTTAGACCGATGACATATGAAAAAAAAACGGAATTCTCATTTTTAGAAATTGGTTGGTTTATGAACAGATTTCTATATGGAATTAAAAACCAGTGGAACAAGAATTTCACAAGGGAATTGGAGAATTGATCATCAGTAGGTTATCTAATGAAATGCATTGAGTGCCTTGCCCTGTATTGGCTAAGACCAAACACGATTTCGTTGAAAACTGTTTCGCAACTAAGATGCTGCTTAGCATCGCTTGTTCTGATTTCCTAGAATTCAGTTTTAGGATTGTACCTAAATCATAGAATTTTGATATTTTATGGCTTTCATAATCTGATTTTCATTTTTATGTGCAAAAGAAAGGGACATTCACAAAATAGAGAACATCAGAAGTCCAGGTCGTGTTTTCAATTGTTTATACAATTTTTTTTTCTTAATATTCTTCTGATGGATGGATAGTCGGAGCTCCTGCTGAGCAGACCGACGTTATAGCGGATTTTGACCCTTAGGAGGCTTGGAGGAAGCGGTGCATTATCCCTATGTACGTCGTTCGTGTAGTTAAGAGACTGAGATATCCATCCAGTGTGGGCAACTACTGGGGGAGCCAGAGGAGGAGGTGAAACAGATGGAGCCATTACCTGTGATTGAGTTCTGGATCCTAGGACTGGGGTGGGGACACTCGCTTGATAGATGTTTGACCATGAGGTGGGGGAGGAAATGGTTCACTGATTTTGTCACTGCTAATGTCCTTCCTTTTGGGTAATCCTGTCCAAAGTTCCGGCGATTGTGTGTGCGTGTGTGTGTGCGTGCGTAATGGCTCCCCAATACATTTTTTAAATTACATCACATTTTACATGAACAACACTACCTGATATATGCACGAAATGTCTTTTAACGCAAAAATAGTTTTCATGATTTTAATTGATCGAGTTCCTTTTACAATTTCGTTCCATATTTTGTACATTAGAATAGGCATAGCATCATGGCCCCAGATAAGGGAACAAAATTCCATGGTAAGGGGGATTTGCGATTTGTACAGAGTGAACAGTTGTTTGGAAAAAAAGTAGCGCCAAGAGCGAAAGAGAAAACCTAGTTTTTTGGATTCACAGGAAGCAATATTTGTAACGTCTTTAATGCCAAGAGAGATTAGCATCTTGCCTAGAAATCGGAGGTAAAATGCGGTAATGGAGGTAAAAATATCAAACTGAACTGGGAAAGGCAAGGAACTGCCTTTCCCAGTTCAGTTTTGGAAGTCCCGCAAAGAGAAAATTGAAGAAGAAGAAGAAAAGAAGAAAATCTTTATTGTACAGTAAAGATACAGATACAATAATGTGCCCGGCACAGCCAGGAGGCCAGGGGCTTGACAATGATATGGGGTAATATAAAAATATGTACAGTATAAAAGATAACATTACAATTAAAAACGTAGCATTAGCCATTCAATAGGTATGAGTATGTACATAGTTCTGAGGCAGACAGTACACCAAGGTATGTACACGTTCATATGTACAAAGCACATATTTAAGTATATTCACACAAGTCAGAATATTTCACAGTGCCAAATCGATGTTCGGTATTGCATTTTCTTGTGAAAACAGTTCGTCGATTTTTCTGTGACGTCCGTTCTGCGCCTCATAGGAGATAGCAGATGGAGATATCAGTATGAGTCGACATCAGGGGCCAAACAAAAGGGGAACAAGTTCGGCCAACGAGCGCCTGTAATTGCGATCAGAAGCGAATTTCTGCAGGTCAACTCCGATCATTAGCAGGGCTTGTACTGTAGGAAGTACTTGTCCAGGTAGGAATCTGTCACTGATCTTCAGCCTGTTCCGTTGTAGCTGAAGAAGAGGGGTGGCTCGTAAATACGGAAGTGGAACATGCCACTGGCATATATCCCAGAAGTCAGGGGAGTTGATTTTTCCAACCAGCATTTTGACTATGGTCACAGTTCTCCTCATGCTGATTATTTGAGGCAGCCGCGGGATTTGGAGTTGGTCGGCCATGCTGGTGGTCCTCTGCTGAGGGGGGAGTCGATGTTTGTGGGTTGCCCACTTCAATATCCAGTATTCACTGGCGAAGATGGGCTTCATGAGAGAAGGTACTGCGGATGCCCATATTTCAGAGGCAAAATATCAATCAGATGCCCATATTTCCAGATATCTGATTGTGGTTCTTGCGTCTGTGTTATGAAGAAGATGTTGACGGGCAATCCAGCGCATTCGGCTGATCTTGCGTAGAACACATTCAATGTGACAGTTGAACCTAAGGTTTGGGTCGAAGGTTACACCGAGATCTTTGTGTTTAGTAACACTTGGAATAACTACACCCTGCAGTGAGTGTTGTATGGATGTGGGACACTTCTTCAGAGAAAAAACCATAATAACGGATTTTTGGGGTTCAGTTTAAGACCGAAATGGTTGAGATGGCGAGAGAAAGCTGTGATCTTATTACAGATTTCCAATGTGATCACTCCCCTGTCAACGATGCA
This sequence comes from Mastigoproctus giganteus, assembly GCF_048544385.1. Taxonomy (NCBI): domain Eukaryota; kingdom Metazoa; phylum Arthropoda; class Arachnida; order Uropygi; family Thelyphonidae; genus Mastigoproctus; species Mastigoproctus giganteus. Next base: position 239,944,665 of record NC_143576.1, read on the forward strand.
TTGCCCAGCTCAAAAATAACGATTGGGTCTTAGCATCGCTCTTCAGATTTCCTTCACTTGAATTCTAGGATCTTTTACTTTTCTTTCTTTATAACTTGTGATCGATGGATAGTCGGAGCTCCTGCTGAGCAGACCGACGTTATAGCGGAATTTGACCGTTAGGTGGCTTGGAGGTAGCGGCTCATTATCCCTATCTACGTCGTTCGTGTAGTTAAGAGACTCAGATATCCATCCAGTGTGGGCAACTACTGAGAGGAGGAGGAGAAGGAGAGACAGTTGGAGCCATTACCTGTGATTGAGTTCTGGATCCTAGGACTGGGGTGGGGACAGTCGCTTGATAGATGTTTGACCATGAGGTGGGGGAGGAAATGGTTCACTGATTCTGTCACTGCTAATGTCCTTCCTTTTGGGTAATCCTGTCCAAAATATCCAGCGAGAGAAAGAGAGAGAGAGAGAATGTGTGTGTGTGTGTGTGTGTGTGTGTGTGTGTGTGTGTGTGTGTGTGTGTGTGTGTGTGTGTGTGTGTGTGTGTGTGTGTGTGTGTGTGTGTGTGTGTGTGTGTGTAATGGCTCCCCTATACATTTTTTTAATTATTTCAAATTTTACATGAACAACACTACCTGATAGATGCACGAAATGTCTTTTAGAAGTAGTTTTCCTGATTTTAATTTATCGAGTTCCTCTTACAATTTCGTTCCATATTTTGCACATTAGAATAGGCATAGCATCATGGGCCCAGAGAAGGGAACAAAATTCCAAGATAGGACGGATTTGCGATTTTTACAGAGTGAACATTTGCTTGGAAGAAAAGTAGCGCCGAGAGCGAAAGAGAAACCTCGGTTTTTAGATGCAGTGGAAGCAATATTTGTAACGTCTTTAATGCCAAGAGAGATTAGCATTTTGCCTAGAAATCGGAATGTCACCAAAGATATGCATACGAGCAGGATTTGCGTACCTCCAATAAGAATTCCGTCAGTAGATCAAAGGCGGAATTCTTATTGGCGATCTGTTAACTTTGAGAAAGAATTTTAGAGTTGGAGGAAGAGATGTGGAATAGAGTACAGCTATTAATTTTTATCATGGAAAGTGGAATAATTGTGAAATACTTTCTATGATAAAAATACATAAATATATAAAAATATATAAATAAATTTCTATTTTTATTTTTTTTACCTGTTCAATTTTTATTTTTTTAATGTTAGTATTCTATAATTTATTGCACTGTTTAAAAAAACTATTTGCAAGACAAGAACGAAAGGCATTGAGTTCCTTGCCCTGTATTGGCTAAGACCAAACACGTTTCGGTTGAAAACTGATGGATGTAGAAACTTTGTCACATTGTGCAATGTTTCGTACACATGTCACTTGCTTGTTACTCTTCAGAGCGATTGATATCCATCAATAGATTGGTTCATTATTCGTCGATATCGTTCTTGCATTCATTCTGTTAAATTCAAAATGTTAATCTTTGAACTTTCCCCGTCGATTCTACCAACTGTCCTACCCCGTGGGTAGCACAGTTTGTAGAATCGCCGTCTTTCGGCTACTGAGTTCGAGTTCTGCCGATGACGTGAGGAATTTATGGTCGTTTTCACAACGTGGCATAGATAGTTGGTGTCAGGGAAGGATAGATAGCATGGTTTTTCTCAAGGATCTCGGGTTTTTCATCCAGCAAACAGAATATCGGAGCGCAGAACACACGCGAACAATATACACGGTGCAACATTGCCTTACCATAGTCGCTGATGTTTATAAATCCCTACAACAACAAACACAACAAGAACAACAATAGATATCTGAGAGGTGTAATTTGTGTTGAACAGGCCGAACCTAACCATAAATTATGGAGAGAATTTCTGGTGAGTGCAAGATGATGAATAAAGAGAAAAAGTGTGAAATAAAAAAAAAAAGAAGAGATTGAGGCACTCTAGCATTAACTTCAGTCGGAGGAAGATCTTTAGTTGGAGTTACAGGAAGATCAAACTTTTCCATAGAATTTTAGAGTTGGAATCAGAGGTGCGGAGACATCGATTAATTCAGTTGACGATTAACAGATTTCAGGATTAATTTGGAGGAGAAAGTAACAGAGAAATACATTTCGGGTTAGAGCGATGATATCTGAAAAAAAAAAAAGGAATTCTCTTTTTTAGAAATTGATTGGTTTTTGAACAGATTTCTATATGGAATTAAAAATCAGTGGAACAAGAATTTCACCAGTGAATTGGAGAATTGATCATCAGTAGGTTATCTAACGAAATGCATTGAGTGCCTTGCCCTGTATTGGCTAAGACCAAACACGATTTCGTTGAAAACTGTTTCGCAACTAAGATGCTGCTTAGCATCGCTTGTTCTGATTTCCTAGAATTCAGTTTTAGGATTGTACCTAAATCATAGAATTTTGATATTTTATGGCTTTCATAATCTGATTTTTATTTTTATGTCCAAAAGAAAGGGACATTCACAAAATAGAGAACATCAGAAGTCCAGGTTCAGTTTTCAATTGTTTATACAATTTTTTTTTCTTAATATTCTTCTGATGGATGGATAGTCGGAGCTCCTGCTGAGCAGACCGACGTTATAGCGGATTTTGACCCTTAGGAGGCTTGGAGGAAGCGGTGCATTATCCCTATCTACGTCGTTCGTGTAGTTAAGAGACTCAGATATCCATCCAGAGTGGGCAACTACTGGGGGAGCCAGAGGAGGAGGTGAAACAGATGGAGCCATTACCTGTGATTGAGTTCTGGATCCTAGGACTGGGGTGGGGACACTCGCTTGATAGATGTTTGACCATGAGGTGGGGGAGGAAATGGTTCACTGATTCTGTCACTGCTAATGTCCTTCCTTTTGGGTAATCCTGTCCAAAGTTCCGGCGATTGTGTGTGCGTGTGTGTGTGCGTGCGTAATGGCTCCCCAATACATTTTTTAAATTACATCACATTTTACATGAACAACACTACCTGATATATACACGAAATGTCTTTTAACGCAAAAATAGTTTTCATGATTTTAATTGATCGAGTTCCTTTTACAATTTCGTTCCATATTTTGTACATTAGAATAGGCATAGCATCATGGCCCCAGATAAGGGAACAAAATTCCATGGTAAGGGGGATTTGCGATTTGTACAGAGTGAACAGTTGTTTGGAAAAAAGTAGCGCCAAGAGCGAAAGAGAAAACCTAGTTTTTTGGATTCACAGGAAGCAATATTTGTAACGTCTTTAATGCCAAGAGAGATTAGCATCTTGCCTAGAAATCGGAGGTTCACCAAAGATAAGCATACGAGCAGAAGAATCCTTTTTGCGAGATATAAGACTGAATTGAGTTTTAGAAGGATTGAAATCAACTAAGTTGTCTTTGCCCCACTGGAGAATTACATTTAAGGAATTGGTAGCGGATATTCGAGAATTTGAAGCTGATTGAGCATGACAAGGTTTCTCAACCTGGAAAGTGCAAGAGGAACGTACAAGAGGAAAATAGTGGGGGAAAGAATGGAACATTGGGGGACACCAGCGTTAGTGGAGGAGTTAGAAGACACAAAGGAGAGCCATCTGCCATCACCGTCAGTGAGCGGTCAGAGAGAAAACTAGATAACCAATTATATAAAACCTTTGGCAAACCATAAGATGGACGCTTGTTTAGAAGACCTTTATGCCAAACACGATCGAAAGCCTTTGAAATGTCAAGAGAACTGCTCGTGTTTCACCGAACATTTCCATTGAATATGTCCATAAATGAGTCACAGAATATCACCACTTGATGGACACTGACGGAATCCATACTGGCGATCGTTGATCGGACGGAAAGATTTTAGATAGTTTAAGAGTTGGCGGTTAATTGTTTTCTCCATTATCCTAGAAAGAGTAGAAGTAATTACAATGGGACGATAATTGCATAGGATGGACGTCACACGTTTTAGGAACTGGCTGGATATGAGCAAATTTCCAAGCAGAAGGGAAAACACGTTTGGAATAAGAAAGTGAAAAAAGTCAGCAAAGAACAGGAGTGAGTACAGGAGCACAGGTTTTGAAAACAAGTGGAGAAATCCATTCCAGCATGGAATGGAGCGTGCTGGAAATGGCGTTTTATCAAGAACATTAATATAAACTGGAATCTCAAAGTGCAGGCTATCAGGTCAGCTTTATTTTAAGTCAAAGTGACACCAAGTTTTATTTATTTTATTTATTTATTTTTTTTTATTTTTTAATCTTTATTCAGTTTTATTTTTTAATTTTATTATTCTTTAATTTATTATAATGTTTTTAAAAAATGGCTAAGAGAAGTATTGAAAGGCAGTGGCTTACTTATCCTGTATGGAAAATATCAAACACGTGTCGGTTGAAAACCTACAGAGGACGAAATTTTTGAAATTGTAAAATGCGATTAGGGGTGAACAGAGGTCGTGGTTGATTAGTAGCCGTTCAACAGGAAGCAATATTTGTAACGTCTTTAATGCCAAGAGAGATTAGCATCTTGCCTAGAAATCGGAGGTAAAATGCGGTAATGGAGGTAAAAATATCAAACTGAACTGGGAAAGGCAAGGAACTGCCTTTCCCAGTTCAGTTTTGGAAGTCCCGCAAAGAGAAAATTGAAGAAGAAGAAGAAAAGAAGAAAATCTTTATTGTACAGTAAAGATACAGATACAATAATGTGCCCGGCACAGCCAGGAGGCCAGGGGCTTGACAATGATATGGGGTAATATAAAAATATGTACAGTATAAAAGATAACATTACAATTAAAAACGTAGCATTAGCCATTCAATAGGTATGAGTATGTACATAGTTCTGAGGCAGACAGTACACCAAGGTATGTACACGTTCATATGTACAAAGCACATATTTAAGTATATTCACACAAGTCAGAATATTTCACAGTGCCAAATCGATGTTCGGTATTGCATTTTCTTGTGAAAACAGTTCGTCGATTTTTCTGTGACGTCCGTTCTGCGCCTCATAGGAGATAGCAGATGGAGATATCAGTATGAGTCGACATCAGGGGCCAAACAAAAGGGGAACAAGTTCGGCCAACGAGCGCCTGTAATTGCGATCAGAAGCGAATTTCTGCAGGTCAACTCCGATCATTAGCAGGGCTTGTACTGTAGGAAGTACTTGTCCAGGTAGGAATCTGTCACTGATCTTCAGCCTGTTCCGTTGTAGCTGAAGAAGAGGGGTGGCTCGTAAGGACGGAAGTGGAACATGCCACTGGCATATATCCCAGAAGTCAGGGGAGTTGATTTTGCCAACCAGCAGTTTGACTGTGGTCGCAGTTCTCCTCATGCTGATTATTTGAGGCAGCCGCGGGATTTGGAGTTGGTCGGCCATGCTGGTGGTCCTCTGCTGAGGGGGGAGTCGATGTTTGTGGGTTGCCCACTTTAATATCCAGTATTCACTGCGAAGATGGGCTTCATGAGAGAAGGTACTGCGGATGCCCATATTTCAGAGGCAAAATATCAATCAGATGCCCATATTTCCAGATATCTGATTGTGGTTCTTGCGTCTGTGTTATGAAGAAGATGTTGACGGGCAATCCAGCGCATTCGGCTGATCTTGCGTAGAACACATTCAATGTGACAGTTGAACCTAAGGTTTGGGTCGAAGGTTACACCGAGATCTTTGTGTTTAGTAACACTTGGAATAACTACACCCTGCAGTGAGTGTTGTATGGATGTGGGACACTTCTTCAGAGAAAAAACCATAATAACGGATTTTTGGGGGTTCAGTTTAAGACCGAAATGGTTGAGATGGCGAGAGAAAGCTGTGATCTTATTACAGATTTCCAATGTGATCACTCCCCTGTCAACGATGCATTGCCCAGCTCAAAAATAACGATTGGGTCTTAGCATCGCTCTTCAGATTTCCTTCACTTGAATTCTAGGATCTTTTACTTTTCTTTCTTTATAACTTGTGATCGATGGATAGTCGGAGCTCCTGCTGAGCAGACCGACGTTATAGCGGAATTTGACCGTTAGGTGGCTTGGAGGTAGCGGCTCATTATCCCTATCTACGTCGTTCGTGTAGTTAAGAGACTCAGATATCCATCCAGTGTGGGCAACTACTGAGAGGAGGAGGAGAAGGAGAGACAGTTGGAGCCATTACCTGTGATTGAGTTCTGGATCCTAGGACTGGGGTGGGGACAGTCGCTTGATAGATGTTTGACCATGAGGTGGGGGAGGAAATGGTTCACTGATTCTGTCACTGCTAATGTCCTTCCTTTTGGGTAATCCTGTCCAAAATATCCAGCGAGAGAAAGAGAGAGAGAGAGAATGTGTGTGTGTGTGTGTGTGTGTGTGTGTGTGTGTGTGTGTGTGTGTGTGTGTGTGTGTGTGTGTGTGTGTAATGGCTCCCCTATACATTTTTTTAATTATTTCAAATTTTACATGAACAACACTACCTGATAGATGCACGAAATGTCTTTTAGAAGTAGTTTTCCTGATTTTAATTTATCGAGTTCCTCTTACAATTTCGTTCCATATTTTGCACATTAGAATAGGCATAGCATCATGGGCCCAGAGAAGGGAACAAAATTCCAAGATAGGACGGATTTGCGATTTTTACAGAGTGAACATTTGCTTGGAAGAAAAGTAGCGCCGAGAGCGAAAGAGAAACCTCGGTTTTTAGATGCAGTGGAAGCAATATTTGTAACGTCTTTAATGCCAAGAGAGATTAGCATTTTGCCTAGAAATCGGAATGTCACCAAAGATATGCATACGAGCAGGATTTGCGTACCTCCAATAAGAATTCCGTCAGTAGATCAAAGGCGGAATTCTTATTGGCGATCTGTTAACTTTGAGAAAGAATTTTAGAGTTGGAGGAAGAGATGTGGAATAGAGTACAGCTATTAATTTTTATCATGGAAAGTGGAATAATTGTGAAATACTTTCTATGATAAAAATACATAAATATATAAAAATATATAAATAAATTTCTATTTTTATTTTTTTTACCTGTTCAATTTTTATTTTTTTAATGTTAGTATTCTATAATTTATTGCACTGTTTAAAAAAACTATTTGCAAGACAAGAACGAAAGGCATTCAGTTCCTTGCCCTGTATTGGCTAAGACCAAACACGTTTCGGTTGAAAACTGATGGATGTAGAAACTTTGTGACATTGTGCAATGTTTCGTACACATGTCACTTGCTTGTTACTCTTCAGAGCGATTGATATCCATCAATAGATTGGTTCATTATTCGTCGATATCGTTCTTGCATTCATTCTGTTAAATTCAAAATGTTAATCTTTGAACTTTCCCCGTCGATTCTACCAACTGTCCTACTCCGTGGGTAGCACAGTTTGTAGAATCGCCGTCTTTCGGCTACTGAGTTCGAGTTCTGCCGATGACGTGAGGAATTTATGGTCGTTTTCACAACGTGGCATAGATAGTTGGTGTCAGGGAAGGATAGATAGCATGGTTTTTCTCAAGGATCTCGGGTTTTTCATCCAGCAAACAGAATATCGGAGCGCAGAACACACGCGAACAATATACACGGTGCAACATTGCCTTACCATAGTCGCTGATGTTTATAAAACCCTACAACAACAAACACAACAAGAACAACAATAGATATCTCAGAGGTGTAATTTGTGTTGAACAGGCCGAACCTAACCATAAATTATGGAGAGAATTTCTGGTGAGTGCAAGATGATGAATAAAGAGAAAAAGTGTGAAATAAAAAAAAAAAGAAGAGATTGAGGCACTCTAGCATTAACTTCAGTCGGAGGAAGATCATTAGTTGGAGTTACAGGAAGATCAAACTTTTCCATAGAATTTTAGAGTTGGAATCAGAGGTGCGGAGACATCGATTAATTCAGTTGACGATTAACAGATTTCAGGATTAATTTGGAGGAGAAAGTAACAGAGAAATACATTTCGGGTTAGAGCGATGATATCTGAAAAAAAAAAAAAGGAATTCTCTTTTTTAGAAATTGATTGGTTTTTGAACAGATTTCTATATGGAATTAAAAATCAGTGGAACAAGAATTTCACCAGTGAATTGGAGAATTGATCATCAGTAGGTTATCTAACGAAATGCATTGAGTGCCTTGCCCTGTATTGGCTAAGACCAAACACGATTTCGTTGAAAACTGTTTCGCAACTAAGATGCTGCTTAGCATCGCTTGTTCTGATTTCCTAGAATTCAGTTTTAGGATTGTACCTAAATCATAGAATTTTGATATTTTATGGCTTTCATAATCTGATTTTTATTTTTATGTCCAAAAGAAAGGGACATTCACAAAATAGAGAACATCAGAAGTCCAGGTTCAGTTTTCAATTGTTTATACAATTTTTTTTTCTTAATATTCTTCTGATGGATGGATAGTCGGAGCTCCTGCTGAGCAGACCGACGTTATAGCGGATTTTGACCCTTAGGAGGCTTGGAGGAAGCGGTGCATTATCCCTATGTACGTCGTTCGTGTAGTTAAGAGACTGAGATATCCATCCAGTGTGGGCAACTACTGGGGGAGCCAGAGGAGGAGGTGAAACAGATGGAGCCATTACCTGTGATTGAGTTCTGGATCCTAGGACTGGGGTGGGGACACTCGCTTGATAGATGTTTGACCATGAGGTGGGGGAGGAAATGGTTCACTGATTTTGTCACTGCTAATGTCCTTCCTTTTGGGTAATCCTGTCCAAAGTTCCGGCGATTGTGTGTGCGTGTGTGTGTGCGTGCGTAATGGCTCCCCAATACATTTTTTAAATTACATCACATTTTACATGAACAACACTACCTGATATATGCACGAAATGTCTTTTAACGCAAAAATAGTTTTCATGATTTTAATTGATCGAGTTCCTTTTACAATTTCGTTCCATATTTTGTACATTAGAATAGGCATAGCATCATGGCCCCAGATAAGGGAACAAAATTCCATGGTAAGGGGGATTTGCGATTTGTACAGAGTGAACAGTTGTTTGGAAAAAAAGTAGCGCCAAGAGCGAAAGAGAAAACCTAGTTTTTTGGATTCACAGGAAGCAATATTTGTAACGTCTTTAATGCCAAGAGAGATTAGCATCTTGCCTAGAAATCGGAGGTAAAATGCGGTAATGGAGGTAAAAATATCAAACTGAACTGGGAAAGGCAAGGAACTGCCTTTCCCAGTTCAGTTTTGGAAGTCCCGCAAAGAGAAAATTGAAGAAGAAGAAGAAAAGAAGAAAATCTTTATTGTACAGTAAAGATACAGATACAATAATGTGCCCGGCACAGCCAGGAGGCCAGGGGCTTGACAATGATATGGGGTAATATAAAAATATGTACAGTATAAAAGATAACATTACAATTAAAAACGTAGCATTAGCCATTCAATAGGTATGAGTATGTACATAGTTCTGAGGCAGACAGTACACCAAGGTATGTACACGTTCATATGTACAAAGCACATATTTAAGTATATTCACACAAGTCAGAATATTTCACAATGCCAAATCGATGTTCGGTATTGCATTTTCTTGTGAAAACAGTTCGTCGATTTTTCTGTGACGTCCGTTCTGCGCCTCATAGGAGATAGCAGATGGAGATATCAGTATGAGTCGACATCAGGGGCCAAACAAAAGGGGAACAAGTTCGGCCAACGAGCGCCTGTAATTGCGATCAGAAGCGAATTTCTGCAGGTCAACTCCGATCATTAGCAGGGCTTGTACTGTAGGAAGTACTTGTCCAGGTAGGAATCTGTCACTGATCTTCAGCCTGTTCCGTTGTAGCTGAAGAAGAGGGGTGGCTCGTAAGGACGGAAGTGGAACATGCCACTGGCATATATCCCAGAAGTCAGGGGAGTTGATTTTGCCAACCAGCAGTTTGACTGTGGTCGCAGTTCTCCTCATGCTGATTATTTGAGGCAGCCGCGGGATTTGGAGTTGGTCGGCCATGCTGGTGGTCCTCTGCTGAGGGGGGAGTCGATGTTTGTGGGTTGCCCACTTTAATATCCAGTATTCACTGCGAAGATGGGCTTCATGAGAGAAGGTACTGCGGATGCCCATATTTCAGAGGCAAAATATCAATCAGATGCCCATATTTCCAGATATCTGATTGTGGTTCTTGCGTCTGTGTTATGAAGAAGATGTTGACGGGCAATCCAGCGCATTCGGCTGATCTTGCGTAGAACACATTCAATGTGACAGTTGAACCTAAGGTTTGGGTCGAAGGTTACACCGAGATCTTTGTGTTTAGTAACACTTGGAATAACTACACCCTGCAGTGAGTGTTGTATGGATGTGGGACACTTCTTCAGAGAAAAAAACATAATAACGGATTTTTGGGGGTTCAGTTTAAGACCGAAATGGTTGAGATGGCGAGAGAAAGCTGTGATCTTATTACAGATTTCCAATGTGATCACTTCCCTGTCAACGATGCATTGCCCAGCTCAAAAATAACGATTGGGTCTTAGCATCGCTCTTCAGATTTCCTTCACTTGAATTCTAGGATCTTTTACTTTTCTTTCTTTATAACTTGTGATCGATGGATAGTCGGAGCTCCTGCTGAGCAGACCGACGTTATAGCGGAATTTGACCGTTAGGTGGCTTGGAGGTAGCGGCTCATTATCCCTATCTACGTCGTTCGTGTAGTTAAGAGACTCAGATATCCATCCAGTGTGGGCAACTACTGAGAGGAGGAGGAGAAGGAGAGACAGTTGGAGCCATTACCTGTGATTGAGTTCTGGATCCTAGGACTGGGGTGGGGACAGTCGCTTGATAGATGTTTGACCATGAGGTGGGGGAGGAAATGGTTCACTGATTCTGTCACTGCTAATGTCCTTCCTTTTGGGTAATCCTGTCCAAAATATCCAGCGAGAGAAAGAGAGAGAGAGAATGTGTGTGTGTGTGTGTGTGTGTGTGTGTGTGTGTGTGTGTGTGTGTGTGTGTGTGTGTGTGTGTGTGTGTGTGTGTAATGGCTCCCCTATACATTTTTTTAATTATTTCAGATTTTACATGAACAACACTACCTGATAGATGCACGAAATGTCTTTTAGAAGTAGTTTTCCTGATTTTAATTTATCGAGTTCCTCTTACAATTTCGTTCATATTTTGCACATTAGAATAGGCATAGCATCATGGGCCCAGAGAAGGGAACAAAATTCCAAGATAGGACGGATTTGCGATTTTTACAGAGTGAACAGTTGCTTGGAAGAAAAGTAGCGCCGAGAGCGAAAGAGAAACCTCGGTTTTTAGATGCAGTGGAAGCAATATTTGTAACGTCTTTAATGCCAAGAGAGATTAGCATTTTGCCTAGAAATCGGAATGTCACCAAAGATATGCATACGAGCAGGATTTGCGTACCTCCAATAAGAATTCCGTCAGTAGATCAAAGGCGGAATTCTTATTGGCGATCTGTTAACTTTGAGACAGAATTTTAGAGTTGGAGGAAGAGATGTGGAATAGAGTACAGCTATTAATTTTTATCATGGAAAGTGGAATAATTGTGAAATACTTTCTATGATAAAAATACATAAATATATAAAAATATATAAATAAATTTCTATTTTTATTTTTTTTACCTGTTCAATTTTTATTTTTTTAATGTTAGTATTCTATAATTTATTGCACTGTTTAAAAAAACTATTTGCAAGACAAGAACGAAAGGCATTGAGTTCCTTGCCCTGTATTGGCTAAGACCAAACACGTTTCGGTTGAAAACTGATGGATGTAGAAACTTTGTCACATTGTGCAATGTTTCGTACACATGTCACTTGCTTGTTACTCTTCAGAGCGATTGATATCCATCAATAGATTGGTTCGTTATTCGTCGATATCGTTCTTGCATTCATTCTGTTAAATTCAAAATGTTAATCTTTGAACTTTCCCCGTCGATTCTACCAACTGTCCTACCCCGTGGGTAGCACAGTTTGTAGAATCGCGTCTTTCGGCTACTGAGTTCGAGTTCTGCCGATGACGTGAGGAATTTATGGTCGTTTTCACAACGTGGCATAGATAGTTGGTGTCAGGGAAGGATAGATAGCATGGTTTTTCTCAAGGATCTCGGGGTTTTCATCCAGCAAACAGAATATCGGAGCGCAGAACACACGCGAACAATATACACGGTGCAACATTGCCTTACCATAGTCGCTGATGTTTATAAAACCCTACAACAACAAACACAACAAGAACAACAATAGATATCTGAGAGGTGTAATTTGTGTTGAACAGGCCGAACCTAACCATAAATTATGGAGAGAATTTCTGGTGAGTGCAAGATGATGAATAAAGAGAAAAAGTGTGAAATAAAAAAAAAAAGAAGAGATTGAGGCACTCTAGCATTAACTTCAGTCGGAGGAAGATCATTAGTTGGAGTTACAGGAAGATCAAACTTTTCCATAGAATTTTAGAGTTGGAATCAGAGGTGCGGAGACATCGATTAATTCAGTTGACGATTAACAGATTTCAGGATTAATTTGGAGGAGAAAGTAACAGAGAAATACATTTCGGGTTAGAGCGATGATATCTGAAAAAAAAAAAGGAATTCTCTTTTTTAGAAATTGATTGGTTTTTGAACAGATTTCTATATGGAATTAAAAATCAGTGGAACAAGAATTTCACCAGTGAATTGGAGAATTGATCATCAGTAGGTTATCTAACGAAATGCATTGAGTGCCTTGCCCTGTATTGGCTAAGACCAAACACGATTTCGTTGAAAACTGTTTCGCAACTAAGATGCTGCTTAGCATCGCTTGTTCTGATTTCCTAGAATTCAGTTTTAGGATTGTACCTAAATCATAGAATTTTGATATTTCATGGCTTTCATAATCTGATTTTTATTTTTATGTCCAAAAGAAAGGGACATTCACAAAATAGAGAACATCAGAAGTCCAGGTCGTGTTTTCAATTGTTTATACAATTTTATTCTTTTCTTTATATTCTTTTTGATCGATGGATAGAAGGGGCTCCTGCTGAGCAGAACGACGTTATAGCGGATTTTGACCCTTAGGAGGCTTGGAGGAAGCGGTGCATTATCCCTATGTACGTCGTTGGTGTAGTTAAGAGACTCAGATATCCATCGATTGTGGGCAACTACTGAGAAAGAGGGGGGAAAAGTGAGACCGATGGTGAGAGAGATGGAGTCATTACGTCTGTGTGAGTTTGGATCCCAGGACTGGGGTGGGGACACTCGCTTGGCAGATGATTGACCGTGAGGTGGGGGAGGAAACGGTGCAATCTCTGCCACTGCTAATGTCCTTCCTTTTGGGTAATCCCATTCAAAAGATCCAGCCAGAGAGAGAGAGAGGTAATGGCTGCTTCTCTGTCACCTTCGTTTAGAGAGGAGCCATCTCATTTTTAGGTGAGATTAGATTATTTATTTTTATTCATATTTATTAGTTTTATTTAATTTATTTTAATTCTTTTTATTATTTGTCGTTTACTTTTTATTAGTCCGATTTTATTGTATTTTTAATTTTATATATTTCATTTTTAATTTTTCTTAACGATTTTTTATTTTTATTAAAATTTTTACTAACTTTTATTTGTATATTTTATATATTGTTCGCTTTTTATAAATTTTAATTTATTAATTACACTCTAAGTAATTGTCATTCTTTTTTTTTTTTTTTTTTTGGCTAAGTGCATCATGAGAAGGCAGTTCCTTTCTAAACCGATGGTTTAGAAAATTTTTCGCATTGTGAAATGCGAATGGGGGTGAACGGAGGTCGTGGTTGATTATTAGCCGTTAAGGGCAGGGCAAGGAACTGCCTTTCACAGTTCAGTTTTGTAAGTCCCTCAAAGAGAAAATTGACCTCAAAACACACGCAATTTAGATCCTTATTCGCTCGTGTTTTCTTAGCTTGTTTTGTTCTGTTAGCTTGTTATTCCCAATCGTAGTGCGGATTCCAGATCTGTGGAGGACTAACAGTCGGAAGATCCAGATAAAGCGAATTAACTAACCGGTGGCCAAAGTTCATTAGGCTCTGTTGGAAAATTACTAGTTGGTGGTGTATATCTGAGAAGGGTTATTTTTTGTTAAACGGGATTTATTAAAGTGGATAATTGTGAGGTGGAATAAGGTCATCCACAGAATTATGGATCATCAGTAGGTTATCTAACGAAATGCAGTGCCTTGCCCTGTATTTGCTAAGACCAGTTTTCAACTGAAACGCGAAAGAAGATCTTTAGAAGAGGAAAAGAAAGAACAGCTTGAGGCATACCATTATTAGATGAGAGGTTTCAAGACTGAAAAAAAAAAAAAAAAAACAGAAAATGGATTGACAAATTTCATGCTGGAATTTGTCAACGAGGATATCGTCAGTACTGTTCTACTCAGCAGAACAGTACTGACATTACACTTTCACAAAAATACTCTGGTATCCTCTTAGGCTATTGAACGAAAAGGATTGGAGAAATCAGACTTTCAAGAACAGCTATAAATTTCGAAGTGCAAGCTAATGAAAATTGTATTTTTTGATGGATTGTATTGTTTTGTTCTCTGTTTGTGATCGATGAGTAGTCGGAGCTCCTGCTGAGCAGACCGACGTTATAGCGGATTTTGACCGTTAGGAGGCTTGGAGGTAGCGGTGCGTTATCCCTATGTACGTCGTTCGTGTAGTTAAAAGACTCAGATAGCCATCCAGTGTGGGCAACTACTGGGGGAGACAGAGGAGGAGGTGAGACAGATGGTGTGTGTGTGTAATGGCTCCCCAATACATTTTTTTAATTACTTCAGATTTTACATGAACAACATTACCTGACAGATGCACGAAATGTCTTTTAATGCAAAAGTAGTTTTCATGATTTTAATTGATCGAGTTCCTTTTACAATTTCGTTCCATATTTTGCACATTAGAATAGCCATAGTATCATGATACCAGATAAGGGAAAAAAATTCCGTGGTAAGGCGGATTTGCGATTTGTGCAGAGTGAACAGTTGTTTCGAAGAAAAGTAGCGTCGAGAGCGAAAGAGAAAATCAAGTTTTTTAGATGCACAGGAAGCAATATTTGTAACGTCTTTAATGCCATGAGAGATTAGCATCTTGCCTAGAAATCGGAGTGTCACCAAAGATATGCATACAAGCAGAAGAATCCTTTTTGCGAGATATAAGACTGAACTGAGTCAAAAGGATTGAAATCAAACTAAGTTGTCTTTCCCCACTGGAGATCGGCATTTAAGGAATTGGTAGCGGATATTCGAGAAGTAGAAGCTGAATGAGCAGGACAAGGTTTCTCAAACAGGAAAGTGCAATATACAAGAGGAAAAGAGTGGTGCAAAGAATGGAACCTTGGGGGCGACCAGCCTTAGTGGAGAAGTTAGAAGACACAAGGGAGAGCCATCTATCATCACCGTCAGTGAGCGGTCAGAGAGAAAACTGGATAACCAATTCCATAAAACATTTGATAAACCATAAGACGGATGCTTGTTTAGAAGACCTTTAAGCGAAATACGATCGAAAGCCTTTGAGATGTCAAGAGCAACTACTTGTGTTTCACCCAACCTTTCCATTGAATTAGTCCATAAATGGGCAACATAAGCCAGAACATCACCAGTGGATCGACACTGACGGAATCCATACTGGCGATCGTTTATCAGACGGAAGGTTTCTAGGTAGTTTAAGAGTTGGCGGTTAATTGATTTCTCCATTACTTTAGAAAGAGTAGAAGTAATTGCAATGGGACGATAATTGGATGGGAGGGATTTGTCACCCTTTTTAGGAACTGGCTGGATATGAGCAAATGTATTAGTACTCATTTATGGACATATTGAATATGTCCATAAATGAGTCACAGAATATCACCACTTGATGGACACTGACGGAATCCATACTGGCGCTCGTTCATCGGACGGAAGGTGTTTAGATAGTTTAAGATTTGGCAATTAATTGTTTTCTCCATTATTAGAAAGAGTAGAAGTAATTACAATGGGACGATAATTGGATGGGATGGAGTCACACGTTTTAGCAACTGGCTGGATATGAGAAAATTTCCAAGCAGAAGGGAAAACACCTTTGAAATAAGAAAGTGAAAAAAGTCAGCAAACAACAGGAGTCAGTACAGGAGCACAGGTTTTGAGAACAAATGGAGAAATCCATTCCAACATGAAATGAAGCGTCAGCTTTATTTTAAGTCAAAGTGACACTCACGTTTTATTTATTTTATTTATTTCTTTTTTTATTTTTTAATCTTTTTACCTAAATCCTATTTATTTCTGATGTTCTCTATTTTGTGACATTCATAAAATAGAGAACATCAGAAATCCAGATCGTGTTTTCAATTGTTTGTACAATTTTATTCTTTTCGATCGATGGATAGAAGGGGCTCCTGCTGAGCAGAAAGACGTTATTGCGGATTTTGACTGTTAGGTGGCTTGGAGGAAGCGGCGCATTATCCCTATGTATGTCGTTGGTGTAGTTAAGAGACTCAGATATCTATCCAGTGTGGGCAACCTCTGACGTGGAGAGAGAGGACGAGGAGAGATGGAACCATTACCTGTGATTGAGTTCTGGATCCTTCCTTTTAGGTAATTCCGTCGAAAAGATCCAGCCTGTGTGTGTGCGTGTAATAGCTCCCCATGGAATGTTTGTAATTGGTTCACTTGATAGAAACATAAAATGACTTTGAATGAATTTTTGGCGATTTTTGACACTTGACCTTTCGGCTACAAACGATTTTTGTATTCAAATGGTCAAGTGCAATGGAAGGTAGTTTAAAAGAAAAATTCTGAAATCGTTTTATGCTTAATCTTTTGGTGGGTAGCGGGAATTCACTCATCGTTCCTTTTAAGTGAGTTAGGATATTTCTTTAATTTTCATTATTTTTATTCATTTTTCTGTTTTTTATTCATTTTCATTTATTTTTACGAATGATTTTTTATTAAGTTTATCATGTATTTTTAATAATTTTTATTTATATTACTATTTTTATTTATTAATCTTTATTTAATTTTTATTATTCTTTTATTTTGATATTCAATAATTGATTACATTTTTCTAAGAAAACAATTGGCTAAGAGCAACGACGAAGCGCAGTGGGTTCCTTTCTCTGTACGGCTAACACTAAACACGTTTTGGTTGAAAAGCGATGGTTGGAACAAACTTTTCACATTGTGCAATGTGAGTAGAGGTGAAGAGTTCGTTGTTGTTGATAATTAGATTCTGATCTTCACAGCGATTGACATCCATCAATAGACTGATTCATTTTCCATCGATACCTTTCGTGCATTTGATTGTGTTAAATCCAATACGCTCATCTTTAAAGTTTACCCTCGTGGGTGGTACGGTGGTACAGTTGAACACATTGAGTGAACGCAGCACGCAGTGTTCATAAATAGGTAGAAGGAGTTTGGAGTTCCGGCTATTGTTCTGTATCTTAGAGATAAACCTGTATCTTTGGTCTTCGAATTCTGGGCATTGGTGTATCATGAGATTCCAGCGCTCCATTTTGCTGCAGAAGACTCTGCACGGTTAGCACTGTGGTGTCCACGCAGAACACACGCAATTCACGGACATAATACATGGTGCAATTGAATTTAATTATTCGGGTAGCCTAAAAAAATAACAGTAGTTTTTTTTAGTTTGGTTTCGCTGCAGAAGCAAAGTGGATTATTGTCTATATCAGGTGTTGTTAACTTTGTCGAAAAGTGCATGTCCTGTTAATAAGAATTTCGCAGATAATTGGAGAATTGATCATCATTAACTTGTAATCTGATATCAATCTAACAAAACCGATTGGAGAAAGTAGTTTCAATGATTACAGTCATAAATATGGGATGACTTCGCACCACTGAAGAAAAATCTGGTTTTATTGATAGTCTCTGTTGAAAATTAGAATTGCTTCTCGAGACTGTGAGATTTAAGGTTTACATAATCTCACTTTCTTTTATAATGGAAAAGAAAGAAATCATGTTTTTGAATAGTTTATACAATTTCTTTTGCTTTTTTCTTTATAATCATGTGATCGAGGGATAGATGGGGCTCTTGCTGAGCAGAGCGAGGTTATAGCGGATTTTGACCGTTAGGAGGCGTGGAGGACGCGGTGCATTATTCCTATGTACGTCGTTGGCGTAGTTAAGAAGCTCAGATATCCATCCAGTGTGGGCAACTACTGTAAAAGAGGGGGGAAAAGTGAGACGATGGTGAGAGAGATGGAGTCATTACCTCTGTGTGAGTTCGGATCCTAGGACTGGGGTGGGGACACTCGCTTGGCAGATGTTTGGCCGTGAGGTGGGGGAGGAAACGGTGCACCCTCTGTCACTGCTAATGTCCTTCCTTTTGGGTAATCTCATTCAAAAGATCCAGCCAGAGAGAGAGAGGTAATGGCTGCTTCTCTGTCACCTTCGTGAGAGAGGAACCATCTCATTTTTAGGTTATTTGTTTTTATTCACATTTATCAGTTTTTATTTACTTTTAATTTATTTTAATTCTTTTTATTATTTGTCATTTATTTTTTATTATTCCGATTTTATTGTATTTTTAATTTTATATATTTCAATAATATTTTCATTTTTAATTTTTCTTAATGATTTTTTATTTTTATTAAAATCTTTATAATATACAAATAAAAGATAGTAAAAATAATTGATAATTATTTTTACTATCTTTTATTTGTATATTTTATATATTGTTCGCTTTATATAAATTTTAATTTATTAATTACACTCTAAGAAATTGTGTTTTTTTTTTTTTTTTTTGGCTAAGTGCATCATGGGAAGACAGTTCCATTCCTTGCCCTCTGTGGCTAATCAACCTCCTTTCAGTTGAAAACCGATGGTTTAGCAAATTTTTCGCATTGTGCAATGCGAATAGGGGTGAAGTATTAGCCGATAAGGGCAGGGCAAGGAACTGCCTTTCCCAGTTCAGTTTTGGAAGCCCCGCAAAGAGAAAATTGACCTCAGCACAGACGCAATTTAGATCCTTAGTCGCTCGTGTTTTCTTAGCTTGTATTCCCTAATCATAGTACGGATTCCAGATTTGTGGAGGACTAATAGTCGGAAGATCCAGATAAAGCGAATAAACTAACCGGATGCCAAAGTTCTCTAGGCTCAGTTGGAAAATTTCCAGTTGGTGGTGATCTTGAGAAGCGTTATTTGCTTATTAAAGTAAATAATTGTGAGGTGGAATAACGTATTCTGTCCATAAAATTATGGACAGAATATCCAGTGAATGAAAGAAGATCATTAGAAGAGGAAAAGAAAGAACAGCTTGAGGCAAACCATCATTAATCGAGAGGTTTTAAGACTGAAAAAAAAAAAAAAAAAAAAAAATACAGAAAATGGATGCAATTTACAAGATGTTCATGGAAATCAAAAACAAGAATTTGTAAAAAATGGGGTCACAAATTGGAATGCATCTCTGACGCAGAAGTTTTATTAACAAGAATAAAAAATCCCTCAGGAATTTAATAATTTTAATATTTCGAGTCTTCTTGGCTGGAGAATTGCTCACAGTTCTGTCTCCCTTCTTGGAGATCAAGGTGGACATTGATTTACAGTTGGACGGTTAGTAAAGAAGAAAATCGATTTCGCTTGTGCAGACGTCTCAATCAATATATGGACGAGAAGATATATTGGAAAGACCTTGGTTGGAACTAGCGCGAGCT